>NC_051312.1:19707845-20013828 GCF_015220235.1 Choloepus didactylus
CCTTCTGCACAAGGCTGCGGTATAGCTCCTGGATGTAGGTGTAGACGCACTTGGAGTCAGGCACCGCCAGGCGCACCATGTCATCCACCTCCAGCAGCTGGGCACAGTCAGCCAGTTTTCTGAGGAGAGGGGATGGGGTAAGGAACAGAGGGCCAAAGGTAAAGGATGTCGGAGCCCAGGGAAGGGGTGGGAGCAGCCCAGTGAGGACAAAGCCCATAGAATCATGTATGTCAGAGCTGGGAGATCATCTGGGCCAGATGACATAACTGAGTTCCCCACAGAGTCAACACTCACACCCGGCTTGGTCTGACTCCAAAGCCCGTGTCCTCATTGCACTGTCCATCCTCACATGGGAGCAGGACCATCTGGTCTCAAGTCTATGTCAGCCCACCCCTTCCACGAGCAGGTAGATCTGTCCTCTGGACCCAGGAAGCCCCTGTTAGGTCAAGCCCTTCAGGAAAAATTTTAAGGACACCCAGTCCTAGCCAGAGGGCTGGCTTGCTGCATAGCATGTCTAGGGTTTCTTTCATTCACTCAGCCCACACATATTTATTGAGGTCCTACTATGGGCCAGGTACTCCTGTAGGCTCTGGGAATTCAGCAGGGAACAAAACCAAAATTTCCCCACCTTCTTGCACTGACATTCCCATGGCAGGAGACAGCAAACAAATCCATGAAATAGATGATGCATGATGGTGAGAGATGCTATGGCGAAAAATAAGGCAGGGAACAGAGACAGGGGGTGCCAGGGTTTGCCCCTGTGTTAAAGAGGGGGGCTGCTGTTTTTAAATAGGCTGCTTAGGGAAGGCCTCTTAAGAGAGAGGCTTGTGTGCATGCCTAGAAAAGGGTTCCAGGCAGCCTGAATGGCACGTGCAAAGGCCCTGAGGCAGGAGTGCTTGGCGTGTCTGAGGAACTGCATAAGCTTGGAAGCAAGTCCCCTTTTCTCTGCCTAATGGAAGTCCTCCCAGCTGCCCTTTGGGACCGCTTGCTACTCCTGGCTTTGCTGAGGCCAGTAACCTGCACTGACTGCTGTTGGCGCCTCACTTCCAGGTGCCCGGTGCTGTATCAGGTGCTTCCCCGTGATTGGTCTCATTTGCTCCTCCCCTCCGTCCTCAACTGGCAGAAGAGGAACTGGAGACTCAGAGCAGTTTGGCGATTTGCCCAAGGTTGAAGTGAGTGACGTAGCCAGGGCTCAACCCCATGCCTGCCTGCTGCCTCTGGCCCCCTCCCTCTGAAGCGAGGGCTCAGCAGCCGTGGGTGCTGGCAGTAGACGAAACCAGGGCCCCAACCGAAAGTGAAGCTCCCGGTTAGAGCTCTGAGGGAAGAGCAGGAGGGTGTGCAGCTCCGCCCTGGCCCGGGGCATCAGTTTGTGGGCACGGGGTCCTGTCCTCCTCCCTTCAGCCACCTTGCCTCTGGTTCCAAGCCACGGAAGGCGGATGGAATCCTCAGGCCACAGGCTGGCATCAGGCAGGCGACAGGGAGGAGGTGGTGGGGATGCTTGGGATGGAGGGTGGAGAGTGGAAGTTAAGGTGCCTGAGTTTGAAGGCTGACCCTTCCTTCCTGTCTCTCTGACCCTCGGCAGCTGACCTAACCTCTCTGGAAGGCCCCAGATCATAGGGATTGGTGTGAAGATTAAGTGTGAAAAGTCAGGGGGCTCTCTGTTACAGCCACCCCACCCAACTGCCCCATTCCAGAACTCTCCTCTGATTCCTAAGGGTCCCGGGATAAGAGGTGGGAGCAGGCAGTGCTAGAGATCCCGCTGGGCTCGGCCAACTGTGCTGCTGGTGGGAGCCCTCCCCACTGCCCAGTGTCTGTGGGAATGAAGGTTTTGCCTCTCCCGTGTCGGGGATGGGACACCCACTGCGCTCAAGAGCTGAGATTGCTGCGGAGAAGGTGTGCGCCTGGGACGAGCTGCAGGCCTCCAGGGGTCCTGCATCCTCTGGGGGTGCTCCCCAGTGGGTAGAGATGGAGGCCTCTGGCCCAAACAGGCTCTCCCTCTGCCACCATCCCTGGCAGCCACACCTTTGCCTCTCAGTCTCTTTCCTTGGGCCAGAGATCCAGGAGGAAGGGAAAACCCCACACTCTTCCTCACATGCCTCCTTTCCACTACCACCCCTTTCTCCAGTCAACCACCAGCTCCCGACACCGGCTGGGTGGGCCTCAGCAACATCGCCCCCTTCAGGCTTTACTGTGAATAACCATTAATCATAATAAGTGATGTCATTCGTTACAATAACAGCAACTAAGTTTGTTTTAAGTGCTTACTATGGGTTAGGTATTTGTTACAGGGGCTTTCTTAACCCTATGATAGAGGAAACATCATCTCCATTTTAGAGATTAGAATATGGAGGCCCAGAGAGGTAAAACAGCCTAAGATCCCACAGCTAACAAACAGCAGAGTCAGAATCTGACCCCAAATCTCTGCACCTCCCTATCTAAAACAGCAGGCCTGCCTCTCCCCCATGCCTGACCCTGCCTTATTTTTCTTTATAGCACCTGCCATTATATCTCATCTGGGGGGTGACGGGGGGAGCTGTTTCTCCCTTTAGAATGGAAGCCACAGGCGAGCCGGGATTTGTCTGTTTCACACCACGGGGCCTGTGCCTGGGGCTCAAAACCATTTCCTGGAGAAATGAATGAACGGTCACAGCACCAGTCTGACTGCACCACTCTGTGAAACCAGTGCTGGGCTGAGGAAGCCCCCGAGCTCCCACCCGGCCGGGCCCTGCCACGGCCAACTTACTCTGCAGTGGAGAAGGCCAGGGTGAAGTTGTGCCGGCGCTGCTTGGGATCCAGCTCAGCGTAGTCAAAGGCGTCCGGGAAGAACTTGTGGATGAGGGCGCAGAAGGCCATGCCGCTGCTCCAGCTCGAGGAGAAGTTCTGGATGTCCACATGCTGCGGGTGACGTTGGGTGGGGGGTGGGGGATCACAAGGAGCCCTCATGAACCTCTGGCCGGAGGGTCTGGGCTCACGGCCATCCAGATCAGCCTCCCACCCTCTGGTGCACAGCCCAGACCCTCCCCAGCACTGCCATCCTGGGGAAGGGGTCCCTGCCCCTCCCACACCAGGGGTCCCTGGCTGCCCACCTCGTATTTTCTGGTCATGGCCCGGCACCACTCCAACAGCATGTTCTTGACGCCGCCAACGGCTGCCCCAGCAGCTGTAGGGTTCCGGAACAAGGCCGTGGGGCCTGAGGCTGCCCTGTGAGGAGAGGGGTGGCGAGGGGGGAGCCCCAGCCCCCAGCTGTCATCATCCCGCCTTGGCCTGGCTCTTCCCAACTCCCCTCTGGCCTCTTCACTCAGCCCCCACCCACCCTGTCACCCCCGCCATGGCTCCTCGCCTTTCGCCCTACCCGCCAAACTTGTCCACAATGGCTTTGCGGTTCTGGGCACGGGGTCCCCGGGGCCGGCTGGGAGCTGGCACTCTCCGCTCTGGAGCCTTCTCCTTCTTCTTCTCCTCTATGGAAGGGGTCTCCGTGGGACTCTGGGCCACATCACTGGGAGAAGACTCACTGCATGGAGAAGGGTGAGAGGGCTAGGAGCAGCTGCTGCAGGGGACAGGCAGGTGGGTTTAGGCCCAGCAGGCTAAAGGGACGTGTGTGACTGTGGCCCCTATTTTGGGTGGTGCATATTTATTCCGTGCCCAGCCCTAGGAGTGGGCAGTGGAGGAATAATGAGGCCCAGTCCTACCTCTAGGAGTGTGGTGTGGATATGAGGACCAAACTAAGAGATGAGTCTTTGTGCAACCTGAGTTTGAATCCTGGCTTTGCCTTTTATTTGCTATGTGATCTTGGGGCTGTCACATCACTTCTCCGAGTCTCAGCCTCCTCATCTGTAAAATGGGGACAAGAACACCCTACCAGGTGGTTCTAAGGCCTGGGAGAGAAGGTGAATGTGAAGCACCCAGCATGGGCCTGCTGCATAGTGTGTGAGCGCTCACTGAATGGCCACTGGTTCACTCTCCCTAAGACAGTAAATGACAAGAAGATGGATTTCAACTTGGTGTAAAGGAAGTTTCTATCCTTCCTTGGTGTAAATGAAGGATAGAATGATGCATGACTGAAGTTGTGCATCGTTTTATCCAGCACTTCCCAGGCACCAGGCACCGTGCTCGGTGCTCTGCACACACTACTACATCATGTAGTCCTCGCAGTGATCCTCTGATGTAGGTACAGCGACTGGGCCAATTCACAGATGAGAAGACATTAGGTGACATGGCCAAGGTCACACAGCTGGCAAGGGACAGAGCCAGTGCCCAAACACAGGCTTTGTGATCAGGCTTGCATGGATGATGCTGACACCATGGAAATGTGCTGAGCTGCAAGATAAGGAGCTCCCGTGAAGAGCTGTCGGGGATGCTGAAGAGCAGACTTCAGCACTGGAGCAGAGGGGCCAGGTGCCTGCCGCTCTCCCTTCTACCTCCGCCTCCTTTGGTTTCCTGGACTCAACCCTGGGAGTCGGGTCTGGGTGCCAGGAATCCAGGGATATCTCAAGACCAGGGGCTGGGGGAAGCCCAGGCTGCGATGGATAGTAGACTCTGAAGGGAGCAGGTGGCAGGGGGAGCTGGAGCAGGAGCCCTGGAGGTTGACATTACCTGACAGAAGGACTGGTCTGTCCGGAAGTTGCAGCATCTGGACCTACCTCATCTGGAGGAAAGAAACGTGGGAGGGAGGCTGGGGCTGCGTATGATGGGCTCCCTGCATCCTCACCCTTCCTTATCCTTCCCGTGGGCCCCTGGGCTCTCACTCACCTGGGCTGAGGCTGTGGCCTTCCTCCGTGGGGCTCTCAGGCCACTCCTCGGGGGAGCTGGGAACCACCACTTCCCCTTCCTGTGGCTCTCTCTCAACCCCCTGGTCCTGCTCTTCATTGGCACCGCCTGCCTCCTGGAACACACACGATCTTTATGGGCTCACGAGTAACACAAGCACCCTTGTGATGTCTTCAGTGCTGTGTCCCTTGTCCCCTCCTTCTCCACCCCAGTTTCCTGATGTCAAGGGGGGAAGACTGGACTTTCTCAAGGAAATAAGGCAGAGAGAATTTGCTTCCCCCTCCCGCCCCCCAGGGAGCAGGAGACCTCACTCCCTCCAGACTTTCTTGGGGGGCCTCTAGCTTCCTCTCCTCTGCCTCACTCACCACCTCCTCCTTTGCATCACTTTCAGCCTCTTCTTTCCCATCAGCCTCCTTAGGTTCAGCTTTAGCCTCGTCTCTCACAATGGCCTTCTGAGATTCAGTCTTGGCCTCTTCCACACCAGTCTTCTCCTTGGGTTCAGCCTTGGCCTCGTCATTCGCAGTGGCTTTTTCCCCAGCTCCAGGCTCAGCCTTCTGCTTATCAGAGGCCAATGTGGTTTCCTCTTTTCCCTCAGCTTCCTTGGGTTCAGATTTGGTCTCTTCTTTCCCGTCAGCTTTCTCCTGAGAGGCCACTGCAGTCTTTTCCTTCCCATCATCCTTTATAAGCTCGGCTTTGGCCTCACCTTTCCCACCAGCCTCCTCTTTGGATTCTGCCTTGGCCTCACCTTTCCCACCGGCCTCCTCTTTGGATTCCGCCTTGGCCTCATCTAACTCATTTGCTTTGCCCTGGAGTTCATCCAAAATGCCGTCTTCAGCTGGTACGTCTTCCTGCTTTCCCGTCCCATCTGGAGGCCCCTCTTTGATGGTCTTCCCAGCTGGGCCCTTGGCCTCCCCCTCTGCAGAGTCTCCACCTCCCAGCGTCCCGGGGTGCTCTGTGGTTGGGGAGACAGTGTTCCCCTGCTCAGAGGGCTTCCCTTCCTTCTGCTCCATCTCTGGAAAGAGAAGACAAGTGTGTCTGGGTATGCCTGCATTCTCCCTGCATGTGTGAGGGCTCTGCCCTCAGAGGCCACTGGCCTGGGAATCAGGGGACCTGGACTTCAGTCCCGGCTCCTCCACCACTTGGCCCTGTGACCTGAGCCTCCACTTCTCCTGGTAGAATGAAGGCAGCGAGACCTGGTTCCCAAAGGCGGGATGGCTTGACGCTGGAGACTGTTCACCTCAAGGCCCGCTTTTGGCCATGGCCATGGCTTTAAGGAACCTTGGGCCACATGATGCCTTTTCGATGATTTTACATTCCTTTTGATTAAACCAACCAGAAGGCCCGAGTTTTGATACTTGCATGCCTGTAACTCCTGTGGAGCAATTGCTACTCTCCTCTTTTGATGGAGAGAGCAAGCCTCAGGCTCAGAGCCTAAAGCAGGCAGGAGAATCTAGAGAGAATTTAATAACACTGTTTTGTTTCCATTATGTTTATTTTTATAGTTACCTTCTATTTCTGGCAAGTGATACCGAGTTTCCTTTTCCGATAGTGATATAAAGGGTCTTTTAAAAATATGTTTATTGAATTCAAGAATAAGTTAATTCAAGGGAAAACATTCAGGAAATTAGAGAGCAGGTGGTACAGATGTAGCTAACTGGTGGAGCTGGCATAAAAACACCTGAAATTTGGGAAACCCTGGACCAGCTGGTCTCTGGGCCTCTGCCAGCTCTGCCAGCCTGTGGTTCTCAGAAACAGGGGGCCTGGGCAGGGAAGAGTTTCCTTTGGTGAAGAATATAAATGTACTCTCCGTAACCTTTGCAGAGAAACCTGACCCTCCAAGTGCCCAAAGAGAGAGGGAGGGAGATTATGACACCTTAACATGGGGTTTCCTATTCAAGTACTGTATATACTGTAGCTCTACAAAAACAGGTGTGTGTGTGGGGGGTGCGGGGAGCTCGGGATGGGGGGGGCACTGCAGACTCTTCTCCTTCCTCCCCCTGCCCTCCTTGGGAGGTATGGTTACAAAGAAAACAGTTCCCAAATACGGATCAGGGTGTGACTCAAGCTGGAAGAGTAGTGGACACCCTTGTCACTGGCTAAAAATACCTCCTGCCCTTGGCAGTGCCATCTTTCTTGGTGACAGTACCCAGGGCACTTGGGTAATTGGGACAGAGGAAGGGAGGCAGGTAGACAGGCAGGCAAGGGACAGGGCTCTGTTCCTGCCACCTCTCGGGTCCTGGGGTCCCTGCATTCTGTTCTCCCACTGTCTCCTAGAAAACTCTCTGGGGTTTGTGAGGATGCTCACACTGACCTCCAGTTCCACCTGTTGCCAGCCGTGTGTTAAAGTAAGAGAAAATAAAATCAGCCCGGGGGATGGGAACTTATCAGCGGGGAGCAGGAGGCGTTGGAGCTGGCCTTGACCATCATCTCCGGCTCACTTGCTCTGAGATCTGACCAAGTCCCTTTGTCTCTCTGGGCCTCAGTTTCCACCAACGATGTCAGGGCTGCTCTAGACATGAATAAGGATGAACAGTATTCTCTGGCCAAGTCTGTTCCAGAAACAGTCTACTCTTTTCCCTCTTAGAGATTCACAAGTTCCTTAGCACTTAAAAGGATTTTTAGAAACCCCACGGTAAAGACACCTGCTTAACTTTGCTTAAATCATTGTTTCCAAAACCTATTTAGCTATTGATCTCTCTCCCTTTGCTTTATTCTCCATTTTATATGTATTCTTCCTGTGGAGCATCTGCTGCCCTTCTGAGCGACACCCTGTTTGGCAGAAGAGAGCATGGGAAACGCAGCTCTCCGTGACCCACGCGCTCTCCTTCCCTTTCTGCTCTGCCCTCTTGTTTGGCATTTGGTAGGGAGCAGTGGTGGAAATTCTGGAGTCTTATCCTGCCTGCTGTGGACACACAGCTCCCACTGTTCACTAACTGTGGGAGCTGGAACAAGTTACCTAACCTCTCTGTTGTTTGTGTTTTGATTTCCGCTCTTATAAAATGGTGATACAAGTAGGTCCCACCCCACGGGACTGGCGGAGGATTAAGGCAGCTAATGCATAGAAAGTATTCAGAGGAGTGCCTGGCACAGAGGAAGTGCTGGTTCCCTGTCCCAGGGTAAGCTCCTGATCTGGCCTCAAGGACATTTTGTTCGTGAGACAAGGCAGAGAGAACTGAATGCCAATAAGATGATGACAAACCCTTTTAAAACTCCAAAAGTGTGGCAGTTATTGACTAGAACACAGCTGGGTACTCCAACCATCTTTCTCTCTCCTAAATTTCTGTCCACCTTATACACCACACCCTTTGGGTGGTAGAGGAGAAGGGGCAGGAACACACACACGCTCTCTCTCTTTCTCAGCCATTCTGTGTGCACATCACCTCAGCTTTCCACCCTCCAGGCTTGTCATAAATAGACAAGGAGTGAAGAAACTCAGAATGGTGAGAAACCAGGCTGACGCCACCAACCCAAGCACAAACAGTCCCATGGTGATGTGCAGTGTGCACTGCTGTATCTGCTTTGCCTTGGTCATTCCTTTCTCAAACTCCTTGGAATACATGTTATTTGCCCCATTTGACAGATTAGAAATCTGAGGCTCAAGCAGTCTAAGTCCCTTCACCAAAGTCCTAGGACAATTAAATGACCAAACCACACCTAGAACCCAGGATGCCAGACTCCCAGTCCAGTGCTCACACCAAAAATGCTGCCCCGACCAGCTCGTCATCAGCCCAGTGGCCCCTCAAAGGCCCCAGCCCAAAGCGAGGGGCTCCCCACCAGTGGGGGGCAGGGCAGTCAGACGTGTGGAGGAGTTCAGCTCTCTTATAAGCACACATGAGGCTCTTGATGAAAGTTTCTCCACCCCCTCTCTTTCCTTTCTTACTCCCCACTTTCCTTCCTCCTTACTTCCCCAGGAAGCCTCGGTACCATCCCTGCTTTGTGTCCAATGCCGCACTGCAGATGGCTCCCCTTCCCTCTTCCCATTTTTCTTGGCAGTCCTGGGGGAAAAGAACCCTGGAACCCAAGTTCCAAGCCCCAAGACGTCGAGGCCATGCTTTGTGGTTCTGTCACTGCGTCCACAACCCCCTGCCACCCTCTCTGGCTTCCGGGGTTCCATCACCCCCAAACCCAGCCAGGGACCCTCCCTTGCAGAGGCCATTCTCAGATGTTTGGAGAGTCTGCCTCCGAACCCAACTGGACTAGTGAGACTCCCAGGGCTCCCTCCCTCCCGTCCTTCATGGATGGCCACCTGCAGGCCACCCTGAGGTGATCTTAAGTTTGCCCAGCTCCCCAGGACTGAGTTCCTGACACCTGGGATCTAAAGAGAGCTGGCAGAGAGTGGTGGAGAGAATCAGAAAGGAGCCCTGAATTCTTTCTCCAACTGAGGGCCCCTGCTTGGAGGCTTTGGCCCTTGGAAAGTGGAATGGAGCGGGGACACTGAGAAAAGGGCCCAGGGTGTCTCCTACCTGTGGGACCTCTGCCTGGGGGCTTGGGAGCTGTCTCCTTCCTCCACCGGGGCAGCCTCCCTCCGGGGCTGTCTTTAAGCCCCCGAGGCCTCTAGCCCCCAGCTCTTCCGTCCCGCCCCCACTCCCCCCTCCCCCACTTCAGGAAGCCCAAGAGTATTGTTTACTACCCTGTTGGTACAACTCTTTCCCCAGGACTGGGAGGCTCGGATTTCCAGTGGAGATCTGACAGGTGGCACCTTTCAATCATGGCCGTGCCTCTCCCGCCCTGACCCCTGGGGCATCCATCCTGCGGTCACCTTTCTCTGCAGTGGACTTGCCTGCCACTGGGGACCCTGACAGCCACCTGCAGGGGCCATGGGACATGGTCCCCAGCCCTGCTCCTCTGCTCCCTTCAGGGAAGCCCCCCCACCCTGCCCCCTACCCCAGATTCCTTTAAATAGTCCCTTTTACTCTTCTTGAGACGAAAGCAGCTGCAGAAGAGTGGGCTGAGGAGGGGGTGAGTGGGGCAGCTGCCAGACATGGGGGGTGGGTGTGTGTGTCTCAGGACACACACTGGATAGAGAGATTTGGAGGGGGAGGGGGGAAAAGAGGAGAAGAGTGATGGGGCAAGCTGATGGGTCACAGGGCCCAGAGTCTAGAAAATATAAAACTCCAAGTTCTATTTTGAGCTGAAGTGACTGGTACGCAGTAGGCTCCAAATACATTTTGTACACAGTATGTGCCGGGGATACAGCAGTGAAAACAACAGAAAACAGACAAAACCACGCCAGAAATCCCTGTCTTCATGCAGCTTACATTTTAATAGGAGGAGATAGTATGCCAATCAATACATAAAATATTTATTATATTAGATGATGATAAGTTTTATAGAGAAAAATTAAGCAGGGAAGTCAATAGGGAGTTTTTTTTTTTTTTTTTTTTTTTTTGGTGGTTAAAGAAAGTATCACTGAGAAGGTGACACTGGAGTAAAAACCTGCAGGACATGAAGGAGTGAGGCAAGCAGGTACCTGGGAAAGAGCATTCCAAGCTGAGGGACCAGCACATGGAAAGCTGGGAGCGTGATTGGCTTTTGATGGGTCGTCTGGAGGCCAGTGTGGCTGGAGCAGGGTGAGTGGGCCGGAGAGTAGTGGGAGATAACAAGGCAGTCGGGGCTGGGTCAGGTAGGGCGTCACAGGCCATTGCAAGAGCTTTGGCTTTTGCGCTGAGATGGGAAGCCATTGGAGTGTTTTAAGTGGAGAATGGACCTGATCTAACTTTAATTTGAACAGGACAACTCTGGCTGCTGTTTCGAGAATAGCCTGAAGGGGGAAGCACAGACAGAATCAGGAGACCAGTTAAGAGGTTCCTGCAATAGCCCAGATGCAAGATGGTGGTGCTTAGACCAGGGTGTCAGCAGTGGAGATGAGAAGTGGTAATAAGGTAATAGTAGAGACTGTGATTAAGGCTGTGCCAGCTTTCTCTTCAAGATAATAGAAGGACTCGGGCTATACTATTCTTATTCCCTCATCGCCTGCTCATCTCAGGGGAGTCCAACACTGTCTTCTTATTCTGTACACCTCTCATGAGTGGTCCAGGAGGATATCCTGGGTGATAAGCCTGCATCCCTTCCTCTGGGGCTGGGGTCCCCCATCTCAGAGGAAAATACTGACTCCTGGTGAGTGACAAGTAGACAAGCCCCCTCTATGAGGCTGGGAAGGGGTAGAACTCAGGGGAGAGCCAGAAGCAGAACTTCACCATGGTGTTGACAGAGGCCAGGAGGTTTGGATGACATATCCAGAATCCAAAGAGATCTTTTCAGGCTGGGGCTATAAGCTGTCTTTCACAAGAAGAAATTTAACAGGGGCAATTGGAGATTCCTACTTGTAGGTCCCCAAATCACTGTATAAGTATAGGGAAGGATAGATGGGATCTTAAGGTAAATAAAGATAATAGCAATAGTACCATTTTCACCAAAAACAACAATGCTTTCTTTTCACTGAGCATCTACCATGGTGTTTACTATTTGTAATTTACATTTTGTAATTTTTTAGCTTTTTATTTTGAAATATAAGTTCACAGGAAGCTGCAAAGATAATACAGAAAGAGATCACGTGTGCCCTTCATCTAGCTTCCCCTAAGGATTAAATCTTATATAACTTTACGACAATAGCAAAGCCAGGAAGCGACATTGGTACAATGTGTATGTGTAGTTCTATGACATTTTATCATATGCGTAGATTAGTGTAACCACCATTGCAATCAAAATAAAGAACTATTATCACCGTGAAGATCTCCCCTGCACTACCCCTTTACAGGCACACGTCCCACCCCCACCAACCCTAATTCTGGGCAACCACTAATCTGTAATCCATCTCTGTAATGTTGTCATTTGGCGAATGTTATTTAAATGGAATCAAACAGTACGTGGCCTTTTGAGGCTGGCTTTTTTCCACTTAACATAATACACTTGAGATTCATCCATGTTGTTGCATGTATCAATAGTTCATTCTTGTTGTCTTCTTTAATCCTCATATTAATCCTATGAGGTAGGTATTATTATACCCATTTTACATATAAGGAGACTGAACCTGAGAACAATTAAGTTATTTGCTCATGGTCCTACAGCTCCAATGTGGCTGAGTCAGGATTCAAACACAGATTGTCCTGAGTCCAAAATCCATGTTCTTTCTATTAAACCACAGTAGCTTCCATTTGTAAAAAAATATATATTTATATTTTGTCTTGTTCCAAGGCCATAAGGTTGTCTATATGAGGGAGAAGTATGGGCATTTTATTTCCTTGTAGAATAACAAAGAATGCAGGTGTCCACAAAAGTAAATATGGGCCAAAACAATCTTGAAAAAGATGAACAAAGTTGAAGGACTCACACTTCTCCATTTCAAAACTCACTTCAAAATCACAGTATTCAAGTCTGGGTCATATTGGCATAAAGACAGGCACAGAAAATCAGTGGAATAAAAATGAGAATCCAGAGATAAACTTACATTTATGGTCAATTGCTTTTTGACAAGGGTGCTGAGAAATAATAGTCTTTTCAACAAAAGGTGCTGGGACAACAGATATCCACATGCAAAGGATGAGGCTGGATCCCTTTCTCACACCATACATAAAAATTAACTCAAAATGGATCACAGGTGAAAATATTAAAACTATTAAACTCTTAAAATAAAATATAGGAGTAAGTCTTCTTGACCTTGGATTAGGCAACAGTTTCTTAAATATGTTACCAAGAGCACAGTGACAAAAGAAAAAAATGGATAAACTGGACCACATCAAAATTTAAAAGTTTATTGTTTCAAAGAATGCCATCAAAAAAGTAACAAAAAACAAAACAACACTCCACAGAATGGGATAAAATTTTGCAAATAATACAATAATTTATCTGATAAGGGACTCATATCTAGATATATAAAGAACACTTACACTCAATAATAAAAGGACTAATAACCTAATTTTTAAAAATCGGATTTGAATAGTTATTTCCCCAAAGAAGTTATACAAATTGCCAATAGGCACATGAAAAGATCCTCAACATCATTAAAAAAAAACATTGAGATGCCATTTTATACCCCAGTAGTATGGCTATTATAAAAAATATATATGATAATAAATGATGGCAAGGATGTGGAGAAATTGGAAATGTCATATATTGCTGGAGGGAATGTAAAATGGTGCAGCTACTTTGGAAAAAAGTACGGCAGTTCTTCAGAATGTTCAACATAGAATTACCATATGATCCAGCAATTCCACTCCTAGTTATATACCCAAGGGAAGTGAAAACATCTGTCCATACAAAACCTATAACTGAATGTTCATGGCAACTTTATTTAAATAGCAAAAAAAATGCTGTGATGGTTAGGTTCATGTGTCAACTTGGCCAGGTTATGGTACCGAGGTGTCTGGTCGAGCAAGCACTGGCCTAACCATTACTGCAAGGACATTTGTGTCCGGTTAATAAACCAGAAGGCTGGTTCATTAAATCATCAGTCAATTGGCTGCAGTTGTGACTTATTACATCAACAAAGGGCGTGTCTTCCACAATGAGAGAATGCAATCAGCTGGATTTAATCCCATTAGTTGAAGACTTTTGAGCAAGGCAGATAGAGGACCTTCACCTCTTCTTCTGCTGACCAGCGTTTCCTGAGGAGTTCATCGAAGTTGCCAGTTCATTGCCTGAGGAGTTCATTGAACACGTTCATTGGAGTTGCCAGTTTGCTGCCTGAGGAGTTCATCAAACATCCTCATTGGAGTTGCCAGTCTGCTGCCTGCCCTACGGAATTTGGACTCATGCATACCCACAGTTGAGTGAGACACTTTTATAAATCTTATATTTATAGATATCTCTTGTTGATGATGTTTCCCTAGAGAATCCTAACTAATACAACTTGGTACTGGGAGTGGTTCTTGAGAAACAGAATCTTAAAATGGGCTTTTACAATTGGTTTTCTACTCTGATTAGGTTCAAAGGCACTGATGACCCCATTTCCAATAATAAAGATGGCACTAACAGCCCATGGCATGAGTTGGCAATGGAGATACACAGAATATCACTGTTTGATTCTCCTAATCATACTCTTGTATGAAGCAAGGCTCCGGGTGACAGTGTTTTTGACACCTTAACAGAGTTTTGCAGAGTTAAGAAATATAATGATGGCTGGTTCTTCTTAGATACACTGCATAAAGTTGTAAGAGAAAGGGATGAGTTAAAGGCTTCAAATTTAAAATTTAATGGCCATATGACAGATGTAAAGGGTTCTGTGTGTGCCTTGAAAGAAAATCTTATTTCCTGTGGCTGCAGACTTGAGATTTCTGAAAACCAGACCCAGAGTGTCATTGTGTGAGTAGCAGATTTATACGGTAAATTAAAATCTCAACCTTGCAGGGTGTCTGCTATTAGAGTAAAGGCATTGATTGGAAAAGAATGGGATCATGAAACTTGGGATGGGGACATAAGGATTGATAATAATGGCAGTGAGGACACTGGAATCCTTGATTCTGCTGAGTCTTTGTTAGATATACCTGTAGTAGTCTGTCCTGAGGAAACAGCCCCCCCACCCCACCTCCAGTCTGCCCTGAGGAAACAGCTTCCCTGCCTCCAGTCTGCCCTCCAACCTCCACCTAAAGAGATTAACCCTTCAGTGTCTGCTAAACCTGTAATCACCTCCCCTGAGGAAGCAGCCCTCACTCCTCTGTCTGGAGAGATTAATCCTGTTTTAGGAGGTGAAAATGCAACAGAATGTCCTGAGGTAAATGGCTTGAGGGATACTTCTAATTCTTTTAATGGCCCACCCCCACCACCACTCTTTGCTTCAAGACCTATAACTAGACTAAAGCCCCATCAGGCCCCAAAGGGTGAGGTACAAAGTGGGACCCATGAGGACGTACGCTATACTCCAAAAGAATTGTATAAGTTTTCCAACTTATATAGACAGAAATCAGGGGAATATGTGTGGGAATGGATATTAAGGGTGTGGGATAATGGTGGAAGGAGTATAAAGTTTGATCAGGCTGAATTTACTGAAATAGGCCCACTAAGCAGAGATTGTGTATTCAATGTTGTAGCTCAAGGGGCTAGAAAGGGTGTTAACAGTTTGTTGGGTGGTTAGCTGAAACATGGATCTAAAGGTGGCCATCATTACCTGAGGTTGAAATGCCAGAACTGCCCTAGTATAATGCAGACGAGAGGATTCAAAGGCTTAGAGAGATGGGAATGTTAGAGTGGATTTATCATGGAAGACCTGCTCATACATCCCTGGAATGTCCAGAGGACACACCTTTTTCCAGGACTGTGAGGAATAAATTTGTGAGACTAGCTCCATCATCCCTGAAGAGCTCTGTAGTCGCCCTTCTCTGTAGGTCAGATATTACTGTGGAACTGCTGTCACTGAGCTGGAATCCTTAAACACAATGGGAATAATTGGATCCCGAGTCAGCAGAGGCCACGTGGCAGCAGTTAATTGTCAAAGACAAGGTGGGTGTGGCTACCATAATGGAAAACAGGATCAAGGCAGCATTCAAAATAATCTGACTTACAGAGACTTATGGCATTGGCTGATAGATCATGGAGAACCTAGCAGTAAAATTGATGGGCAGTCTACTAAATTCTTTTTTGAGATGTATAAGCAGAAGAATTCTAGTTCAAGTGAACAAAAGTCTACCTTGAATTACAAAAACAGAGAGTCATGGCCCCTTAATCAATTCCCAGATTTGAGACAGTTTACAGATCCAGAGCCCCTTGAAGGAGGGGAAGGCCAGGTACCTTTGGGGAAGGACCCTGTTATACTGCCAAAATTTATACTGTTAATCTTCCTCCCAGCCTTCCCCAGGGGGACCTATGGCCTTTTACCAGGGTAACTGTGCATTAGGGAAAAGGAAATGATCAGATATTTTGGGGATTATTAGACACTGGTTCAGAAGTGATGTTAACTCCAGGAGACCCAAAACGTCACTCTGGGCCAACAGCCAGAGTTGGGGCTTATGGAGGTCAGGTGATCGATGGAGTTTTACCTCAGGTCCATCTCACAGTGGGTCTAGTGGGTCCCTGGACCCATTCTGCGGTTATTTCCCCAGTTCTGGAATGCATAATTAGAATAGACATACTCAGCAACTGGCAGAATCCTCACATTGGTTTCCTGACTCATGGAGTGATGATTATGGTTGGAAAGGCCAAGTTAGAACTGCCTAGCAAAATAGTAAACCAGAAGCAATACCAGATTCCTGGAGGGAATGCAGAGATCAATACCACTCTTAAGGACTTGAAGGATGCAGGGGTGGTGATTCCCCCCACATCCCCATTCAACTCTCCTGTTTGCCCCATGCAGAAAACAGATGGGTCTTGGAGGATAACAGTGGATTATCATAAGCTTAACCAGCTGGTGGCTCCAACTGCAGCTGCTGTTCCAGATGTGGTATCATTGCTTGAGCAAATCAACACATCTCCTGGTATCTGGTACACAGCTATTAATTTGGCAAATGCTTTTTTCTCAATAGCTGTTAGGAAGGACCACCAGTTACAGTTTGCATTCAGCTGGCAAGGTCAGAAGTTTACATTCACTGTGCTACCTCAGGGTTATATCAACTCTCCAGCTCAAGCCATAATATTGTCCACAGGGAACTTGATTGTTTCTCCCTCCCACAAGACATCACACTGGTCTATTATATTGATGATATCATGTTGATTTGACCTAGTGAGCAAGAAATAGCAACTACTCTAGATTTATTGGTAAGGTATTTGAGTGGCAGAGGACGGGAGATAAATCCCATAAAAATTCAGGGGCCTTCCACCTCAGCAAAATTTCTAGGGGTCCAGTGGTGTGGGGCATGTCAAGATATCCCTTCTAAGGTGAAGGATAAGCTCTTTCATCTGGCCCCTCCTACAACCAAAAAAGAGGCACAATGCTTAGTTGGCCTCTTTGGATTTTGGAGACAACATATTCCTCATTTGTGTGTGCTATTCCAGTCCATTTACCAAGTGACCAGAAATGCTTCTAGTTTTGAATGGGGACTGGAAGAAGATGAGGCTCTGCGACAGGTCCAGGCTGCTGTGCAAGCTGCTCTGCCACTTGGACCATATGATTCAGCTGATCCAATCGTGCTGGAAGTGTCAGTGGCAAATAGAGATGCTGTTTCGAGCCTTTGGCAGGCTCCTATAGTAGAATCACAACACAAGCCCTTAGGATTTTGGAGTAAAGCTTTACCATTCTCTGCAGATAACTACTCTCCATTTGAGAAACAGCTATTGACCTGCTACTGGGCCTTAGTTGAGACAGAACGCTTAACCATGGGCCACCAAGCTACCATGAGACCTGAGTTAGCTATCATGAGCTGGGTGTTGTCTGACCCACCAAGCCATAAAGTTGAGCATGCACAGCAGCACTACATCATAAAATGTAAATGGTATATATGAGATAGAGCTTGAGTGGGTCCTGAAGGCACAAGTAAGTTACATGAGGAAGTGGCCCAAATGCCCATGGCTCCCACTCCTGCCACCTTATCTTCTCTTTTCCAGCCCACAGCTATGGCATCTTGGGGAGTTCCCTACAATCAGTTGACTGAGGAAGAGAAAACTTGGGCCTGGTTTACAGATGGTTCTGCACGATATGCAGGTATCACCCGAAAGTGGACAGCTGCAGCACTGCAGCCCCTTTCTGGGGTGTCCCTTAAGGACAGTGATGAGGGGAAATCCTCCCAGTGGGCAGAGCTTCGAGCAGTGCACCTGGTTGTTCACTTTGCTTGGAAGAACTGGCCAGAGGTGCATTTGTATACTGATTCCTGGGCTGTTGCTGATGGTTTGGCTGGATGGTCAGGGGCTTGGAGGGAACATGATTGGAAGATTGGTGACAAAGAAGTCTGGGGAAGAGGTATGTGGATACACATTTCTGAGTGGGAAAAAAACATGAAGATATTTGTGTCCCATATGAATGCTCACCAGAGGGGGACTTCAGCAGAAGAAGATTTTCATAACCAAGTAGATAAAATGACGTGTTTGGTTGAAACCAATCAGCCTCTTTCCCCAGCCACTCCTGCCCAATGAGCTCATGAACAAAGTGGTCATGGTGGTAGGGATAGAGGTTATGCATGGGCTCAGCAACATGGACGTCCACTCACCAAGGCTGACCTGGCCACAGCCACTGCTGATTGCCCAATCTGCCAGCTGCAGAGACCCACACTCATCCCTGATATGGCACCATTCCCTGAGGTGATCAGCCTGCTACCTGGTGGCAGGTTGATTACACTGGACCACTTCCATCATGGAAGGGGCAGTGATTTATTGTTACTGGAATAGACACATACTCCAGATATGGGTTTGCCTTCCCTGCATGAAATGCTTCTGCCAAAACTACTATCCGTGGACTTACAGAATGCCTTATCCACCATCATGGTATTCTACACAGCATTGCTTCTGACCAAGGAACCCACCTGATAGCAAATGAAGTGAGGGAATGGGCACATGCTCGTGGAATTCTCTGGTCTTACCATATTCCCCATTATCCAGAGGCAGCTGGGTTGATAGAATGGTGGAATGGCCTGTTGAAGACTCAACTACAGCGCCAACTAGGTGGCAATACCTTGCAGGACTGGGGCAGTGTTCTCCAGGAGGCTGTGTATGCTCTGAATCAGCAACCCCTCCATGGTGCTGTTTCTCCCATAGCCAGGATTCACGGGTCCAGGAATCAAGGGGTGGAAGCAGGAGTGGCACCACTTTCTATCACTCCGTGATCCACTAGGAAAATTTTTGCTTCCAGTCCCTGCAAGTTTAAGCTCTGCTGGTCTACAAGTCTTTGTTCCAAAAAGAGGGGTGCTTCCATCAGGAAACACAGCAATAATCCCATTGAACTGGAAGTTAAGACTGCCACCTGGCCACTTTGGGCTTCTTATGCCTCTGAATCAACAGGCAAGGAAGGCAATTACTGTAATGGCTGGGATGATTGACCCTACTATCAAGGGGAAATAGCACTGCAACTACACAATGGAGGTAAAGAAGAGTTTTCCTGAATTACAGGAGATCCCCTAGGGCCTCTCTTAGTATTACCATGCCCTGTGATTAAACTCAATGGAAAACTGCAACAACCCAATCCAGACAGGGCTACCAACGACCAAGAAACTTCAGGCACAAAGGTTTCGGTCACCCCACCAGGCAAAGAACCATGGCCAGCTGAAGTGCTTGCTGAGGGTAAAGAGAACATGGAATGGGTAGTGGAAGAAGGTAGTGATACATATGAACTACATTCACATGACCAGTTACAGAAACGACTATGTGGCATGAATATTTCCTCCTTGTTTTATTAGTATGTTTGTATTTGTCTGTAAAGCAAACATCTTTGCTTTCTTCTCTGTCTTATTCCCTTATCATATGACATAAGCTGTATTGTTCATTTTGCAGTATTTAAGTTAAAGGAAATCAATTTTAAGAGTTAATGTCACCCAAGAACTTGCACCCTATTCTGGAGAGATTTAGCGTGTTTCCGGTTGTATGCAGCACAGCAGAATATTGTTAGGTGAAATATATGTCTGTTATTATTCTCTACTTAGAGATAAAGTATGGTTTAAGGTGATGTGTATAACTGCCAAGTTGACAAGGGGTGGACTGTGATGGTTAGGTTCATGTGTCAACTTGGCCAGGTGATGGTACCCAGGTGTCTGGTCAAGCAAGCACTGGCCTAACCATTACTGCAAGGACATTTGTGGCTGGTTAATAAACCAGAAGGCTGGTTTATTAAATCATCAGTCATTGGCTGCAGTTGAGACTGATTACATCAATGAAGGGTGTGTCTTCCACAATGAGAGAATGCAATCAGCTGGATTTAATCCAATCAGTTGAAGACTTTTAAGTGAGACAGATAGAAGACCTTCACCTCTTCTTCAGCTGACCAGCAAAGCATTTCCTAAGGAGTTCACTGAACATCTTCATTGGAGTTGCCAGTCTGCTGCCTGCCCTACGGAATCTGGACTCGTGCATACCCACAGTTGCGTGAGACACTTTTAAAAATCTTATGTTTATAGATATCTCTTGTTGATTCTGTTTCCTTAGGGAACCCTAATTAATACAAATGCCAACAACCAACTGCCTATAAACTAATGAATGGATATATAAAATGTGGTAGATCCACTCAATGGAATATTATTTGGCAATAAAAAGCAACGAAGTACTGATACATGCTATGACATGGATAGCCCTTGAAAGCATTCTGCTAAGTGAAAGAAGACAATCACAAAAAAAAAATCATATCATATAAACGAAATGTCTGGAATAGGCAAATCTATAAAGACAGAAAGTTGGTGAGTGGTTGCCTAGGGCTGGGGAGTATTTGGGGAAGAATGAAGAGCAAAAGTAAATGCCTAGGGGGTTTCTTTTTGGGTGATGAAATATGTACTAAAATTGCAGTGATTTTGCACAACCTGTGCAAATATTAAATTGGACAATTTAAATGTGTCAATTGTATGGTATGTGAATTACATTTCAGTAAGGCTGTTAAAACCACACAATATTATTTACAATAACAACAAAATATCAAGGAATAGATGTAACCAAAGGTGTGCAGAATCTTTGTGGACAAAAGTTTGATTTTATTGTAAAATATTTTTAAAGATCTAAATAAATTGAAAGTCCTATTTAAAAATAAAGTCAATCTGATCTCAGAGCTCACTAATTGAAGTAGAGTGGAGAATAGAGGGAGGGTGGGAGTGTGTTAAACTTGCGTCAGACTCACCAAGAACATTATGTCAGTTACATATACACAGTCGTACATTAGGGTGTGGTTACTGATGGAGGGAATGGATTGGATGTGCTTAGAAAAGTAAACGTATGACACTGGGAAAATTTGACTTGGAGAAAAAAATGCTTCAAGTAAGAGAAAGGCCTGTGAGCTCTCTACACACTAACGTGAAGGACAGCTGTGTGGGAAAGGATTCATTAGATTTGTCACCTTCATCAGGAAGCCTTTGGTGGTTATGACTTCATTTCTTTCCCAAATACCCCCTTCTGTTCATTCATAGCACTTGTAAATACCCCATCTAGGAGAGATTCCTCCTGTAAAATCCCAGGCAGTTTCTTATCTTCTATAACATGGTGACTCTATTTTCTAAAGCAAAAGCAGGGCAAGATATGTCCACTAAAACATATATACAACAATATTCATAGCAGCATTATTCATAACAGCTCCAAACTGGAAACAACCCAAATGTCCATCAACGGAAAGGATAAATGAATTGTGGTATATTCATACAATCGAACACTAGACGGCAATAAAAAAGAATGAATTACCAACTCACACAATATGTACGAAATCTTACAGACACTGTGTAGACCTAAGGAAGTCGGGCACAAAGAGAAAATAATGTATGATCCCATTTATATGAAGTTCAAGCACATTAAAACGAATTGATGGTGATAGAATAGTGGTTAACTGTAAGAGAGGGGATATTCGTTGGGAAGGAGCAGGAAAGAACCTTTTTGGGGTGCTGGAAGTATTTTATATCTTGATCTACGTGGTAGTTATTTGGATGCATACATATTTAAAAATTAAGCAAATTTAAGATTAGTGTATATTCCACACTTTATTGCATGAATGTTATACCTCAATAAAAAAGAAAAAAAATCACGGCACAGAGTTTGACAAGGCTGAGTCCTTAGAGGTAATGAGACAGACTATTTAAAATCAAGACTGTCACAGACAATTGGGGAAGCATATGGTGACCATACGTAGAAAAGGTCCAGCACAAAGTTAGGCTAAAGACAAAGAGCTGAGTTTATATTTGTTCATACAGCTCACATTCTCCAATAGGCAGTGTACCTTTGTGACATTAATTTGCATTTTGTGGATTTTGTTTTCTGGGAAATTATCTGAAAAATCAAGGGGCTAACGTGTGTTTGGAGGATTGTGTGTGTGTGTGTGTGTACAGATCAAGGAATATATTACGTTTTGAAAGATGAGTTCACCGGTCCTCTCTCCCTCATCCAAATGCACTATAGATTAACTCTGGTGGCAGCCGAAAATGCTCCTACTCAACCCACTATGGGAGTCTAACAGAAGATTTAAAAACATACTCTTTACATGTCTCCTCCTGCGAGAAGGAACCATGCCTCACTTATCTTTGTCTGTTTTTTTCTCTCAGAGAATATGTTTTAATGGGTATGAGATACGTACGACCTGGGTATCGGGATTTTAAAAAGTGCCGCATGTGCAGCAAAATCCGAGACGCGCTGTTTAGGGGGGTTCTTCCTTCTCCACGCCTGACTTGCATCCAAGCGCCCACTCCCCTGGTTAGGTGCGAGGAGTACCGAGCTCCATCGTCATCGTCCCTTCGTAGAGAACCAATAAACTCAAACCTCTTCGTGACAGCCCAAGGGACTTGAATTCTATCCTGGCTGCGGGTGCCCTGCACCCCGCTCAAACCTCTATGGTCCTTTGGAGGTCCCTCTAGCATTTTCAAAGCGCCGCCGCCCTCGTCTGGGACTCGCGGCTCCCTCTCTATGGTAGCGGACTCGCCGGCTCCGCCTCGTTGATACTTCATTCCGGAAGCGAGTCGGGATCAAAGAAGAGGTGGGACTCCCCTCCCGGAAGCGACCCACGTGCTTCCGCTTTGCCTGACCGGGCAATCGGGTGAGTTTCCAGCGTTCACCCGAAGTTGGGGACACGGGGGGCATATTCACTGGCCCCAGGCCGAGGTGAGTGACCTGTGACTCCTGACCCCGAGGTGGCCCTGATGATGGTGCCGCCATTTCTCAGTTGCTGCCCATGTGCCGGGACCCAGGCGCCTCTGTCCCGCGCGTGATTAGGTAACCAGGGCCGCGGGGGTTCGGTTCGGTGGTTTGGGGTGGTGTTCCACTCCGGCCTCTTGGTCTTCTGGATAGAGATGCCGCCGAGGGATTGGGCGTCAGGGCGCTAGGGCTCAGTTTACAGCCCCGCCATTGATGTGCTGTGTGACCTTGAGTTGGCAGTGTTCCCCGTTGGGCCTCAGTTTCCATATCTGTGAATGAGGTGATGGGGCTCACGGAGCTCCGTGGGCTCCTCCAGGTGTGACGCATCTCTGGCTCCTGAGTTAGGAGAACGAACAGAGGGTGGGCGCTGACGGTGACGTCTGCCCCCAGGACAGGGAAGCCAGAAGGAGAGCCCCTCCACGGTGCCCGGACTGAGATGGATCCGCTCAGGGCCCAGCAGCTGGCGGCGGAGCTGGAGGTGGAGATGATGGCTGATATGTACAACAGGTAACGAGAGCCACCCTAAATCTTGGGGGATGAGCCTTGGTCACCCTTTCCTAGGGCAAGGGTGGAGGACTTCTGAAAAATGCTTTCTTCAGTCAAGGGAAGCCAGAGGCCTGTGCTTACCTGTCTTGACCCCTCCCATGATGGATGATTAGTGGAGACTCAGTATGGGGTCACCAGAACAAATTAAACATTTAGATTGGGATGGAATTGGAGAGGAAGGAGTCGAGCCCGAAGAAAAGCTCCATTCCAGGTTCTGGGCAGGTTCCAAGAAGAGTTGAGTGTTTGCCTCTTGACAGATAGCAAATAGCCCATTTAGTAGTTAGCATTTCTTAAACTGTTTTTCCTTATCAGACACTTGCTAAGCATTTTACAGTTGTTAATCTTTTTTAATATTCAAAGTAATCCAGTAGGTTAATTTTATAAGATGAGGGATTGGAGACTTCCAGAGGTTAATTAACTTCCTTAGGGTCCACAGCTGGTCTCTGGCAATGTCAGGACTAATACCTTAGTCTGATTGTAGAGTTTGGGGCTCATAACCATTTGGCAAATGTGGGAACAAACCCTGATGCCGTTGATCCAACAGTATGGCCTTGGGCAAGTTTCTTCTGCTCTTTGATGATCATTTCCTCATCTGTAAGATATACATAAGAATCGTACCTACCTCATACAGACATGGGAAATATTAAATGTAAAAATGTATGACAGCCCCTTAGCATCAAGCCCACTACAGAGGACAAGGTCAATAAATGTTTGCTATTTTTATCAACTGAAAATCTGTTATCCTTTCTCTTGATTGGTTGGTTTGTCTTGGAGGCTATATGTTAGAATGGTTTTTAAATGTAGGTTGTGAAGTCAGACTGTATGGGTTCTTATCCCACCTCTGTGATCCTCAGCAGACTGCTGAGACCCCGTGACTTAATTTCCTCATCTGTGAAATGGGAATAATGATATTCCAGTCCTTAGGGTTATTGTAAGGACTGCATAAAGGCATCCGTTTGAAGGACTAAAGACAATGCCTGGCACATAGCCAGTACTCAATTAATGGTTCCTGTTTCATTAGTCATATATATGGGCTCAGGCTGGTTGAGGTGCAAACAGGATTTACACTGCCTTCTTGAGAGAGAGGAAATCAGTATAGCTGGGCAGGAATGGTTGAAGGTCCCTGGGATGCCACAGAATGCTGCTGACCTGACTTTGCCCCTCCATCCCCCCAGAATGACCAGTGCCTGCCACCGGAAGTGTGTGCCTCCCCACTACAAGGAAGCAGAACTGTCCAAGGGCGAGTCTGTGTGCCTGGACCGGTGTGTCTCCAAGTACCTGGACATCCATGAGCGGATGGGCAAAAAGTTGACAGAGTTGTCTATGCAGGACGAAGAGCTGATGAAGAGGGTGCAGCAGAGCCCTGGGCCTGTGTGAGACCCCTGGCTGCATCCTGCCCCTTCTCACTTCCTAATAAAAATGCCCCCCCTTTGGGTACCATCTGTGAAGACTGTGCCAGGCCTCGGCTCTCTCTGGATGGTCTCCAGGAGCCTGGAGTGTGGTAAAGCTCTCTCCTGGTTGAAGGAGGGGTATCTGTCACACTGGAATGAAAATTGTTTGTATGTGTGTATATATATATCTGTGTATATTAAAATAAGTTTGACACTATGTGCAAAGCAGTGTGCTTGGCACTTTGGAGGAAAGAAAGCAGACACAGTATCTGCTTGCAGAGGGAGTCTAATCTAATGTTGAAGAGTACAGCCCAGTAAGACAGCTTAGGTTAGTACCCTGACCATGTCACTTGTCTGGGCTTGAGCTTCCTCATCTATAAAATGGGGATAATAGCGTCTACCTCTTATGGCTGTTGTGAGGGTTAAATCAGTTAATATGTGTAAAGCATTTGGAATAGTGACTAGGGTTTAGGAAGTGCTCAGTAAATATTAGCTATATTTAAAAAAATGACTTGGAATTGAGTGGAGACAGGCGGGCAGGCATTTGCACAAATGATATAAAGGAATGATTTGGAGGTAAAAATAAAAAGTAGATTAGGTTTAAGAAGGAAGTCAACCTCTTGGTTCCAAACAGCAATGTCTGGAAGTATGTGATGTGGTTGAGCCTGCCTGGGCGCAAATCCAGGGAAGGGGTTGAGTGAACCACTGCCTTTGAGTGTTCCCCTAATCTGGGGCCCGTGCTCTTTACCTTTCATTCCAGTCTCATCCTCCCATCTGGACTAAAGTCCTATTAGGAAGTGGAGCTCAGAGAGGTAGTTGCTGGCTGGAGGTCACACAGCTGGAGCAGAAATGTGGGGACCAGGGCTGATACCTATACTTGTCTCTCTGAGGAGGGGCTGAGCTAATTCCTGCCCTGTGGTGTGCCCTGAGAGGGTTGTGCAGCTTCCAGAATGTGTGTGGGTCACCCAGATGGGATTTCAGTTGACACCAATCAATGCCCCTGTGACAGCTGTACCCTCATGGTAGAGGGAGGGGTCTGGGGTGTCACCTCAGCAAGCCACTAGAGTAGTAAAGGAGACAGAATAGAGGCAGTGAATTTTGGGCTTAAAAATACAGATTGAAGCCAGACTGCTGGGGTTTGTGTCTCTGCTCTGAGATTTTCTAGCTGTGTGATCTTAGACAAGGCATATAACCACTCGGTGCCTGTTAGCCTGCTCGTAAATGGTGATAAAAGTCCCTTCCTCATTGGGTGGTTGTGAAAATTGCGTTAGTAACTAAAGCACTCAGGAGGGTGTCTGGCACTCGTTAAGCACTTAATGTTATTTATCTCTTTATTATTGGTAAGTTTGGTATAAGGGAGCGACCCCAAATAGACCGCTTAGAAAACAAACCATTGTCCTTCCCTCCGCGGAGAGCTAAGGTGCCTTTCTAGGAACTGCAGTGCAAATTTGGATCAACAGGTGGTGCTGTCTGCCCATGGGATCAGGGCTGCTGTGGACAATTAATTCCAACAAGGATTTATTATTTGCCTACTCTATGCCAGGCACTGCTGGGGAGAGGGCAACAATGAGGAAAATAAGACATTTGTAGCTGAACTTGTACCTACTCTCAGATTTAGGAAGGACCATCAAGAATTCTCAGCACATGGTTGGAATATACTTAGAAGGGGCTGGAGGTCAGAGGGGAAGAAAAGGTTCCAACTGGAGGGGATAGTGAAAAAAAGTGTGGCTGAGTGCTGACTGTGAAAGGAAGTAGAGGTGAGAGATGAGTTGGGAAGGCTGGGTAGGCCTGGTGATCTGTGTTAAGGGGTGTTGATTTTCACCTACCAAGGGCATTAGCAAACTGTTGAAGGAGTTCAGACAGTGACAATGACATCTGCATTTTAAAGGCTCACTCTCATTGCCAGCCAGGTGGATGGTGGTAGGTGATGGTAGATAATGGATTAAGGGGAGGCACAGCAGGGAGCCGGTGAGAAGGGGATGATGTAAGAACAGCTCGCATTTATTGAGTTGCTACACTGCTAAGTGCCTGAAGTATTTTATTTCAGTTAATCCTTGCAACTACTCTGTGAGGAAGGTAAGATTATTCCCATTTTGCAGACAAAGAAGCTGAGTCTCTGGAAGGTTAGTAACTTGCCTAAGGGCATGTAGCAAGCAAGTGGCAGAGCCAGGATTCCAACTTAGACCCCATACGCCCCCTTTTTTAAAAATTCAGTTTTATTATATATTCACATACCATACAGTCATCCATGGTATACAATCAACTGTTATAGTACCATCATACAGTTATGCATTCATCACCCCAATCTATTTTTGAACATTTTCCTTACACCAGAAAGAATACGAATAAAAAATAAAAGTAAGCAAGAACACCCAAATCATCCCCCCCCATCCCACCCTATTTTTCATTTAGTTTTTGTCCCCATTTTTCTACTCATCCATCCATACACTGGATAAAAGGAGTGCGATCCACAAGGTTTTCACAATCACACTGTCACCCATTGTAAGCTAAAACAATCATCTTCAAGAGTCAAGGCTACTGGGTTGGAGTTTGATAGTTTCAGGTATTTACTTCTGGCTATTCCAATACATTAAGACCTAAAAAGGTTATCTATGTGGTGTGTAAGAATGTCCACCAGAGTGACCTCTCGACTCCACTTGAAATCTCTCAGCCACTGAAACTTTATTTCGTTTCATTTCGCATCCCCCTTTTGGTCAAGAAGATGTTCTCAATCCCATGATGCCGGGTCCAGATTCATCCCCGGGAGTCATATCTTGCATTGCCAGGGAGATTTACACCCCTGTGAGTCAGGTCCCACATAATGGGGGAGGGCAGTGAGTTCACCTGCTGCATTGGCTTAGCTAGAGAGAGAGGGCCACATCTGAGCAACAAAGAGGTACTCAGGGGGAGACTCTTAGGCACAGTTATAAGCAGGTTTGGTCTTTCCTTTGTAGTATCGAGCTTCATAAAGGCAAGCCCCAAGATAGAAGGCTTGGCATACCAAACTGTCAGTCCTCAATGTTTGTGAGAACATCAGCAATAATCCAAGTGAGGAAATCCAACACTTCCTCAGAGGGCCCCTCAGGGGGCCCCTGCTTATATATTTTTATTCTATGCCCAAATTACTTTGGGATGTGTCACTGTTTCACTCTAACTATACAAACCTACCATATCTCACTTCCTATTCAAAGTTCCATGTAATTATGGTGTTTGAACAAACTGACTGTAGAAGTTACATTGTTTAGAAAATATAGATCCTGTACCAAATAAACATCTCTTCCCTTGGTCTGACTTGGAAGTTGAGGTTTTAAAACACAGTTAGTTTGAACCTTTACCCTTTGGCCAGATTTTCCCTAGCCTTAACCAGATCTGCTTCATTCATATCTCTAATTGAAGTCTGGACTCTTTTTTTAGCTTTTTTTTTTTTAACAGTTACTGACATTCGTATCTGCCAAGCTCTAGCTCTGAGTTTCAGGTATCACACAGATACCCAATGTTCCAGAGACTGATCAGGTTATACACAAAGAGATCAGCATCTCAGAATTTGGAGACAGCCATTACAATTCAGAAATAGATTTGACTGCTGTAAGAGCTTACGATCTAGGGACCATTACAATAATCGTTCCCCTGATAGGCTGTTCTCTAAGATTCACTTCTGAGTTTACACATTGTAGTTAGTCCATATTGGTGAGGCATTATAGTGTTTGCCTTTGTTTCAAAATGCTGTCTACAGGATCCATTCACCTCGTTGCATGTACCCTTAGGCCACCTCCACCCATTGCAAATCATGAATACTGCCTCCATAAACACCAGTGTGCCAATGTCCATTCGTGTCTCTGCTCCATATGAGAGATGTTTTATTGAAAGGAAAACGAAAGTAGTTTATTTTTCAAATGTGGGATGAAATGTTGCAGAAAATTTGCAAAAAGGGAAATTTATTTCCGTGGTCAAAGTTAGAGAATGGTAAAACTAGCAATGTTACTGCTTAATAATAAAACCTCACAACTTAAGTAGTTTTGCAAAACAGAATGGCATTTAAATATTCTAACTGCTGCCCAAGGCAGTATTTGTGCTCTAATTAATATTCGATGTTGTGTGTATGTGCCTAATAATTCACAAAATGAAACCCACACCCTTAATCATATGCAGAATCACATACAAAGTGTTAATCATTTATCTGATAATCCTTTGTTTAAATAGTAACGCTCATTAACTTGGCTGTAGTGCCACTTACTGATAGAGTTGCTGTCCATATGTACTAGTTACCTGTACTCTGTTGTTTATTATGTTGTTGCTGTAAATTAGATATGCAAAGTCTGCCCTATAGTCAGTGCAAACTGTTTTGTGGGGGTAAATTGTAGTAGCCCCTGGCCTGAGCAAAACAGGCCTGCGGACCTTAGTGCACAGCAGTCTGTGTGATCTAGGCAGCTAATGCTTAACCTATCATCTTTGTAAGCCAGTAAAGAGATAATAGTAAGTTAACCTTAAAATGTATCTTTAAAACATGAAACGGGAAGTAAGCAGGAACTGAAAAACTCTTGGTCTCACAAAAGAGCAAGATGTAAATGTACCCCAGACTTCCCGCCGTCAAATGTTAATCTAGTTTACCTGCTTCCTGGCTCCCAAATGTTATCACTCTCGAAGTTATCTACAAAGCCCCATCCTATAATTCTCCTCTCCTTCCTGCATCTCCCCCATGTCAAGAACCCTGTTCCCACATCTATGCTCTCCCACCCTTAGGAATGTCTTTGTCTTAAACCCTTATAACTTGCTCACGGCTTCTTTCAGCGCCCAGCCAACTTCCCTGCGAATGCTGCACCCGCCCAGTGAGAAAGCACCTCATCATCTATCTCTACACGACTTCTCACTCTCTGTACTGAACATTGCCACCTTGCTCCAAGATATTAGCACAAAGTTAGGCTTGTTTCATTCCGTGTTAAATCTCACTGATGTCTTCTTTGGCATTCCTCAGTTCCTTCAGACAACCTGTGCTCACCTTCATGTGGGAAAAACAACAATGGATGTTTGCTGTGCTTCCACCAGGATACCTTCAAACCTAGAAACCTCCAGCAGAGCCTGACTACTCTATCAAGTTCTTGGGTATTGTCTGGTTGGGTAAAACTAAGGCTATTACCTTTATACTATCTTAAAAGTAAAATGGGAGCTTGTAAAATATGTTGTCTTAAAGGTAAAATAGGAAATAAATCCTTCTATCTCAGGAAAAAGGAAATCCCCTAAACCTAGCCTCTGAGCCCACCAAACCTATAGATGACAAACAGTACAGTGTAAGAAACAATTGAAAAAGTTTCTGAAAACCCCTCCAAAATTTTGGAGTTCAAAAATCTAGTGTTAACTTATGAGTTTACTTAGAGAGACATTCAAGTTATTCTTTCCTCCTGCTACACTCCCAAGAGAAAGTGGAGGGTCTGGGTAAAGACCCAAAAACATGCAAATAAACTCCAAGAGAAACAGCCCACACAGTATAGAGCTGGAACTGAAGCTGTCCCTAGCACAGACCCTGCCTAGAACTATAAGAGGGGACAATAAAACCTGAAAGCAAAGAACCATGTAATTACTTGCCTAACAGAAGGTAAAAACAAATCATGTTAAAAACCTACTTTATAGGACAGTCAGCCTTGGGACCTGTGATGGTTAGGTTCATGTGTCAACTTGACCCGGTGATGGTGTCCAGTTCTCTGGTCAAGCAAGCACTGGCCTAACCGTTACTGCGAGGACATTTGTGGCTGGTTAACAAACCAGAAGGTTGGTTTATTAAATCATCAGTCAATTGGCTATAGCTGTGACTAATTACATCAATGAAGGGCATGTCTTCCACAATGAGAGAATTCAATCAGCTGGATTTAATCCAATCAGTTGAAGACTTTTACGCGAGACAGATAGAGGACCTTCACTTCTTCTTCAGCTAGCCAGCAAAGCGTTTCCTGAGGAGTTCATCAAACACCTTCATCAGAGTTGCCAGTTCACTGCCTGAGGAGTTCGTTGAACACCTTCATTGGAGTTTCCCATTTGCTGCTTGCCCTGTGGAATTTGGACTCACGAATACCCACAGTTGCATGAGATACTTTTATAAAATCTTATAGATATCTCTTGTTGATTCTGTTTCCCTAGAGAATCCTAACTAATACAACTTAAATATGTTATGGTTTGCTAATGCTGCCGTTACGCCAAATACCAGAAGTGGATTGGCTTTTATAAAGGGGGTTTATTTGGTTACAAAGTTACAGTCTTAAGGCCATAAAGTGTCCAAGGTAAGGCATCAAAACCTGGGTACCTTCACTGGAGAAAGGCCATTGGCATCTGGAAAACCTCTGTTAGCTTGGAAGGCACATGGCTGGTATCTGCTTGCACCCTGGTTGCATTTTAAAATGGCATTCTCCAAAATGTCTGTGTCAGCTTCCAACAGCCATCTTCAAAATGTGTTCTTCAGCTGAAGCTCCATCTGGGCCTGTGTGGCTCTTTTTAAAGTACTTCAGTAATCCACTGAAGTCCCACCCTGAATGGGTAGGACCAAGTCTCCATGGAAACATTAAATCAGATTTATCACCTACAGTTGGGTGGGTCACATCTCCATGGAAACACTCAAAGGATTCCAACCTAATCAACACAAATACATCTGCCCCCACAAGACTGCATCAAAGATAATGGCATTTTGGGGGACATAATACATCCAAACAGGCACATTCCGCCCCTGGATCCCAAAATGACATGATCTTTCCATATACAAAATACATTCATCTGTCACAATGTCACAGAAACTTAAATCATTTCAGTAACAATAGTTAAGTACAAGATCCCATCAAAATCTTGTACTTAGGACAGACAGGCATGGTCTGTCCAAAGGCATAATTCCCCTCTGGCTGTGGACCTGTGAAACTTAGAACAAGTTATCTGCTTCCAATATACAAAGGAGGGATAGTCATAGGATAAACATTCCCATTGCCATAAGGAGAAACAGTAAGGAGAACAGGGTTAATAGGACCAAAACAGTCCTTAAAACCCACAGGACAAACTCCATTAGATTTTAAAGTCTGAGAGTCATTTATAGAATGACATTTTATCCTTGGGGCTTGAGAGAGTGGCAGTCCCACACTTTCCAAAGGCTTATGCAGCAGCCCTTTACTCTCCAAATGCTGAGATGAGTGCTCCAACATAGCCACACATTGGGGAGACCACCTTATTCTCAGCCCCACCCTCCTCAAACATCAGGGTGCCACCCAGACTCTGCCTCTCTGGGGCAAAGGCTCTCCCCTCTCCAAACCTCAGTGGTGTGGTGGCCAGGCTCTCCCCAATCCCAGGGGAATGTGTTCTACCCTCTCTGGGACCTGGGGTGGCAGCACTCTTCCTAAGCATCAAGCAGAAGATTTCGCCCTCTGCTTCCAGGACAAACTCACCCTTTCTACGTGTGTGGGCCACTCCGCTCTCCCAGCCTGAGATTTCTTGATTCCAGACCTCAACCTCCATGGTTCTGTCTTTGAAGAAACTTTCCCTTCAATTTGTCCCTCTTCCATTCCATCAAGTTCAGACTGGCAGTGGCTCCATCTGTACACATGCTGCAAAAATTCTGTAGGCTTGGCATGCAGTTTACAGGAGTCAAAGCCATCAGACAATAGGACTTTCCACAAATCCTTTCTGGATAACTCCATCTCCAATCTTGGCTTGTACTGAAATGGTGGTCGGTTCCAACTTTGGTTAAATCCTCAGGTGGGGCTGTAGCTTCTGGGGTCTCACTTTTTGGAAGCTCAGGGTTTTCTAAATCATCAATTTCTGGTTTCTTTGTACCCAATAATTCAGTTCTCAGCTTATCTCTGTCCTGTTGCATTATACTATAAGCTGCAAATAGAAGCCAGGCTATATCCACCACATGTAGTCTGGAGATCTCCTCAGCTAAGTATCCCAGCTTGCGGCTTTCAAATTCTACCTTCCATCTGACACCAGGACACAATTTTGCCAAATTCTCTGCCACTTTAAAACAAGGATCACCTTTCTTCCAGTTTGTAGCTATACATTCATCATTTCTGTTCAAGGCCACATCAGAAGTATCTTTAGAGTCCATATTTATACCAACAGTCCCTTCAAAGCAATTTAGGTCTTTTCTATCAAGCGTCTCACAATTCTTCCAGAATCTTCCCCTTATCCATTTAAAAAGCCATTCCAACATGTTTGGTATTTGCAAATTCAGCAGCATCCCACTTCACTGGTACCAAAATCTGTTCTAGTTTGCTAATGCTACCATTATGCAAAATACCAGAAGTGGATTGGCTTTTGTAAAGGGGGTTTATTTGGTTACAAAGTTACGGTCTTAAGACCATAAAGTGTCCAAGGTAAGGCATCAACCATAGGATTCCCTCACTGGAGAAAGGTCATTGGCATCTGGAAAACCTCTGTTAGCTTGGAAGGCACATGGCTGACATCTGTTTGCTCCCAGGTTGCATTTTAAAATGGCATTCTCCAAAATGTCTGTGTCAGTTTCCAATGGCCATCTTCAAAATGTGTCCTTCAGCTGCAGTTTGGTCTAGGCCTGTGTGGCTCTTTTTAAAGTACTCCTGCGATCCAATTAAGACCCACCCTGAATGGGCAGGGCCAAGTCTCCGTGGAAACATTAAATCAGAGTTATCACCTATAGTTGGGTGGGTCACATCTCCATGGAAACCCTCAATCAAAGGATTCCAACCTAATCAACACAAATGCATCTGCCTCCACAAGATTGCATTAAAAGATAATGGCATTTTGGGGGACATAATACATCCAAACCAGCACAAGACCTCAAACCCTATGAATGGCCTTGTAAATACTGCTTTTTCTGTCTTTAATAATTAGGACAGGACTGCAGAGGAGGAGAGAGCAAGATGGAACCAGAAAAGGCAAGGCTTGTAGTTTAGCTATAAACAGTAATCAGCCATCTCAGGGTCACTCAGGGGCAGAAGACATCAGGAACCTGTCATCAATGCAAAGAGGGCACTGGAAACGACACTGCCCCCAAGAATGAAAGAGCTCCGAGAACAGCGAGCCTCCATGGCCTTCTCCACGGTGCAGGAAGCCAGAACACTGGGCCCAAGAGTGCATTGAGCCCCCAAATGGGAGCGAGGCCTCTCCCAAAGCCCTGTTGGCTGCCCCTGACCAGGACTAAAGGGGCTCAGGGCAAATGGCTCCCTGGATCCCACCAAAGAACATCAAGACTGTTGAGCCCCAGGTGTCTCTTGACATGGTGAGTAAGACCATTAATTTTTTAATTAATATGGGAGCCACCTATTCCATCTTTTTTTTTTTTTTAATTCAGTTTTATTGAAATATATTCACAAACCATACAGTTATCCATGGTATACAATCAACTCTTCACAGTATGATCATATAGTTATGCGTTCATCACCACAATCTATTTCTGAACATTTTCCTTACATCAGAAAGAATCAGAATAAGAATAAAAAATAAAAGTGAAAAGAGAATACCCAAACCATCCCCCCATCCCACCCTATTTGTCATTTAGTTTTTACTCCCATTTTTCTACTGATTTTTTTTCAATTTTTTAACTTTGTTTATCAAAAAGTTAAAAACAAACAGGCAAACAACAACCAAAAAAACCCCACAACATTTCAAACAAAGCAATGGATTAAGGAAAACAAATAACCTAAAATAACTACTTTGCTTCCAATATGTTCCTACCATACCCCAAGAAAATTAATAAACCATGTCCAAACAGAGGAGTAAGAAAAACAAATAATCTAAAATAACTACATTGCTTCCAACATGTTCCTACCATACCCCAAGAAAATTAACAACCCCTAAGAAAACAAAGGAATAAGAGAAAAAAAAACCTAAAATAACTCTATTGCTTCCAACATGATCTTACTATATCCAAGAAAGTTTACAAACCATAATCATTCCTGAGCATTCCCATAACATTGAGATTACCCCCCATAGTTTATCTGTTCTTATTAGATTATCATTCCCCCTCCACTAATTGGTATCTCTAGGTCCCCTACATTCTACAGTATAAAACATTGTACATTTTTCACAGAATTCACATTAGTGGTAACATACAATATCTTTCTTTTTGTGCCTGGCTTATTTTGCTCAGCACCTATTCCATCTTAACCTCTCACTCCGGCCCTCTCTCCTCTAAAACCTGTCCCATAGTGGGAGTAGATAAAAATCTTGAGCTCAAGCCTTTAACCCACCTCTCCCTTGCCAAATTGGGAAAAACCTGTACTTTGCTTAATAAATGAACTTTAAAAGAGAATACAGACATCATAAAATGAACTAAAGAAAATGCACCTAACAACACATTCTAGCTTAGCTCTCTCTTATCCTACTTCTCAACTCCTCTGCATTCATTCTGGGACCTTTTTTCTTACAACTTCTAACCAGGTTTATTTGCAGAACTGTTCCAGTCATGACAAACCAGGCTACTCCTCCAATGAAAACACCCTTACCAGCCACTACCCCACAATGGACTGTAGGGACAACTCTATGCCCCCCACCAGCTGGAAACAGATACAGAAACACTGATCTGCATCCTTCAGCATCCCTAGAAAAATAAAAGGAAAATCCTGGAATGTTAGGCTCAGGCCCTGAGCCCTCACCCCGCCCCAACTCTTACGAATTTTGCCATAGAGCCACCGCCCCTTACCTCACCCTAGGAACCCTGCAGATCTGCAATAAGCCACTGCTCCTGCCCTAGGAACCCTGTGGGTCTGCAATAAGCCACCACCCTCACCCTTAGGAATCCTGAACTTTAAAATTTTAAACTTTCTCACTTCCAGTTCCCCGCTTTCAAACTGGCCAATAGAAACTTGCCAACTACCCCCTTTCCCAAAAGTTGTCACTAAAAGACTGCAAACCTAAACCTGCCAGCCTCCTCTTCCCTGGACAAATAAGTTCCCACAAACCATCCTTTATAAGCCCTACTGTTCCCTTGGCTCAGGGCTGTCACCATTTTCTTAGGCTTCAGTCTGCCTGAGCATAGCCGGACGATAAAACTACTTTTGATCAAGTTTTCATCTCTTCTCTTCTTGAGCGAAAGACCTAAGACTTCCCAATTCACTCTGCAGTCTTGTGAGAGACCTGAAGCATTGGACCTAGCTAACCACGCCCTGATTCCTTACCCAGAGAAACCAAGATAATAAATGTTTGAAGTCACTAAATTTGGGGGTAATTTGTTACACAGCAGTAGATAATCAGAACATGTAAAGTCTACACAAGTGTTACCATTGTTGACACTGTGCTTTGGTCATTCTACACCTACGATGTGCCAGGCACCTTTCTAGGCACTTGGGATGCATTAATGAACCAAATAAAGATTCTTGCCCTCCTTATATTCTTGCAGGGATGGTTTAGTGTAGTAGAACTCTGGGTTGACAGTGTTGCTTTGACAGTAAGATTGTTCCTTCAGCTCCCGGGGAAAGGCTCTAAACCTTTTTCATGTCTTAAGGACTCTTTTGAAAATTTGATAAAAGCATTTTCCCCCAGAAACATGCATGTGCACATGCGTGTATAATTTTGCATGCAGTTTTAGGGATTTTCATCAGAGCTCTTGTGGACTGACCTGAGGGTAATCTTTTGACAAACATGGTTTTAGGTGCTGGGGCAAAGAGGAACAAGATAGAAAATCTAGTGAGGGAGACAGATTTTAAAACCAGTTGCTTTTACTTTGTGATCAGTGCGACAAGAGATGTCCGCTCGGGGCTTTATGAAGAAATGTGTCCCCTAGTCTGGGTGCTCAGGGAGGGTTGTCTCCCAGAAAGTCATGGGTGAGTGAGATTTAAAGGATGGGTGGGAAATTGTCAAGCAGGGGTCATGGTGGGTGGTGGGCTCTGTGTTAAGTGACAGTAGGATGGCAATGAGGAAGATGGGCACAGGCCCCTGCCCTCTGGCCCTCAGTCCACCAGAGGACACAGACACATTGTGATGAGCTTTATCAAGGGAAAATTTGGATATTACATGTGTCACATGGCAGAGGGATTTAGTCCACCTCGTCCCTGAGTCAGGCAAGGAGCCTTCCCCTGGGAAGTGACCGGTAAGTCAAGATCTGGAGGATTGGTTAGCCAGGCCAGGGCAGGGAGAAGGTTCCAGGTCCAGGAAGACTCAAGGTGGGAAAGAACACTGGCTATTAATGGGAGTGAAGGTGGCCAGAAGGGAGGCTGGGAGCAGTGGGTAGGGCCCAGATGACCCAGAGCTTGGAGGGCACTGTAGTGAATTGGTCCATTTTCCCAAGAGTCATGGGAAGCCTTTCCAGGAGAGCAGCCCGATCACATCTGTGTCTCCAGATCCTTCTGACTGAATGGTAGGGTCATGTGCAGAGATGGACTTGGGAAGGCCACGTTGGAAGGGTTGCAGGAGTCCAGGTGATGGTGATCTGGGCTTGAGTGATGGCAGTGGCTGGGGAGAGCAGTGCACAGAGATGAGGTCTTTAGAAGATAGAAACCACAAGGCTTATTGGCAGGTCGGGTGTGGGGAATTAGGCAGGGAGCAAAGGCTGAGTTGACCCCAGTTCTGTGACTTAAGGGACTGGGTGGAAGATAGTGCTTTTACTGATAGGCAACAATAGAGGAGGAGCAGGTTAGGGAGGAGGGTGGTTGTCAGTCACTGGAGATTACTAAGCACTCATTGTTGTCTTGGAAGTGCCAATATGATCAGCCTGTATCTACTTTCCCAGGTGCAATCTCATGCTACAGTCCTCCTCATTCTATGTGCTTCATCTACACCGGCCCTGGCTCAGTTCCCTAAATGCTTCAGGCTTCCTCCTATTGTAGGACCTTTGCTTGTGCTATTTCTTCCTCTCAGGGGTTGATAAATTCTATTGTTTCTGACGCAAAAATGTGTCTGCAGATCTTAGTAAAATATCACCCTTAAAGACTTCCTGTCTGACTTCCTGTCTCGGTCAAACCCACCTTCCCAATTACATGTTCTCATAGCACCACACACCTCTCCTTCATAGCACGCACTTTAGTTGCAATTATGCTTACTGTGTGACCATTTGATTCATCTATTTTTTCCAGTGGACTGTGTGTCCTCTGTGGGTAGGGAGTACGTCTTGTTCACCATTGAATCCCTAGTGCCCGGCACAAGCAAAGGTGTTTTTTGTTGTTTGTTTGTTGAGACATTCACATACCATAAAACTAATTCTTTTAAAGTGCACAATTCAGTGGGTTTTAGTATATTCGCAAAGATGTACCACTATCACTATTATCTAATTGCAGAGCATTTTCATCCCCCCAAGAAGAAATACCATACCCATTAGCAGTCACTACCCAGCCCCTGGCAACCACTAATCTACTTTCTGTCTCAATGGATTTGCCTATTCTGAACATTTCATATAAATAGAACCATATACTATGTGGCCTTTCCTGTCTGGCTTCTTTCACTTAACATGTTAACTTAGCATGTGAAGTTATGTGTCACCTTGGCCAGGCTGTGCTGTCAAGTTGTTTGGCCAAGAAAGCACTGGCCTGATTGCTACTGTGTGGGTATTTTGTGGATTTAAATCATTAGTAAGTTGATTGTGTCTATGGCTGGTTACATATACAGTCAACAAAAGAGATTGCCTTCAGCAATGAGAGAAGGCTCAACCAATTTGTTGAAGGTCTTAAAAGGAGATCTGAAGATCATAGCAGTCAGAAAGTAGAATTCCTATCTCTGCTTCAGCCGACCAGCTTCTCCTGGGAAATTCATTGGATCCTGTATCAGAGTTCCAACTTTTGGCTTGCCCTATGGAAGGTGAACTGCAAATTCCAAAGGTTGTATGAGGCAATTCCTATAATAAATCTCATAATATTTACATACATACGTATACATATATAATTAACATATACATATATACATATATATACATGTAGGTATATGCATGTAATGTATGTATCCTTTTGGTTCTGTTTCTCTGGAGGACTCTCTGGAGAACATGATATTTTTAAGGTTCATCCATGTTGTAGCATGTATCAGCACTTTCTTCCTTTTTATGACTGAATAATATTCCATTATATGGATATATCACATTTTGTTTCCCCAGTTGATGATAACAGGATCATTGGGATTTGGGGGCTATTGTAGATAACGCTGCTGTGCATACTCATGAACAAGTTTTTGCATTCACATAGTTTTCAAGAGAGTTTTCAATTCTCTTAGGTATATCTCTGTAATGGAATTGCTGGGTCACACAGTAACTCTATGTTTAATATTTGAGGAACTGCCAAACTGTTTTCCAAAGCAGCTGCATCATTTTAAAAAATATTTTAATTAATCATATTGAATACAACATACTTACATAGAAGTGATAACTTTCCAAGTGCAATTTAACAAGTAGCTGGAGATCAAGTTTTAAAGAATATTATGGGTTACAGTTCCACAGTTTCAGTTATTTCCTTATTGTGAAATATAACATATATGCAAACAGGTAATAACTTTCAAAGTATGATTTAACAAATAGTTTATAGGAAATTTCCAAAAATGTTATGAGTTATAGTACCTTAGTATTGGTTGTTTCCTTATGGTGAAATATAACACATGCAAAAAGGTGACAAGTTTCAAATTACAATTTAACATGTAGCTATAGAACAAATTTCTAAGAATGCTATGGGTTACATTTCCACCATTTCAGTCCTTTCCTTCTAGCTATTCTAATACTCTAGCAACTAAGAAAAAAAAATAGAGAGATTCACTATTCATACTCCTCTGTCAAATTCCATCCTGTCTGTTGCAACCCCTTCCTCTAGTTCAATCACTTTCTTGATCTTCAGGGATGTCTAGGCAGTGACCACCCTAACTTGTTCATGTTGAAAAGGGGTGTTGACATTATGGGAAAAGGAGGTGCATCTGGTTGCCTGGACATTTTTCATTTTGGTTATTGTAGTCTTCAACTCCAGTAGTTCTGTTTGGTTCCTTTTTAAAATTTCTATTTCTTTACTTAGACTCTCATATTGTTCATTCATTCTCTTCCTTTATCCTGTAGTTCTTTCTCTGTATTCTCCTTCATCTCCTTAAGAATTTTTAAATTCATTCTTTTAAAGGCTTTGTTTGGTATGTACATATTCTCATCTTCTTCATTGATTTTTTTAAATTTATAGCCTCTTCTTTTGGATGGGCCATCATTTCCTGTTTCTTTGTCATATACTCAGTGTCAAAGGTACCCAGTGTACCTTTTAATATTTTAAAATGTTAACAATGGGATTTACTTCCTGAGATGTCTGTTTCCTGGTTTTGTAAGCAGCTGGTAATAAAACAGAGATTTTCTTGAGCTTTGGCCTTCCTATCTGGAAGATCTGTCCAAGGCAAATGCACTGTGCATGGTTTTCCCAGTCTTACAGGGCCTCTGTCTTGTCCTGGGCTTTTGCTTGTTATTTGCTTTGGAGTAACCCTGTTTACAGGAGTTTGCTTGTCCCCTCTTCCCCAAGAACCAGACCTCCCTCTGCAGAGCATCTGAAACTGGAAGGTCTTTGTTGCAGATTGTCTGCGTCTAAAGTTTTGTTTTGTTTTGTTGTTTTACACTCCTTTCATTACCTCATGCTGCTTTTGCTTGAAGGGCAAATTCTGGGAGGAGGTCAGCCTGGGAAGGACTTTCTCAATTTGTTTTTTACCTGCCAAAACAGGGCCAGGAACCCTGGAAGGGAGTGCAGTCCAGCTCCCAAGTGCCCTGTGAAGGACCCAGTCCCTGGCTACCTGCTGCTTAACGGAAAAGAATGTAAAAATTCTCTTCCCCAGAAGGGGGGTGTGCATGGATGATCACTGATCATGGATTTCGATTACTGAATTTGGATCAGTGAGTCCCAGCTATTGAATTAACCCACCTGAGACAAAGGTGGAGGCAGCCACAGTTTTATATCCAGTGAGATTCTCTTTATGAAATGAGGTAGAGATTAAGGCATTTCCTTCTAGGATTTTATAGTTTTAGTTCTTATATTTAGGTCTTTGTTTTGATTTGATTTTTGTATATCATGTGAGGTAGGTGTCCACCATCATTCTTTTGCATATGGATATCTGTTTTCCCAGCACAATTTGTTGAAGAGACTATTGTTTCCCAGTTGAGGGATCTGACGTCACTCCCCAAATAGGTGCGGAAGCGATGGAGATTTAATCACACAGCGCCTCCTCAGGGTGTGGGGGACAGTTAGCTGAAGGGCAGCATTTACTGGACAGGACAAAAAAAACCCTCAGCTTTGGCAAGCCATCAGAGAAGCTTTTGGCACCCTTCCTGAACCCCTCTCGGAAGGAGAACAAAAAGAGAAAGGAGCAGAAGGAATAGTCAAAGAAACAATGACAGAGAACTCCCCAAACTTAGCTAAAGACATGAATATGCACATCAAAGAGGCTCAGAGAACATCAAACAGGATAAACATGAAGAAAACTACACCAGGTAATAGATTGATTACACTATCAAATGCAAAAGACAAGGAGAGTTCTGAAAGCTGCAAGAGAAAAACAGTAAGTTACATACACAGGAATCCCAGGAAAACTGAGTGCTGATTTCTCATCAGTAACCACGGAGATAAGAATACAGCGGGTTGAAATACTTAACGTGATGAAGGAAAACAACTGCCAGCTAACAATTTTATATCCGGTGCGATTCTCTTTAAGAAATGAGGGAGAGATTAAGACATTTCCTTCTAGGAGTTTTAGTTTTAGCTCTTATATTTAGGTCTTTGTTTTGATTTGATTTTTGTATATCGTGTGAGGTAGGTATCCACTGTCATTCTTTTGCATATGGATATCTGTTTTCCCAGCACAATTTGTTAAAGAAACTGTTCTTTCCCAAGTGAGTGGACCTGATGTCCTTGTTGAAAACAAGCTGGCCATAGATGTGAGGATTTGTTTCTGAACTCTCAATTTGATTCCATTGGTATATAAGTCTGTCCTTGTGACAGTAGCATGAGATTTTGATTACTGTGTATTTCTTTTTCAAGATGGCTTTGGCTGCTCAGGGCCACTTACCCTTCCATATAAATTTGAAAGAACCAAACAGAAATACTAGAGTTGAAGACCAAAAGAACTGAAATAAAACCCTTCCCTAGAGGTGTTGAACAGCAGATTGTAGCTGGCAGGAGAACGAATCAGTGAATTCCAAAGTAAGATAATTGAAATTATTCAGGTTAAGGAGTGGAAAGAAAAAAGAATGAAGAAAAGTGAATAAAGTTTAAGAGAACTGTGAGACACAACTAAGCATAGCAATGTATACATTATGGAAGTCCCAGAAAGAGAAGAAAGAGAAAAAGAGGCAAAGAAATAATGGCTGGGAACATCCCAGATTTAAACTTCCCCATGCATTAAAAGAGTTCATGTTTAAAAGGTGTTTAGAAGAGTGCCTGGTACATAGTAATAAATAAGTGTTACTCTTTATCATTTTTGCATTATTGATTGTAATAGAGAAAAGCTGGAAACCACCTAGAAGTCCATCAACAAGGGCATCTTAAATCAGTCATCCTTATTGAAATTCTTTGCAAATATTAAAGAGTAGGTATTTAAAGAAGACATATAAATGACCAATAAGAACATGGAAAGATACTCAACATCATTAGTCGTTAGGGAAATGCAAATGAAAAGCCAAAATGAGATATGGCTGCCCACTCCCTAGAATGGCTCCAATAAAATGATGGATAATAACAAGCACTGGCAAAAACATTGGGAAATTGGAACACTCATGCTGCTGATGTTGGTACTATAAAATGGTGAAACCACTTTGGAAAACAGTTTGGTATTTCCTCAAAAAGTTAAACATAGAGCTACCATATGATCCAGAAATTCTGCTCCTAATTATATATCCAAGAGAATTGGACATATCTACCCACATAACTTGCCCATGAATGTTTATAGCATTATTCATGATACCCAAGGTGGAAACACCTCAACTGTGCAACTGATGAATGAATAAACAAAATATGATAATATCCATACAATGGATTATTCAGGCATAAACAGGAACAAAGTACTGGTACATGCTACAATGTGGATGAACCTTGAAAACATTATTCTCACTGAAATGGGAAAATGAGGACTGACTGCTAATGGGCATGGGGTTCCTTTTGGGAGTGATTAAAATGTTCTGATCATAGTTGTACAAACTTGTGAATATACTAAAAATTAGGACTGTACACTGTGCAGTGGTGAATTTTATGGTATGTAAATTCTATCTCAATTAGCAACAACAACAAAATGAATAGGAAGCTCTGTATGTTCTTTGATGGCATAATTTCCAAAATATATTAAATGAAAAAACAAAGATACAGAACCATGTATGATATGTGTTCTGGTTTGCTAATGCTTCCCTTTTACAAAACACCAGAAATGGATTGGCTTTTATAAAGGGGGTTTATTTGGTTACAAAGTTACAGTCTTAAGGCCATAAAGTGTCCAAGGTAAAGCACCATCATAGGGTACCTTCACTGGAGGAAGGTCATTGGCATCTGGAAAACCTCTGTTAGCTGGGAAGGCACATGGCTGACATCTACTTACTCCCAGGTTGCATTTCAAATGGTGTTCTCCAAAGTGTTGCTCTTGGGTGTTTTGTCCTTGCTTACCTGCAGCGGCTCTTCAAGATGTCACTCTCAGTTGCTCTACATTTGGGCCTGCGTAGCTCTTTTTTTTTTTTTTTTTTTTTCCTTTTTAAAAGAAGTCCAGTTTTATTGAGATATATTCACATACCATACAGTCATCCATAGTGTACAATCAACTGTTCACAGTACCATCGTATAGTTGTACATTCATCACCCCAATCTATTTTTGAACATTTTCCTTATACCAGAAAGAATCAGAATAAGAATAAAAAATAAAAATAAAAAAGAACACCCAAATCAACACCCCTATCCCATCCTATTTTTCATTTAGTTTTTGTCCCCATTTTTCTACTCATCCATCCATACACTGGATAAAGGGAGTGCAATCCACAAGGTTTTCACAATCACACTGTCCCCCCTTGTAATATACATTGTTATACAATCGTTGTCAAGAGTCAAGGCTACTGGGTTGGAGTTTGGTAGCTTCAGGTATATACTTCTAGCTATTCCAATACATTAAAACCTAAAAAGGGTTATCTATATAGTGCATAAGAATGTCCACCAGAGTGACCTCTCGACTCCGCTTGAAATTCTCTCAGCCGCTAAGGCTTTATTTAGTTTCATTTCGCATCCCCCTTTTTGTCATGAAGATGTTCTCAATCCCACAATGCCAGGTCCAGATTCATCCCTGGGTATCATATCCTGCATTGCCAGAGAGATCTACACCCCCGGGAGTCAGGTCTCATGTAGGGGGGAGGGCAGTGAGATCACCCGCCAAGGTGGCTTAGTTAGAGAGAGAGGGTATGTCTCTTTTTCAAGTATTCCAGTGATCTAATAAAGACCCACCCTGAATGGATGGGGCAACACCTCCATAGAAATAATCCAATGAAAGTTCTCACCCACAGTTGATTGAGTTACATCTCCATGGAAACAACCTAATCCAAAGGTTCCAACCTAATCACCACTAATACGTCTGCCTCCACAAGACTGCATCAAATATAATGGCATTTTGGGGGCCATAATACATCCAAACCAGCACAAAATGCTACAAAATGCTTTTAAAAAAAAGTACAAACATACACAACTCTGAAAAGACACACAGAAAACCAGTAATGTTATTTCCTAGAGGGAACCTGGGGCAGCTGGGGAATAGAAGTGGCCTACAAAAGGGAAACCTACTTCACAGTATACAATTTTTTTGTACTTTTTGAATTTTGAACAGAGTACCAGTATTACCAGCTCCAAATACTATTTCAAGGAAAAAAAAAAAAAAAAAAAAAGGAATGCTCTGATGTTTTAACTTTAGCTTTAAGTTTTATTTTAAGAGATCATCCTCATTTTTCTCTGTAATAAACTTAACAGGTATCTACCCATTTGGTCAGATTTATTTATTCTTTAGCAGTTTAAGCATTAAATGTTGACAGTCTTTACTTGCAATCCTTAATAGTGTTGTAGTCATTAAATATGAGATTGTTTAGCTTTCTCATGGAGAAAAAAAGCCCAGGAATAAAACTTTATACTATCTACCTGCTATTCTTGCAACACAATTTTAATACAGAAGTTTCACTGGCACTTGAACAATTTCTATGATGTGGGCAGAGAAATATCAACAAGAATGATTGAAATGTGGCCAGTCTTCTAAGTCAAGAGCTATAATCTTTGATCCATTGTTCAATCCATTTCAGTATCTGATTTATGTTATTCTCTAGCTCTTCTGGATTATTACTGGGCAACTAATGCACTATTTCTTCTCTGTAAGATGCCATGGCTTCTTCATAAAGAACTTGAAAAATTTCACACTGAATATTATCTTGTAGTTTTCTTCTCACTATAACCCCTTGTTTCAAGTCTTTTGTACAATACACTAGTATCTGTTCTGAGCACAAAAACTATATGAAGCCAACGTTCAGGGAAAAAAATCACAACCATGGTAATCAACAGTAACTCCACCTTCTTTCATCTGGTTTTCTAATTCATCAACTACTCTATCTTCATCTAAAATGGGACAATCATACTCTTCATCACAGCCTTCATATAGTTGCCCTTCTTTAGCTAAATCACCCACATTAATGTATTTCAGTCCTGATTTTGATGCACGTTCTTTGCCTAAGATAGTTTTTCAAACCCCTGGTGTAACGGTGAGCAGGATGAATGGCTGCAACATGGTCCTCATCATGATGGCTCTAAGCACCCAGACTTGTGCACTGCATCATTTTTTTTATTAAGATTTATCCACATACCATATAATCATCCAAAGTATATAATCAATTGATCACATTACCATCATATAGTTGTTTATTCATCACCCCAATCTATTTTTTAAAACATTTTCCTTGTACCAGAAAAAGTGAAATTAATAAAAAAAAGAGTAAAAAAGAACACCCAAATTGTCCCCTCCCCCACCCTATTTTTCCTTTAGTTTTTTTGCCCCCGTTTTCCTACTCATCCATCCATCTATAAAGGGAGTGTGATCCACAAGGCTGTCACAATCACATTGTCACGCCTTGTAAGCTACATTGTTATACAAACATCTTCAAGATTCAAGGCTACTGGGTTGTAGTTTGATAGTTTCAGGTATTTATTTCTAGCTATTTCACCACTAAAACCTAAAAAGGGTTATCTATATAGTGCTTAAGAATGCCCACCAGAGTGACCTCTCAACTCCATTTGGAATCTCTCAGCCACTGAAACTTTGTTTCGTTTCATTTCACATCCCCCTTTTCGTCAAGAAGATGTTCTCAATCCCATGGTGTTGGGTCCAGATTCATCCCTGGGAGTCAAATCCCACGTTACCAGGGAGATTTACACCCCTGGGAGTCAGATCCCATGTAGGGGGGAGGGCAGTGAGTTCACCCGCCAAGTTGGCTTAGCTAGAGAGAGAGGGCCACATCTGAGCAACAAAGAGGTACTCAGGGGGAGACTCTTAAGCAAAATTATAAGCAGGTTTAGCCTCTCCTTTGCAGTAACAAGCTTCATAAGAGCAAGTCCCCAGACAGAAGGCTCGGCACCTCAAACCACCAGTTCCAATGTTTGTGAGAAAATCAACAACAATCCAGATGAGAAAGTCCAACACCTCTGCATTTTCCCCTGGCTCCTCAGGGGGTCCCTGTCCATGCAAAGGTTTTTAATAACTGCCTGTTAGATGGAATAAACAATGTCTAAGACCATGAATTGGGTACAATTATTTCCAGCACTTTACAGATGAGGAGAGAAAGGCTTGGGAGGGTAAGTGATGTGGCCAAAATGCACAACTGATCCACATACAGAGCCAGGATTTATTTAGATTTAGGTTGTCTGACTCCAGAGTCAGTGCCCTTGACCACTAAACCATGAAGCAAAGACTAGCCGAGAACCTACATGAGACCCAAAGTGAATACACCGTTATTCTCATGTTATGGGTAGTGTCTGGGAAACAGTCTAGGAAGGGATTACATTTGGGGGCAGGAGTCGGGGTTCATAAGTCCTATTAATTCTAGCACAAATATGTGTCTCAGATCTCTCCCTTCTCTCAATGTCTTCTCATCCTCTTTTTTTCCATCTGAACTATGACAGTGACCTAACTGCTCTACCTACCCATGCTCTCTCTAAACCTATGGTATCCCCTTCATTAAAAACAAACAAAAGCAAAGAAAACAAGAAAACAAACTCCAGGAGCTCCTATCACCTCCCTCACCACATTGGAAGTCCCTGGCCTAGCACAGGTAGTTCCAAACTGAGCCCAGCCTGCCTTTGCAGCTTCATTTCCCCCCACTCCCTTTCATTTATTCAACAAATGTTTACCACAGACTGGATATGTGCCAGGTACCTAGACAGGTAGCAGGCACAAAATCAACTACAAAGCAATTCCTGCCCTCTAGAGATTTATATCTCATGGGGAGGGTCAGGCAACTAAACTGATAAAAGATTCTAGGTCAGGGTGAGGGCTTCCATAGAGGAAAGTGAATGTTTGGGGGGCGTACGAGGGCGGGGCTGCTCTCCCTGCATTGGAGATCGGAGACATCTTCCAGGAAGGGGTGAAGCTTGAGCCGAGTTGTGAAGGCTGAGTACAGTACAAATGAAGATGGGATCCTGTTCCCCCCCCCCCCCCCGCAAGAAGGAACAGCAGGTGCAAAGGCATGGAGGCGTGAAACCAGCTGGCCTCACGCTTCATTCCACAGGTGCTTTACTGAAAGCCACTCAGTTGTCAGGTGCTGTTCTAGTTGCCAGGGTTACAGCAGTGAGAAAGACGGATTCAGCCCCTGCCCTTGTGGAGCTGACAGTCAATGAGGGGAAAGCCTGGAAACATGGCTTGGGGGCATTCCAGCCACAGGGGTCCGTGGATCCCTGGAGTCCATAAAGGGAGTCTATGCAACCCCTGAAATTGAATGCAAAAATGTGTATGTCCATGGAATACTACATGGCAGTAAGAAGGAAGGAGGTTGTGAAACATACAACAATATTTATGAACCTTGAGGACATAACATAATGGAAAGTGAAATAAGCCAGACACAAAAAGAGAGCTATTGTATGTTACCACTAATGTGAACTCGGTGAAAAATGTAAAATAAATGTTTTATATTGTAGAATGTAGGGGACCTAAAGATAGACAGCAACTAGTGAAGGTAGAACGATAATCTAATAAGAACAGATAAAATATGGAGAGTGCTCTTTGTGATATGGGAATGCTCAGGAATGACTATGGTGTGTTAATTTTCTAGGGATATGGTTAGGAACATGTTGGAAGCAATGTAGTTATTTTAGGTTGTTTTTCTTATTCCTTAGTTTTGTTTTGTTTTGTTTGAAATGTTTTTTTTTAATTTTTTGATAAAGTATTAAAAAAACCTGAATACATACATAAAGCATAATAAAAAAAGTGTGTGTGTGTGTGTGTGTGTGTGTGTGTGTGTTTACATCCACATGGGTTTTTTTTGTAGGGAATGGATTCATAACATCTCATTATGTTTTCAAAGGGATTCTTGAGTTAGAACTCCTGCTCTACAACCCTTTGTGCTGAGCTAAGGAGTTTGACCTTGTGGAACTTGGGGACCAATAACATATTTTAAGAAATGAAACCATCAGAGCCTCACAGCGGAGAGAACTCCTAGTGCCCCGTCCACCAAGGCCGCCGCCGCTGCCTGGAGGAATGGAAAGAGCCCAACTTAAAAGCCGGACAGACCCAACTTTGCATCCTGCCCCCACCCACCATGTTCCAACTTCAAGCCTTGGGGTTTTCTCCCTCTGTGAAAAGTTGTGGGGTTTAAATGAGACCATGATGTTTTGAAGATTTAATCATAACATTTTTTGGGGGGGGGGGAGTGTCTGGTCTATAGTAGCCACTAAGCAAATGTCAGTTCCTGTCTTGGCTTGGTGGCTCAGCAATTCAGAAGTTCCCTCTTCGCTGAAGCCCTGGAGCTTTCTGAGCAGTTGCTCTCATTCTCAGACTTTTGTGGAAATCACTTGTGTCCTCCCCACACCATCTATTAACTCACATCTGTATTTGCCATTGCCGACAGCATCTCATTAATCACCACCAACAGTCTCAAGTAGACACCTCTCTATTTTACAAATGAGGAAACTGGAGGCTCATGGAGGTTGACAGTTTTACTGGGGATCAATCAGTTAGCGTCTGGAAGCATCCGATCAGATTCAGGTGTTCTGAAATAATTATGATTACAACAGCAACAAAACAATTAACATTTCTTATGCTTTATATGTGCCAGGTGCTGTGCCCAGAATTTTGTCTGCATCACCACCCCTAATTCCTCCGGGGCTCCGCTTTGAAATAGGCACTGTTGTTACCTAATGTGACAGAAGAGGAAAGTAAGGCTCAGAGAGGTTAAGTAACTTTCCCAAAGTAACCCAGCCAGTCAGTTTCAAAGTTGGGATTCTGTCCGTCCTCGATCTAACTAACTCCAAAGAAGCCCGTGTCATTCTGCCTCTCGGAAAACGTTACTGCCAACTGCACAGTTCAAAACTCCACCCAAGCCTGCCTGGCATCTTGGACAGTCTGCCCCAGTGGAGTCTTTCTTTGTTTTGACCAAGGGTAGCTAGGGCGGGGGTGGAGGTGGGACAGAGGGGGAAGGGGAAGGCGAGGGTGAAAATTTTAGGCGCTGGGGCGTTTGCTGGGAGCGAATATCTGGGGACCAGCGGGCGAGTCACGTGCGCTTGAAACTCGACCTAGGAGGAGGGGAAGGGAAGGGAGCCCCCGCCCCCACCTCGGGGCGCAGCCCCGGACGGGTGTAAATACAATTATCAACGCCGTGGATCCACTTCGTTCATGCCCGGCTTCGCGGATCAGTAGCGCCGGACAGGTTCCCAGCTCCCCGACTTCTTCTAAGGGAGCAGAGGAGGTGAGAACAGCGGCCGGTCCCACTTGAGTTCCGAGGCCGCGCGGACACAGAACGCGGGGAAGCCCCGAGCGCGGGTGCGGTTCAGGGCTGGGCCGGCCGGACTCCCCACACGCGGAGCCCGGACACGCGGCGAAGGCACTGCGCTCCCCGAGGCGCGGGCGGCGGCTGCAGGCGCTTTTGCCCGGGACCGGAGGTGAGCTGCGGGTGGCGGTAAGGGGTCCCCCGGCTGCGTGTCCTCCGAGAGCCACTGGGCGGGGTCCTACTGACACTCGCAAGCTCCTCAAGAAAAGCCCGTTACCTGAGCGCGTGGGCCCCGCGGCACATGGTCCAGTCTCTCCAAGCGCGCCACCCCCATTAGCGCGCCGCTCCGGCCCCTTTACCGTGGTGGTTCCGAGTCTCCTCTTCCTCTCGCGCCCCTCTTTCTTCACTTCCTCTTCTTAGTGCGACACTATTGTCAGAGTTGGAGCGGACCTCGGGGAGCGCCGGAATCCAGAGCCCCATTTCACAGATGGAGGCACTGAGGCTCCCCGAAGGAAGTGACTTATGTTTTTCTCCCCTCCGTCTTGGTCTTGCTTACTTGTCCTTCCCTGCCTCTCTCCTCCCCGCCTCCTTAGATCTCAGCCCCCCCGCTGCTCCCCACCAGCACCGGTCCCCTCTCTTCCCTTCCCCTCCCTGCCCCGTGCCGCTCGCGTCCCAACCCCTCCCCTGGTGTTGGCCGCGGGGGGTGGGGAGCTCGGGCTCTTTCCCTCCCTCTGGTAAACACACCCGCCAGCCCGTCCGCCCTCCCGCCAGCCCATCCGCCGCCACTGCCCTTATAAAGTCAGCAGCCGCCGGACTTCCTGCAGGAGCCCGAGCCCCCTCCCCGGGTCGGAGGGGGCGGGCGGGCGCTGAGCCGCGCGGTGAGGTGTCCCGCGCCCTGCGGAGTGAGTGAGGGGAGGCGGGGGAGGAGGGCCCGCCCTGGGTCTCTCTCCACGTGGCAGCTGCTGGCTTGGCCGGAGAAACTCTAGGGACATGGGTCGCCTGGTGAGGGATGGGGGAGGATTTGCTCTTGCCAGGCTCCAGAGGGAGGAGTGGTCTTAGGAGGGCAACAGGAAGGGGGGGTAATCTTAGACTAGTCTCTGACTTCCCCTTCTTTCTCCTCCCAGTTGCTGGGGGTCCTTCCTGGCGCGGGAGATCGGACGCGGGCCAGCTGTAGCCTCCGAGAGCGCTTTGCCCCCTGCTCACCTTTGGGGACCTGGGAAAGTGCGGCTCTGGCCCCTGGGAGCCCGGCTCTGAGCTCCCTGGCCTGGGTGGGAGAGCCTGGCAGCTAGCCGGGAGGCGGCTGCGAGCAGACAGGACCTTCCTTGTCTTCGATAGTGGCCCGGCAGGAACCCAGCGCCGCGTGCGCCCCTGACAGTGCCAGTGCGCCCGGAACCGGCCCGGCGGCACCCGCTGGGGAGCCCAGAGCTCTATGGAGCCTCCGTGAAGGCCCCCTCGTGGGCCAGCCCGACGTGTCTGAGGCGCCAGTATGATGCAGGACCCTTCCCAGCGGCTGCTGGGGGGCCCTTGGCTCAGCGCCCTGTTCTTCTGCAGGCTCGCGGCCAGCATGGGCCCCACGCTACAGCAGGCGTACCGGCGGCGCTGGTGGATGGCCTGCACCGCTGTGCTGGAGAACCTCTTCTTCTCTGCGGTGCTTCTGGGTTGGGGCTCCCTGCTCATCATGCTCAAGGAGGAGGGCTTCTATTCCAGCCTGTGCTCAGGTATGCCCAAAAAAGGGCCGGGCGGGCAGGCGGCAGAGGGAGAAGGCGCGCAAGCCGGAAAAGGACAGGTGGCCGAGTGGACAGAAAACAGGGCTGTTCTAGATGGAGCACTGGCCTCACTTCTTGACTTTTTCAAACTCCATCGGGGTAACGGGTGGCATTCTGCGCATTCTATCTCGTTCAACTAATCCTGTCGTCATTGAATGCCAGGCACTGTGCCTGGCATCTGAGATCTGGGGTGGGTGGGCAGTCCTAAGTCGCCTGCTGGTACAGGATGGAGACTCCTGGAGGGGGAAGTGCTCTATAAAAGGTCAGGTGAGGGATTTCTTAAAAAGGCTATTGTGAGGGCATGCAAAGTGAAGTTTGAATGTAAAGGTCCTGCTCTCTTCCCTTTTCTGGACCTATAAACTCCCAGCTCTTCAAAAGTTAAATTTTCATTTGTTCTCTGCCTGACTATGGAGGGTTCTTATTTTCCATTTCAATCACGTTGGCTTTCCGTAAGTGGCCCAGGAAGAGGGAGTGGAAATTCTAAGACTCCCGGGGAGCCAAGAACCACCACTGCTGGTTGCAGGTACCTGGGGGCAGGGAGTTGCCACTCCTGGTGTCTGGAACTGGAGGCTCCTGTGTTCTGATGGGTATCTTCCTTTTCTGGGAAGGGGAGAGCTGTGCTGACAAGCTCAGCCTAAGGAGCTGGATGGATGTGGAGTCTGGCCCTTCCCCTCCCTCCCTATTCCCCGGACCTCCAGGTTGTAGAATAAACTATGGAATCCTAGCTTCCACCACTTTTACCAGCTGAGTGACATTGGCACGTTCCTTAAACATTGACTTTCAGTTTCCTTATCTGCAAAAATGGAAATAATAATAATAATAACAATATCTATTCCATGGGGGGTGGGGAGTTTGAGAGTCAACAGTGCTAGTGTCTGTCTCCTGGATCCTCAACTCAACTCCCTGTGGGCACCCCTCTTGGCCATGGAAGAAGCCTAGTGCTGTGGGGGATGGAGCAGGACCCACTTCACCCTGGGGGTGGCCTCACCCTCTGCCAGGTATATTGTAAGGCAGCAGCAGGTGGCACAGAGGGATGGCGACTTGCCCATACCTCCCAGCCCTAATTACAGGGTGACGGGTGCTTGAGGGGGGTAGAGATTAGAGTTGGCAGCTGGCCTGGGGAGGCAGGTTGGGTTGGGAGGAGCAGGTCTGGGTGGAACAGATAGGCACTCAGGGTGGCTGAGTGGACCAAGTGGAGGGCTCCAGGGGCACCCGCGGGGGGCCCCATGGGCAAGAGGAAGTGAGGAGCCCAGGGGCCCTGGAGTTGTTTATCTTGGAGACTGGAGAGACCCTGCCCTCTGTCCCCCAGCGGCCTTGATTTCTTCCTGCCCTCTCCACCTGCTGTTCACTTTTTTTTGTTTTTAATTTTCATTTTTATTGAGTTTGTTCACATACCATGCAATTATCCAAAGATCCAAAGTGTACAATCAATTGCTCCTGGTACACTCATACAGCTGTGCATCCATCACCACACTTAATTTTTGTTTGATTTTTAGAACGTTTTCATTACTTCAGATAAGAAAATAAAGACAAAGAAATGAGAAAAAAAAAAAAAAGAGAAAGAAAAGGAAACTCAAATCCTCCCCTATCCCTAACCAACCCCCCTCCATTGTTGACTTGTAGTGTTGGTATAGTACATTTGTTATTGTTTATGAAAGAACGTTGAAATACTACTAACCGTAGTATATAGTTTGCAATAGGTATATATTTTTTCCCTATATGCCCCTCTATTATTAACTTCTAGTTGTATTGTCATACATTTGTTCTGGTTCATGGAAGAGATTTCTAATATTTGTACAGTTAATCATGGAAATTACCCATTGTAGGATTCAGTTTTATACATTCTTTTGACCTCCAACTTTCGTTCTGGTGACATATATGACTCTGAGCTTCCCCTTTCCACCTCATTCACGTACCATTAAGCACTGTTATTCTCACAACATGCTACTGTGGTGTGCACTTTTTAAATCAACTTTTTGAGGATGAATTTACATACATTTTGGTGAGGTTCAACAAATTTATTCACCCCAGTAACCACCCATGCAATAAAGATTTAGAACATTTCCGTCACCCCCAAAACATACCCTGTCTCCCAATTCAGGGTCCATCTGTCCACCTGTGTTTTTTTCTTACCCATTTTTTAATCATAGAATATAACTTATACATAAAAGTGACAACTTTCCAAGTGCAATTTAACAAGTAGTTAGCAAATTTCAAAGAATAATATGTTACAATTCCAGTTTCAGTTATTTCCTTATTATGAAATATAACATATATGCAAAAAGGTAATATCTTTCAAAGTATGATTTAACAAGTAGATATATAGGAATTTTCCAAAGTTATTATGAGTTATAGTACCACAGTTTCAGTTATTTCCTTATTGTGGAATACAACACATATACAAAAAGGTATAGCTTTCAAATTACCATTTAACAAGTAGCTATAGAACAGATTTCAAAAAACGCAATGGTTTACAGTTCCACCATTTCAGTTCTTTCCTTCTAAGTATTCTAATCTAGCAACTAAAAAAAAGAAAATTATATAAAGATTCAGTATTCATAATCCTTTGTTAAATTCCATCTTGTCTGTTGCTACCCCTTCCTCTAATTGAATCACTTTCCCCATCTTCGGGGATGTCTAGGCAGTGACCACCCTAACCTGTTCATGTTGAAAAGGGGTGTCAACTTTATGGGCAAAGGGGACACATCTAGTTGATGTTCTTGAAGGTGGGTCTAAATGTGGCTGTTTGAGGTCACTAGAGGTGACCAAAGTGAACCCCCTCCTTTCCTCAGAACCTATTTGCCCGTTCTTGGAAAGCAGGGTACGTCACGCTTCTCTTCCCTCTACCTCCCTGCCATCCATGTGACTCTGTCCCGAGACTGCAGGCTGACAGAGGATGCTCCTCCCTGTTCTGCCTCAGCCGTGCTGCCTGATCAAAAGCTTCTACTTTCCACTTCTTGGAGTCCCCTTCATGCTGGGTCTCAACCTTCCTCTCTGGTTGATGCAAGAAAACAGAACCAGACCAGGAATTTGGGTCCACATAGTGTGTGCAAAGAGCCAGGCGACATGGCTTTGTGCTTGTTGGTTGATTTGAGCCAGCTGCTTACCTTTCTCAATATCTCAGTTACCTCATCTGCAAAATGGGACCAATAGTCCCTATCTCATGGGTTGTGAAACGAAGAGAGCAAGACTACAAATTTTCAGACTACAGCTAGGCGTTATTAGGTTCTGCACTCAGTTGTGCCATTATTTGCTGTGTGACCTTAGGCAATTCACTAACTGTCTCTGGATCTCCAGTTCCATGTCCGTAAAATGGAGTGGACAATCCTCATCCTGCTTGCTGCAGAGCTGTAATGTCAGGATCAAATGAGGTCATTTAAAAAATATTTAAAGGACTCAACAAATGTGGGGGCTCATTATTGAAGTTTTGGGGTTCCCTAGCCAAACCTTCTGTCTTCTCAGTGCTTTCTGCTCTCTTTCTTGAGGGTATACTCTGGGGTGGGAGGTTGACCCACCCCTAGGGGATGTCACAACTAAAGGGGGCTCTGTTGCTCAGAATTTAGGCAGGGGCAATTCAATTTAATACCTACTACCATGTACACAGCACAAGAGTCAAGATCATAAAACAATAGCTAAGGTTCATTAAACATTCATATTTGCTGGTTGTAACTTTACTCCTCACAATAAATTCGTGATGTGCTGTTATTATTGACTCCATTTTACAGAAGCGTAAACTGAAGCTCGGAGATGCTGATCAACTTGCCCAAGGTCACACAGCTAATAAATAAGGGGCAGAGTGAGAATTCAATGCCAGATCAGACTCCAGAACCCTCTGCTATACCTCACATGAAGAGTTGTAGATGCCAACAATGTCCAACAGCTTGAGTGCCCCACATGGTGTATTTACCACATTCTGCGAAACCCTGTTTTCCTGGCTTCTCAGCCCAACTCTATCACTCCCTGACTGCATGAGTCCTCCCTCCACAACCCACGCCTCACTTTATTCATTTATAAAAGTACAGACATTGGATTTCATGGGTAGAGGTCTCAGAGGCAGTTGCATCTTGGGCTGGTTCCCCTCTTGGTTGATTTGGAAGTCTGCCTTTGTCCAACTGCTCCGGAATTGTCCAGCCTCAGGAACTAGCTCACATTAGGTGCACTCACAGGAGGCTGATCAATAAACCAAAGAAACTAACGTATTCATTGACCTTGAGTCATTAGCAGTCCCCTGGGCTGGAATTCTCATTTCCTTGCCAGCACCAGGGTATTCCTGGGAAGCTTACTAAAGCGGCCCTGTTCAGAGTAGAGAGGCCCTGTGGTGCAATGGGAAAAGTGTGAGTTCTGGAGATTATCTTGTGTTTGCTTCTGAGCCTGCTTGTAAGAAGCTGTGTGACTGAGTTGCCTTTGCTTCTTGGAGCCTTGTCATCTATGAAATGCAGTTCATTGTACTCACTTTGTTTAGGGGTGTGAGAATTAAACGAGATCCTATATGGAAAAGCCTTGCACAAGGTAGGTTAATTGAGAGCTAGTGGGATTATTTTTGAGGGAAATTGTCACTTGATTGGGAAAGACTTAAGAGTAGGGGCAGTGTCTAATTTAGAGGCTGCTGATGGGACCAGGGAGGTAATAATGATTGGGCAAAGCAGGACAGGTGTCAGAGAGGCAAGAACATGGGTGACCTTGAAAGGGCAAGCCCTGGTGAAAGGGGGTGGCCCCCACTCAGCTCCAGCAATGGCCAGATCTTATGGAAAATCCAAAATTTGGATTTTTATATGCCAGCTCCTGATTTTAAACTGGCATCCAGTGAAAATTTACAACACTATTAACAGTCATCACTGCCAGCCAAGCGAAACAGGTGGAGGCCACCACCGATCACCCATTTGCAGCCTCTGGTCTAAATTACCTTTGCGTTTCTTTATGCTTTACCCACGGACCCAGCACAGTACAGTGCATATAGAACAAAGTGTGAATGGAATGTATAAACGAATGCAGACGAACCTGGGAGGGAGAAAAGAACAAGGGATCGTAAAGATAGCTAAATTACAGGGCTGGCCTTGAACCCTCAGGCTGTGTGGTCCAAACCACTAACTGCTTCCTCAGGTGCCTGGAGCATTCTCCCGAGCTCCCCAACTCAGCAGCTGGCACCAAAAGGGAACTCCCCACTGCCCAAGTCCATGTTTTCCAGGGTTTGCCGGCACCCATTATCCAACAGTTCTCCCCTGTATTCTAACTTATGCTAGACATCTCTGCTCTGCAGCAAGCAGGACAAAGATTGTCCACTCCATTTTACAGACATGGAACTGGAGATCCAGAGACAGTTAATGAATTGCCTCAGGTCACACAGCAAATAATGGCATAGCTGAGTCCAGAACATAATAACAATGCCTATCTGTTGTCTGAAATTTTGTAGGCTTACTAATTTGTTAGTACACAGCTTGGTTCACCCTTCTGCTGCAGCATGCCCTTTGGATATTTGAAGTCAGGGGTCACTGTCATCATTTCAGCCTTAGAGCACAGAGCCCTGAGCATCCAGGCACTACCACCTACCCCTGTTTTGTCCTCTTCATAGTACCATCCTCTCTCGAAATCAGTGCCCATTTGTTTCCTTTTTTGCTGAGAGCCTTCTGTCTCCAAGACTAAGGAGATCACCCCATCATTACCCTCCAGGAGGGCCATCATTTATTCCTTCGTCAGCTATTTCAGGAGCACTTCCTCCAGGCCAGGCCCTGTGCAAAACTCTTTGCTCACCTCCCATTGAATCCCCTAAGAAGCCTGTGCTTTTGGCATTCTCTGCTACCTTTGACAGACAAAGAGCCTGGGGCTCAAGGAGAGGAATTTATTTGTCCAAGGTTGCACAGCTGGTTAGGATAGCAGTGAGAACTCAGACTCTGGTCTGTCTGCCTCCCAGGTGCAGCCTGAGTTGCTTTTGGTGATGCCGTCTAACAACAAATTAGGTGGGGGGTAGGGAAGGAGCAGCTACCTTCTCACTGAGCATCGAGTAAAGCAAAATCATCCTCCTTCCCCACCACTAGTGTTTCCTGTTAACTTGACACAATCCCAAGGTGGCAGTTTACCTGAAGGATAAGTTGTCCCCGTGAAATTCTAAAGGGTACCGGAAGGCAATGCCTTGATCCTAATCATTTGGTGCATCAGTTTCCTCATCTGGAGAATGGGGATACTTTATTAGCTGCCTCATGGGGCTGTTGTCAGTTAATACAATGACTCAAATCATATTAGCTAGTATTATTATCAGAATGTCATTTATCAGGGACGCTTCCTCTAAGTTTTAAGTGAGTTCTTGTTGAACCAATTAGAGCACCACTCATGACTTTGCCCTCAGATTCAGAGTGCTTCCTGTTGGTGTTGAGTGAATGTTACAACTTGGTATTTCCATGTCCATGAGCACATTTGAGCTAGTCAAAGTTGCAGATTGGGTGAGTGACTCTCCCAGGGTCAGGTAATAACTGCTGCCTTTTATGGAACCCCCCTCTCCCCACTAGAGTAGGCCTGACTCCAAGCCACTCCCCGAGTCACCCAGCTTTCATTAATCCAAGGCCTGGGGTTTGAATGCAGGTCCCCTGACCCCAGGCCGCTCTCCCCTATGCCCAGCTGCTCCTGCTGTCACCTTCTGAGTGTCCTCCCTTCGCCCTCCTCAGCTGAAAACATCACCAACACCACCCAGGATGAGCAGCCCCAGTGGCTGAGCTGTGACAGGCAGGACGAGATGCTCAACCTGGGCTTCACGATCGGCTCCTTCGTGCTCAGTGCCACCACCCTGCCGCTGGGGATCCTCATGGACCGCTTCGGTCCCCGGCCTTTGCGGCTGGTGGGCAGGTGAGGTGGCTGGGCTGCACGGGAGGGATGGGTGCTGCAGGGGGAGGGGAAGCTCAAGAGTATTCACCAGTCAGCCCCCGCCCCCGCCATGTCCCTACAGCGCCTGCTTTGCTGCATCCTGTACCCTCATGGCCCTTGCCTCTCGGAACACCAAAGGTGAGATGTCTGGCCTCTCGTACCCCTGCAGTAAAAGGATGGGTGGCATGAAGGAGGATGTTTACCCCGGTTCCTTCCCTTGGCCTCCCACCTGCCCTCACCTGCCCCTGTCCCCCTTCCCAGTTCTGTCTCCGTTGATATTCCTGGCGCTGAGCCTGAACGGCTTTGGTGGCATCTGCCTAACATTGACATCACTCACCGTGAGTATGACATGTCTGGTCTGGCAGAGCAGGGCACCCGGGAGCCGGGTGAGGGGAGGGCCAGTGACCGTGAGAGTGGGGGAGGGGCCAGGGGGACCAAGAGCAAGTGTGCCAGTGTGAAATCATGCCAATGGCATCTAAGGGTGAGTGTGAGGCTGTGGATGCGACTGTGTGTGCCAGAGAGTGGGTGTGCACCAAGCCCGAACCCATGAAAACCTACTGAGCCCCGTTCTAGGCACTGGGTTAGGGCACAAACAAGCATTTACATGCTGTGGCTGGGGGAACAGGCAAACCCAATAGAGCAGCCGACTAATAAATTATGTCAGTAGTCCTAAATGCTGGGAAGAAAATAAAACTGGGTCATGTGAGCTGCATGGGGAAGGGGAAGCTTAAGACAGTGTCTGCATGTTTGCCACATCATGTCATAACGTATTGTGATGCTGTCAGTGTGAAAGGGCATGCGTGGGTAAATGTGATTTGAGATAGTGTGAGGGGGGGAGGGTGGACCTTACGAAATTGCCGGCCCTTAAACGCGTTTGACCTACAAAAAAAAGGCACTTTCATGTGGTTTGACCTATGACATCTGTGTGTGAGTTGTGTGTTTATGTATGTGAGGGTGTGAGTCTAAGGGTTAAGGGGCTTATGAATGTGTGTGTGTATGTGTGTGTGTGCATGTGCTCCTGGCTCCTGGCCCGGCCGTCCTCGGGCTGTTTATCTGCGAGGAGGGTTGCCTGACCGTCAAACTGGGTGTTTTTGGCTGAATTTCACCTCACCCCAGCGGCCGCCTTTAATTCCAGCTGGGGACATTTCACAACTCGAGGAAGCGGATCCCTTCCTCCCCGCCCCCCTCCGCAGCCCCTTCTTGCTACGCAACTTGACTCGGGGCCCTGAAATCCCTTCCCTTCCCGGATCTGGGCGCGACCTCGGACCCTGCCGGGACCGCGGAGGGACCCACGGCGCGCTGCCAGCCCGCCGCTCCTCCCCCCACCCCCCTAATCTCCAGCCAATGGCAGGGCCCCGCGCCGGCCCCGCCCTCGCCGGCAGGCCCCGCCCCCCGTGCCGCTGCGCTCGCTCGCGAAGTCCTGGGCTGGGGCCTGGCGCGCTGCTGGCCCGGTGCAGGGGCTCGCAGCTCCGATCAGTCCGGGGCCGGCGGGACCGGACTGCCCCCTCATCCCCGTGCCGAGTGGCGACAGCGCCCGTGGCGCCTTTCCCCGGGGACTCGGCCTCTTTCCGGAACCCTGGCCCTGGCGCTCTTCTGGCGCCCTTGGCAGTTTGCCTTGCAGATACAGGGTGCCAGGGAAAGCTCTGCGGGAGTGCGGCAAGCCTGTGGCCCGCTCCCTTTTCTAAGTCACTTGGAGTCGGGGTGGAGGCAGCTCCTAATTCTCTGTGTTGGCCCAGATATTTCTTTGAAAAGCCCAGGCGTTGTGCATAAAGGACAGATATCTGAGGCCCCCCTCCTGGGCCTCAGTTTCCCCTCTGGAGAAGGTTTGGATTTCGGATGGTGTCTCGGTTCCTTCCCAACAATGGGATCTGGTGACTTGGGGTAGATGGTGGGGCCAGAGAGGGTGTTACACCAAGGGCATCATGACTTTCCCGTCTCCTCCCCAAGGGCCTGGTTCAGGCCAGCGGAACGGAACATATGATCAGTTAATTCTCTACTGGTGGGAGGTCTCTGCTTGTCTGCAGTCCGAGCCACCTCCCCTGAAGACCTGGTCTGTCCCCTCCCAGAGTCCCACCCCCATCTCCCTGGCCATTCATTTGACTTGCCCTAGCTTAGCCGAAATGTGGGTTGGGGTCTTTGGAGTTCCTGGGAGGGTTACGGAGCATCACCCTGTTTCAGAGTTAGCCCTGGTCGCTGCCTTGGGGGCTGGGGTGGCCAGAAATGGGAGAAAGTCATTAACTTACTCTGTGACCTTGAGTACATGTTTTCCCTCTCTTGGCCTCAGTTTTCTCATCTGTAAAATAAAGTTGGACTAGATCACTGTTTCTTGAACACCTGTTTCATGGGTTATTTGGAGGTATCCACCCAAGTAAGGGGCTCCACAAACAACAAACTTGGGACTTGGGAAACCCTGGGGTTAAACAATATTGATGTTTTTTGTTTTGTTTTGGTTTTGTTTTTTTTGTGAGAGCACTTCTGGGAGCCTTTTAGATGCTAACTGTGAATCTGCAAGGGAGGGTTGGAGTACAGTTTTGCACATTTATTTGGCTTTAGAACTTTTCTTTTCTCTCGCAACGCCTGGTGCTCCAGGAGCTCACTTTGAGGCATGCCAGGCTGGGTGCTTCTGTGCTTTCTCGGGTGGTGCTGGGAAAGGGGACCCCTAGGGTGCCCAGGCCTCCCCACTCATGGTGCTGCTCTCCTCCCCCAGCTGCCCAATATGTTTGGGAACCTGCGCTCCACTTTTATGGCTCTCATGATCGGCTCCTACGCCTCTTCGGCCATCACATTCCCTGGAATCAAGGTACGGAGCTGCTTGGGGTGGGGGACAGTGGGATCACCTGGATTTTCTTTTTGCCCTGACATAAGAGCTGGGTGGGGCTGGGCGAGTGGTGGCTGGTATGTCTGGTGACCCAACTTGAACCAGTCAGAGACCAAGTCCCGCCATTGCATAAAAAAGCACTGAGTCATCTTGGGAAAGAGCTCCAATACTGCTGCTGACTGCTGGGTTTGACTTCTCTGCAAACTGTCTCCTTTCCTTTACTGTTGTCCTAGCCTAGGCCTTCATCTTCTCTCTCCAGTGCAGGCTTTCTCAGCTGGTCTCCCTGCCTCTGATCTTTTTCTTCTCTAATTCGTCATTCTCACGGCTTCCAGAATGTACTTTCTAAGACGGAGGACTGGCCCACGTACGTGTTGAAAAACCTTCAGTGGTTCTGCTTCGCCTAAAGAATCAAGTCCAACCCCTTCAGAGGCTGTCAAAGCCCCTGGCTCTCTGGCTCAACCAACCTTTCTGGCCACACACATCTCCTTCCACACTTCCCGGAGAGGCTGGGTTACTCGGGTCCAAGGTCACAAAGCTAACCTGTGCCAGGTTCAATCCTGACAAATCAGCCTGGCGGGCCGAGAGCCAGGAGGCCAGAGTTCTAGCTTGGTGCAAGCTGGGGACCTCCATTTATTCCTCTGTCAAATGAAATCAAAGCACCCTTTCAGTTGGACTGTGGTGTGCCGCTCAGGCTCCATGATCTTGGGCAGGTAATTTGTTAGTTTAGGGCACACTTGTTCAGCATCCACAAAAGAGTTTGAGAGTGTGCCTGGGCAGGGATGGCCTTCACTTGTCCGGATAGCAGCAGGCTTGGGGGATGGTTGGTTCTCCCTTCTCTTCATCGAAGGGAGTTGCATTTGAGGAGCTAGATCTTACTCCCCAAATTCGGAGGGTGTGGTCCCTGGAAGCTCTGCCCTGCCCTTCAGGGAGGAAAGAACCTATAGACCACGCTGAGGGCCAAGGCCGACAGGGAGCTCTGAGCAGGAGCTGAGGGGAGGGCAGATGCCATCAGAGCCGAAAGTGTCAGGGTGGACAGGAGGGAGGATGGCATTATCTCTGTGGCTGCCTCCAGCAGAAGGGCTGGTGCATTGGCAGGGAATCCAAACCAGTGCAGAGCCTAGTTGTTCTGGGGTTAGGAGGCTTTGGGTGAAGCATCTGCAACCTCTGTCTCCCCGTCCCTCAGCTGCTGCACCTGTGAAAGGCGAGCTAAAGCCTCTCCGACTGGGTTTGCCTTTCCCCCAGGAGTGCCAGGACGGGCAGATGATGTGGCGATGCCTGGCTAACCTGAGCGTTAACTTTTCTCTTTTATGTGTAACATGAAATGATACTGTTGGCATGAAAACAAACACGGGTATTTAAGCAGTCACGGGCAGAACTTGTGCACCCTTTACAGATAATCGAGATTTCAAAAACCTTTTGAACCTGGGGCCAGCAACTTCAGCACTTTGTATTCACACCTCTTTAGGGGGGCTTGGGTGAAAAAGGAAGAGAGGATGTGGGTCTTCTAGATCGGGCACTCACTTCTGGCCTTGTCTCCTCATTTGCACTGGGCGCAAAAGATGGAGGAGAAGTGACCTTCTCTGGGGCGGGGCCTCTGAGGCCTGGGTTCTACCCCAGGCAGGAAGAGGCAGGGTTCAGGGCGCAGGTGCCCCCCGCCCCCATGGGCCTGCTCCCTCTTCCCACAGCTGATCTACGATGCTGGCGTGGCCTTTGTGGTCATCATGTTCACCTGGTCTGGCCTGGCCTGCCTCATCTTTCTGAACTGTGCCCTCAACTGGCCCGGGGAGGCCTTTCCCGCCCCCGAGGAAGTCAATTATGCGTGAGTGGCTGGGTGGGGTGGGGGGAGCAGGGGTGAGAAGGGGGCTTTCCCAGCTGCAGAAGGGGAGCCCAGGAGGCTGTGGGGGTGTAGTGGACGGAATCAGTTTTGGAGTCTGAGAGCACTTGGTTTTGCAGCTCAGCTTGGCCACTCACCGGCGCTCTCCAAGCTCTGCTTTCTCCCATCCCCACCCACAGATGTTTTTAAGTAATCGACCTGGCACACAATAGTTGGTCAAAACGTGCTATATTTATTGCTAGCATCCTCTTAGGGTTTTGGAGGAGGAGGTCAGAGTAGGAGGGACCTCAGCAACAGCACCAGATGCTGTGTGGACTTGGGGTGGAGGGTTTGCAAAGGAATCAAGCACCCCATCCTTTGTGGGACAGGATGAATGCCAGCCTTTCCCAACCCCAAATCAGTTTAGCTGCCAGAGTGAGGGTGGGAGGGGTGGTGATGCTGCACAGCCAAGCACCTAAAGGGGACAGCCAAAGAGCTGACATTTATTGAGTGCCAACTGTATGCCAGGCACCATGCTTAGCCGTCATGCCATTCTCAAACAGCTCCATGATGTGGATTCGGTTATTTACCCCATTTTGCAGGTAGGGGAAACAAAGGCTTGAAAGGGGGGAGGGGGGAATCTGGGGCTGGAACCCACCATCTGACTCCAGAGCCTGGGTTCTTTCTGCTGCCCCCTCCGTGGAAACGGTCCAAGTGAAAACAACGCATCTGTCCTTACCCCTCTGGGCACCTGCACTGAGCCTTCCCAGGCTGGGCTGTGAGAGACGCAGATAAAGACATGGGCCCTATGTAGGGGGCTGATTGGGCTTGTGGGTGCTGGTTAAGGGGGGCCTGGGACAGGCTGGGACAGCCGCCTAGAGGCAGGCTGTTGAGGATGGCTCCCACGAGGCTGGTTCCCAAACGTTCTGGCCTGGCTGCTGGCAGGAAGAAGATCACGCTCAGTGGGCTGGCCCTGGACCACAAGGTGACAGGGGATCTCTTCTACACCCACGTGACTGCCGTGGGCCAGCGGCTGAGCCAGAAGGCCCCCAGCCTGGAGGAGGGGGCCGAAGTCTTCATCTCGTCCCAGGATGTGCGTGGCAAAGCGGAAAAACCTCCCGAGAGTGAGTGTCTGATCAAAGTGCCAGCCTTGGGGGACAGGGAGGGCTGATGCCGGCACACACCTCCTCAGTCCTCACAACACCCCTTCAGGAAGGTGGTGGCGTGCTCCTCCCGTTTATGGGCAGGGGAAGCGAAGCTCGGAGCCCCTCAAGGCCCCCCTGCAACCTCTGAGCCAGGCTGGCCAGTCTCCAGCCAGGGGCTCCTCCAACACCTGGCTGGCTGGGGCCCCCTGCTGGCTGTAGGAGGAACTGCACCCTCCTCACTCCCTCCAGAGCCAGCTGGCTGCTTGGCATTCCCAAGAGTCCCCTGGTCTGCCAGGTCCCTGCCTTAGTGGAAGGAGCCCTGGAATGGGCCCTGGAGCCAGGAGTGGGGAGTTGGAGTCCTGGCTTCCCATTTACAGGCCATGTGACTTGGGTAGGTCACTTAACAGTGCTCTCACTTTTCTCATCTCTTGAACGATGCTAATAGCACCCACCTCATGGGGAAGTTAGTTATAAGGAATGAATGGAGCCATGGATGCGGAAGCTCCTTGTAAACTGCTTGTAAGGGGTGGTTATCCCACAGCTGGATAAGGACATTTGCCTGAGGCAACAGCAGTGTGAGATAAGGCAAGCCGTTTAACCTCAGCTGCAGTTTCCTCATCTGTAAAATCGGGTCATTGTGAGGTTCAGTTAAATGGGATAATACATGTCAGACATGCAGCACATAGCAAACGTGAAATAAACAGTAGCTGGAGATCTTGCCACACTTGACATAGGGTATCCACCCAGAGGTCACTGGAAAATGTTCAGTTGAGATAGTCACAGAGCTGGGCAAGAACGTTTACAAATGAAGAAACCAGCCCCGAAGGGAGCTGTCCCTCTCCAAAGACAGCATTGTGTGAGCTGGGAGAAGCAGAGGGAAAGGGAAGGGCCAGGGGTTCAGGGGCGCCCCCTGCTGTCTCCCCAGGGTCCGTGCCCCTCCGCAAGAGCCTCTGCTCCTCTGTTTTCCTGTGGAGCCTCCTGACCATGGGCGTGACCCAGCTGCGGATCATCTTCTACATGGCCGCCATGAACAAGATGCTGGAGTTCCTGGTGACCGGTGGCCAAGAGCACGGTGAGGCGCGGCTGAGCCCACTGGGAGGCTGTGGGGGTACAGGGGGCCACCCTGGCTGAGCTCCTCTCACCTTGGCGTCTACCCCTGCCCCCACAGTGACGGAGGACCTGAGACAGAGGGCAGAAGAGACAGGTAGGGGGCCAAAGGCTGGGGTCCTGGCCTGCTCTGCGGGGGGGCAGGAATCCTCTACCTGGATCCACCCACTCTTGCCACCCTGGGCATTTTGGGGATCTAAGAATCTGGGGGCAGAGGAAGGCTACCTTGGCACACCCTGTCCTCCTTTGGAAGTGGGCAGCAGTGTCCACTGGGCTGCTGACACCCTCGGGCCAGCTCCTGACCCCACCTCCCTTCCTGTCCTGCCCAGTTGGGTTCTACTCCTCCATCTTTGGGGCCATGCAGCTGCTGTGCCTTCTTACCTGCCCCCTCATTGGCTACGTCATGGACTGGCGGATCAAGGACTGCGTGGATTTCCCCACTGAGGGCGCTGCCCTTGGAGATGCCAGGTGACCTGGACTGGGAGGGTGACATCAAATAGGTGTTGCTTTTCATTATCTATGTGCTTTCACATCCAGCATCTCATTTCATTCTCCCAAGTGCCCTGAGAGAGCAGAGTACCTCCCCATTTTGCAGATTAGGCAACTGAGGCTAGAGGGGACCTGACTTGCTTGCTATTAAAAATAGCTAACACTGAGTGCTGACTGTGCACCAGACACCTTGCATGGTCTTATTTAGGTCCTGCAGCAGCTCTCTGAGGTAGGTGCATTATTCTCCCCATTTCACAGATGAGGTGCAGAAAAGCTGAGCACAGAAAAGTCAGGTTACTTACCCGAGGTCACACAGCTTTTACGGGCAGGCTCTAGAACACTTGTTATAAAGGGTGTACGCTACAGCCTTCTTAGGGCTAGGGAGAGAGAGAGTTGGTGTATTGGATATCTACTGCTGTATAAAAAATTACCTCAACATTTGGCGTCTTCAAACCACAAACATATATTATCTCACGTGGTTTCTGAGGGCCAGGAATCTGGGAGCAGCTTAGCTGGGTGGTGCTGGCTCAGAGTCTCTTGTGAAGTTGCAGTTGAGCTGTTGGCTGAGGCCGCAGTCCTCCGAAGGGTTGACAGGAGAATCTGCTTCCAAACTGACTCGTACGGCTGTTGGCAGGAGGTTCAGCTCCTCATCACGTGTGCTTTCTCCGTGGGGCTGACAACATGGCAGCTGCAAGATCTAAGAGACAGAGAGGGTGGCTCCCAAGATGGAAGCTGCAGTGTGTTTTAAACCTAAACTCAGAAGTGCTGTGCCTTCCCTCCTGTGGGGTTCTGCTGGTCACACAGAGGCGACTCTGGAGCAGTGTGGGAGGGGATCACACAAGAACGTGGACACCAGGAGGTGAGGGGCGTGGGGGACCATCTTGGAGGCTGGCTCCCACGGTTGGATTGTGAACCCAGATCTTCTGACTGCTTTTTCTCTTTTGTGCTAATCCAAATAGACCCCTTTTGTCCTGAGAGGAGGGAGAGGGAGACTTCCAGGAGAGGAGGTGTCTAAAGAACATTCCAGAAGCTTCCCTCTCCTGGCCCTGGCACCCAGCTGACTCAGAAGATGGCCAGGGTCCATTGGCAGGGCCCTCTGTCCAGAGCAGCTGGACAACCTGCCCTCAGTCCAGCCTACTGACCTCTCCACTGGGCGGGCCTCGGAGCCCTTGGGCTAGCTGGGCAGCCGGGGGCCAAGCTGACGTTCCCAGAGTGCAGAGGCTGCTTCCTGGGGACTTCCGATGAGAGACAGGGCAAGAGCTCCCCATTCTCCACCTTCCTTCCTGTCCTTGGTTCTCAAACATCAGCATACGTAGGAAACACTTGCAGTACTTGTAAAAATGCAGATTCCTGGGCTCCACCCCTGGGATTCTGAAGTCTGGGGTGAGACCCAGAATCTGCATTTTAAATCAAGCCCCCAGGTGATGCTGGTGTGGTTGGTTGGGGAAACACTGAGCTGGAGAAATGTACGTATATATTTTTTAACCGTGGGGAAGGAGAGGCAGCAGCCAATGCCGGCCTGTTCTCCTCCTCAGGGACCAGGTTGCCACCAAGTCCATCAGGCCGCGCTACCGAAAGGTCCAGAAGATCACCAACGCCATCAACGCCTTCACCCTGACCAACCTTCTGCTCGTGGGTTTCGGCGTCACCTGCCTCATAGACAACTTGCATCTCCAGGTACCCACGTCCATCCTCCCCACCGCCCCGCCGCCCAGGACACTTCCGAAGGGATGTCTCACCGGCGCCTGCCTTCCAGGCAGCGTGGTTCTGGGGTCTGCCCGTTTTCCAGGTTCTCTAGGAAGTGTCTCTAGCGGATGGGGTTGGCCAGAGAGGAGGAGTAGAAATGGATGGATGGGCTTGGGGAGACCCCTGTTTTTCTCTTCACCCCACCCGTCCTTCCTCCGGAACCGCCTCCCTCTGTTTGGTTTCAGTTTGTGACGTTCGTCCTGCACACCATGGTTCGAGGTTTCTTCCACTCCGCCTGCGGAGGACTCTATGCGGCAGTGTGAGTCAGCCCAGGAGGCCCCGTGACCGGAGAACCCCAGGGCATGGTTGAAAGGGCCTCGGACGTCCCTGTGTGACAGACCCCCCAGCCCCTGTGTCGGCGTCTTCTCTCCAGCCTCCCTGGCTCCCGATCTTGGCTTGAACGCCGACATTGGGGATCTTGGGGGCTCTCTGGTCCACTCCCCTAGCTCCTCTAGTGATGGGAGCTCCATTCTTCGAGGGCAGCTGCTGCAGGACAAATCCCATTGTCAGAAAGTCCCCTCTCAGAGGAAGCTGACATACTCGGTTTGATGACGCTTTGGTCCCATGTCGGTTCTCTGGAATGGCCCCCAAAGTGGCCTCTCTCCCCACACCTGTAGAATTTCCAGATGCTTTACGACATTCCTTCTTCATGCCAATCAGCCCCCAGTGCCCTTTCCCTTCTGGTTTCCCTTGCCGGGGTCTGCTGAGTGACTCTCTGTGTGTTTGATAGAATAATAGGACATCTCACTAGTGATGACAACAATGTCACCCTTTACCTAGTGCCTCTTCCATGGCAGTCCGGTGCCAGCCAGGTCACCAGCTTCCTCTTATTTAAACCTCACGCCGGCCATCACGGCAGAGGGCCACGCCCTTCCTTCTGCCACTCAAGCCCAAACCTGGGGGTCCTGCCTGGTCTTTCTCACCCTCCACATCCAATCCATCAGCAGCTCTGTCTGTGCCACGTTCCGAGACCCCAGATCTGACCTCCGCTGCCGCCACCCTGGACGCAGCCCCCATCTTCTCTCGCCTGGGTGGTTGCAGCCATCTCCAAGTGCTCTCTCCGCTTCCTCTCTTGCCCTCCTTCTGTCTATTATTATTTTTTGATAATTACTCATTCTTTTTTTTTTTCTGATAGACTTTATTTTTTAGAGCAGTTGATGAACCATTGTTATTATATTTATGTTAATGAAAGCCCATAGTTTACGTTAGAATTCACCCTTTGTGTTGCCCAGTTCTGTTTTTTTTTTTAATTTTTTAAATTGTGGCAACATATTTACAACATATATAACATTTCTCATTTTTCACCTCTTTCAAGGGTACACCCCAGTGGCATTGATTACATTCCCCTCATCTATTACCAAAACTTTTCCCTCAGCCCAGATCCTTCCATCTATTTTTAACGCAGGGGCTAGAGTCAGTCACCTGTTAAGGCGTAAGTCTCTTCGTGTCACTCCGTGGTTCAGAGCACTCCAAGGGCTTCTCTCAGAATTAAAGCCAAACGCTGTATTATTACGGCCCTTTACGGCCCTGAAGGCCTTATGGGATCCGGCCCTGCTGTCACTGCCCTCTTCCTTCCACTTCCCGTCACGCCCTCGGCTGCAGCCACACTGGCTGCCAGGCGTTCCTCAGACTCCGCAAGCCTGTGCCCCACTCCGGGCTTTGCACCTGCTATTCCCTTTTTGTAGAACACGTTTCCCCCAGATGCCTGCAAGGCTCCCTCCCTCACCCTCTTCAGCTCTTCACCTGCCTGATCCCTTCATCATGAGGCCCTGCCTGGCTGTCCTTTCTAAAGTTGCAGCCCCCTTGACACCCCCAGCCACCTTCCTTCCTTTAACTTCCCTCCTTTGCTCTCACCACCATCTAACACACTCTGTTTGTCATGTTGTCTGATTGTCACTTGCCCTGCCAGAATGTCACCTCCACAAGGGGAGGGATCTTTGGCTCTTGCCATTAACTCTAGCACCTAGAACAGGGCCTGGCACATAGTAGGAGCTCATTAAATATTTTTAAAAACATGTGAAACACCCGAAGAGGTTAGTGCTTATCCCTTTTAGGAGAGGAGGAGGTGGCAGCTCCTCTCAGAGAGGTTGAGTTACTTGGTATTATCACACAGCACAAAGTCAGAACCCAGCTTGGTGGCCCTTGGGTCATGAAGCCAGGGGACCTGAGCAACAACCAAAGAGCCCGTTGTAGAGCCTGAGATCTTAAGCACAACCTGCCTCCGCAACACAGAGCATTATTTGGGGGAGGAGACAGGAGGGATATAGGGCTTCAGGCTGCTGGGGCCTCAGAGGGCCACATGTCCTGATGCTCGGGCCCCCCTCTTGTTGACAGGTTCCCGTCCAACCACTTTGGGACACTGACCGGCCTGCAGTCCCTCATCAGTGCCACGTTTGCCCTGCTCCAGCAGCCACTCTTCATGGTGATGGTGGGACCTTTGAGAGGAGAGCCCTTCTGGGTGAGAAGGAGCAGGGGGTGGCACTGGGGGAAAAGGAGCGGGGGCTAGTGTGTGATAGAAGCCCTCACCCCTCAGCCAGAAGGTCGCTAATCTAGGGGGTGCCCAAGCTGGCTGCCCATCAGAACCCCATCAGCCTACTGAAGTGTGTCCCAGCCTCGGCCTGGGATTCTGTGCTTTTAACAAATTCCCATGTGTTGTGGAAAGTGGCCCCATCCTGTGTTCAGAAGCTGCTGATCCAATCCAGTTCCACCCAGTGCAGGGATCTCCTCTCCAGGACCCCCGAAAACCCTCCTGCAAGAACCGTGAGAGAATAACAGCTACCATTTACTGAGCACTCAAAATGTGCTAAGCATGCTGTGCACCTTTTTTCGCTTAATCTTTGTCGTACCAGCCCTGAGAAGGAGGCGCTCCGGGTTGACTTCCCTTGCCCCAAGTCATCAGCGAGTAGAGGCAGAACTGGCATGTGAAATGGGTCAGGGTGCACGTGAAGGCCACTTCCCAGGCTCCCTGGCTGGCTGTGCTCCACCCTGCACATCCCAGCTCCTTTAACTGGGCCTCCTGAATAGGCTCCTGTTGCTTAGCATCCCTAAGGCCTGAGCTTCCTAGCTCAGAAGGCGGGTCATATTTTAGGATCAGCCTGTCCCTTCCTCGTATCTCTCCAGAGGGTGCCACATTGCCCTGTTGTTCAGACCCTATCTCTGCCACTTGGTAGACTCAAGAACTTTACAAGACTGGTGAACATTCGATGAGATACTGGTAGAACTGCAATTGGCACATGATAAGCACATGCTAAATGCTAGCGATACGTATCGTCCTGGCTCTGGACATGTGGCAAAAACGGCCACCCTCTCTCTGTCAGGCTCTCTGTCAGGCTAAGGAGGATCCCTGAGGGCAGACAGGTGCCTCCTTCACTCTTTGTTTCTTTCTTCTGGCCCTACAGGTGAATCTGAGCCTCCTGCTCTTCTCATTGCTGGGATTCTTACTACCTTCCTACCTCTTCTACTACCGTGCCCATCTCAAGCGGGAGTACTATGCCAGTGGAAACCCACTGAAGGTGTTCAGCAACCCCGGGGTGACGGCATAGACCTCTGAGACCAAGGGACCTGGATGGCAAGCAGCCAAGGCCTGAGCAACCAAAGGGAATGCCCCAAATGGCTTTTCTACCTGTAACGGATGCACAGAGCCAGGGGCTGTGGATTTATAAATACCAAGAGAACTTCTATTTTTGTAGGGACTTGCAAAAAGAAAAATACAAATCCTAAAAAAAAACACAAATCCCTAAAAGCAATGCTCCATTGACTGAAGACAGCCCCTGTGCTAGGGGGATGGGGCCTCGTTCACTTCCTCCTTGGCTCAGAGGAGACCAGGGGTGGGGCTGCTCTTTCTCTGGGCCTTCTTTATGGCAGGGGGGCTGCCTTCTGGAGCTTTCTGGGGGCTTGTGGGATCAGCAGATAGGCTTCCCTAAGGCCCCAGCTGTATGGTGCCAAGAGTGTGCATGCGTGCATGGGTGTGTGTGTGTGTGTGCATGTGTGTGTGAAACAACCTTCCCCTCAGAACAAAGGGGGCCTGAGATGCTAGCTGTGTCCTGGATGGGGTCTGGGGGGCAGGTTTCCCTCCCTGGAGCTGCTTGCAGGTCCTAGAGGAAATAAAAAGGGAAGTGAGAGACTGGTTGGTGTGTGCCTGTGCCTTGGGTGGGGGGTGTCTTCCACACTCCCCTTCCCTCTTTCTCACCCAGGCTGAGATGGGCATTAAGTGGGACACTCGGAGTGCCAGCCTGTCCCCCTCTGGCTGTCTGGCTCACCTGCCTGTTCTCAACCATGCCCTGCCCTTAGTGCCTGAAGGGAGTCCACATCTGGTTCCCTGCTCCTGGCCCCCCACTTCCCAGGGCTTCGGGTACATCTGGGAGGCTGGGCTTTCTCCATACAGGGAATCAGGGCAAAATGCTTTAGAAAGAATGCTAAGGGCTAACTCCAACTTTTCCACCAAAGCATCCCTGGGGGTCTGCTGAAAGCAACATTCTTTGTAGACTCCTGTTTAATCTTAAGACTTCATGCAAATTTTGAGTTCCTCTTTATACTATCTTTACATTCACTTTAAGCATTAAAGTGAAGTTTAAAGATTATCTACATAAAGGGAAAACACCATCTTGGAGGACAAGGAACCTTCCAGAACAGCATCAGCTTTGCTCGGGGCCTTCTAGAGAGCTCTTTGTTACACCTGCCAGTGCTCCTGGGGCCTGTCTTAGAGGTTAGAGTAGGTGATAGATTGGAGTGATGGGGCAGGGAGAGCAACATTTGTTAAGGATCTATTTGCCTATTCTACACAGATATCTCATTCAGTCCTAACTATAGCTCAAAGAGATCTGTATGGTTATCACTGTTTGATTGAGAAACAAGCCCAGAAAGGCTTGGGCACAAGCCCAGTGCATGCAGCTGGTAGGTGGAGCTGAAGTTGGGAGCCCTGGCCACAGGTCTGCTGGGCTACTGGGCAGAATGGAGGCCCCAGGCATCTCAGTCCCTGCTCCCAGCTGCCCTCTCTGGGCGGGCTGACAGTGACCTCAAAGTCCTCATCCACCCCCAAAAAAGGACTTGTGGAAAACCCCCAAAAGATAGTGTTAGGAGACAGCCATTTTCCCTTCCCTTTTAATTAAATTCTCTTTAATAAGTTAATGAAACAGACTGGCCCACCCATTTTACAGATGAGAAAAACTGTCCAGAGGGATCTGGAGTCTTGTCAGCGTCGCATAGCAGATCCCTGGCTCCTGTGAGCCAGCCAGCGCCCTTTTTGCAAACTAGGGAGTCGGAATCGGGCAGCACCCACCAACGGCTTGGCCGGTCCTCGGGGCCTGCCCGGGTCTCTGCGCTCTCGGTCCGGACCCTCACTTGCCGAATAACCTGATGGGGAGTGGTCGGGAGCGAGGAGCCGGAGCAGATCACCTCAGACTGCAGGGTGAGGACGGGCCGAGGAAGCGCGCGCGCCGGTACTGCGTGTGCCCAGCAGGCGGCGCTGCGGGGCTGCGGCGGGCACAGCCTGGGAGGGGACCGCGAGCAGGAGCGGACTCCCACCCCAAACTGCACCCCTACTCACAGGACTGCCCTTCCGGGTCTCGGCCTCTCGAACCCCTGCCCTGGGCCTGCAGGCGCTTGCTCGCCCTTCCTTTGAGCTCTGCCCACCCCGATCCCCACTCTTTCATGCATGATCTCCAGCCCCACCGACCCCCCCGACGGAAGGAGGGGGTCTCGGCTGGGGCTTGGGACACCGGGAGAAGGAGGGGGGCGGGGATGGAGGCAGAAGTCGCGGCCTCCTGGGGGAGGGGTGTCTCCTGGCCCGCCCCACCCCCGCCCCGGGAGTTTAGGGGAGGGGGGCTGGGCAGGGGCGGAAACGAGCTGGAGCCGTGTTTGTCGCGGCGCTGCCGAGTGGAACAGATGGCTGAGGAGGGGAGAGGGTGCGTGGCGGGGAAGAGGAGGGATGCGGGGGCCGGAGGATGAGGAACGAGGAATTTCGATGCCCCGAGTCTCCCAGGAGAAGCCCCCCCGCGCGCCCGCCCCATCTCTCTCCAGAAAGAGGGGCGGCCCAGCGCTCGCCTGCCTTCCCGGAGGGCCGACCCCGCGGCGCGGTCCCCAGCCCCAGGGCGCGCCCCTCGGCTCCCCACCCCCGGGCCCCCCGCGCGGGGCAGGCCGGCAGGGTCGCAAGGGTCAGTGTGGCCGCGCTCAGAGGGGCGAGGGGGCGGCGGAAACTTGCTCCGGGGCTGGGAGCGAGTTGAGGGATCGCAGATAGCTGAGGGAGAACGTGTTAATTGGAACTTTAAGCAGATGAGCTGGGATGGGGGGCGGAGGGGGATGGGCAGAGGGAGCGCGAAGGTCAGACGGGTGCTGGACCCTTGCGGAGTTCGGAGCAGGAGGGATGGGGAGGGCCGTCCGGGAGGCACGTGGTTCCCCCAGATCCATGCGTCCAACCACCCGGTCCCTGAGGACGGGAGGCTTCCTCCCTGACCCTGCGCCCCAGAAACTGAGTGTGGTTTCAGCTTCTCGCTGCTTACCTTGAGTGTCACCTTCGCTGGGTCCCCTCCCCCTGTCTCTCCCAGTTTCCTTTCCTTCTTCCTTTATTCACCATCCCTGGCATCGCCCATCCTCCCTCTCCACACTGGAGCATTGTCTGTAACTTCCACGAGTGTATGCGTGTTTGGGAGACAGAGAGTTGGGGGGCAGGATCTAACTTTTGGCTTTCTCCTTGTCCACCCCCCACGGAACACCCCACCTTTAAGGAGATGTTTCTCAACTTTAGAGTGCTTCATACCACCACCACTATCACCACCACACACACACACACACACACACACACACACACACACACACACACACACACACACACACCCCTGCTTTGGGCATTTGTTAAATTGCAGATTCCAGGTGCCGCCTAGAGAGCAGGTCTAGCTGGTCCGAGGGGCCCAGGAATCTGCATTTTCATAGCGCAAATGGCCCTGGTTTTTAGAAACCTTGGGTAGGGGATTGGTGGGCTGGAATGACTGCGCAAGCTTCTTTCCTCACTCACCCCACTCCCAGCCCTTTCCTCGCTGCTCTTGTCCTCACCTCTGCTCTGTGTGGCTATTTCTGCTTCCAGTGTGATGGTCTCAGGCTTGGAGAAGGTGGAAAGGAAGGAAGGGAAACAGGGAGGGAGGGAGGGAGGAGAGATAAAGAAAGATGAAGAGTTTGCGCCTGGCTCTTCTCTCCCGAGCAGGGTCTTCCCATTCTGTTCTCCCCTGTCCAGTTCCCTCCCCTCTGCTTCAGTTGCACCAGCCTCACCCCACTTTCTCACCTCCTTTCCTCACCTGAAGTTCTTAGGAAGACCAAAAGATCTTGGGATAGAGAATTTGGGTCTGAGGGGGGATGGCAGAACCAAAGGAAGTCCCCATCTCCAAAGGAAACGGCCAGAGGTCATTCTGGAGTTGGAAGAAAACCAGAGGAGGGAGGCAGGACTTGGAGGAAAGAAAACAACAAACAAATATGTATAGATAGGTCACCTTTCTGGGGACTACTGCATTCACTCCCCAGAACAATTCGATTCAGGCAAGCCGTTGTCCCCAGCTGACAAATGAAGAAGTGAATGTTCAGAGAGGTTAAGTAACTTTCCTGAGGTCACAAAGCTTTCAAGTGAGAGAATCAGTAGGTCAATTCACCCTTCTACTCCCCCTGACTGCCCACCAAACCATTCCTCAAGGGTGGTCACTCCAGAGGCCCCTGGGTAGCTGTCCCAGGCCTGCTGTCCCTGCTCTACCCCCACCCCACCCCCAAGGGGTGATGGGGATAGCTAAAGGGCATCATGTTTACAGACAAAAGGAGATGCTCAGGTTTCGGAACATCTGACAGGTCTGGTTGGATGCATTAAAAATTCATGTAGAAACCTGACCCCAGCTGGGCCTTGGGCCTGCCACCTGGACTGTCCCTGGCCTCTTGTGACCTCTTAGAGCCTGGGGGGCGAATTTCCCTTCAGTAGCGTCCTAGGCTTTCTGAAGTCTATGTCATGCGAGAGGGGTGCTCTCGTGGATTAGAGATCTAAAGTTGGGAGCCAGGCAGCTCAGAAGCAGGACTGAGAACCCTCCCCCACTCTGGATGTGAGACCCATAGGGTTTAAGGGCTTATAAACCCTGTCATCTGGCGTCCTTCTCCCAGCCCTCCAAGGCAATTGTTGCTCCTTCTCAGTTCAGGATGCTGAAGCGTGGCTGTGCTTCCCAAAGTGGCCAGCAGGGGGCAACCATCAGCTTGTCCACAGCCCCAGTCTCAACCTACGTAGGGCTCTGAAGGGCAGTAAAAGAACCCCTAATTAGGGTCAGAGAGATGCAGAGGTGACCTTGGGGAAGGGTTCTGGAGTGTGTGATCTGAAGAGAGAGGGAGAGATTTCCAAGTGTGGGAAAGATGAGGAACTTTAAGGAGAGTTTGAAGTAGTCCTGTGGGTTTCAAGGGCATGCAAGTGATGCCCAACCTGACAGAATCATTCCAGCCGTAGTGTTGGGGATGAGGCCAGGAGAGGGAAGGCTAGGAAGGAGGTTGGGATCAGACTCTGAGGAGCTTTGATGATTTGATAAGGTGTTTTATCTTTAACCTGTAGGCAATTGGGTGTTCCTGAATGACATAATGATATAATGCAAATTTTGGGCAGATGACTCTGGCCACCGTGGGCTGGCTGGGTGGGAGGCAGGGAAAGATTGGATGTAGGAAAATCAGTGAGGAAGTTATTGCTATTTTTTCCTGTGTTGCTATATTCTAGGCATGAAGCAATGAACTGGAGCAGGGAGGTGATCGGCGAATGGAAAGGAAGGAATCTACTGGGGGCAAAAGGGAGATTGGGGGACTGAATAGCTCTAATAGATTAGAGAAAAGCGGTTTAACAAAGAGGCACAGCGTTAGTGGGTGACAAAGGGAGTGCAGAATAGGGGTTCATTCACAGAATGTGTGCACGTGTGTGTGAATGAATTTTGTTTCTCTCGGGGTGGGGGAGTTGTGGGTAAGTCCATTCCCCTTTCAGGACCTCAGTTTCCCCATCGGAGCCTGGGTGGGGGTTGGACTAGGTGGCCTTGAAGGTCCCTCTTATTCTGGGGTATGTGGCTACAAGGCTGTGAATCTGAGTTGTCTGGAGAGGCTGGGGGTCTGCATGTGTGAGCTCTCTGTGGGTGGTCTCTGACCAGGGTCTTGGGTGGGTGGCTGTGCATGCCTGTATTTGGGGTGCATCTGCCTGTTTCTGGGGCCTGTGGGTGGCTGGCATGCCTGCATGTGCCCTGTGGCTCAGCTTTGTGTGAGTGTGTGTGTGTGTGTGTGTGTGTGTGTGAGAGAGAGAGAAAGCTCACGCGTGGGTGTGCACGTGATGGGCGTCCGTGGGTCTGTCTGGGCTGGTAGTGGTGGAGGTGGGGGCAGGGTGGGGAGCGGTGTTGCTGTAGGCTCCTTCCTGAGGCTCACACACTCCTCCTGCTTTCACTGTTCTGAAATAGCATCTGGACTGAAGGCCCATGAATATTTCACAATGATAATTCTGTGACCTGGACAGCCTGCCTCTGATTTACCAGCATCGCCCCTCCCCCCGCTCAGGCCCCAGCAGCCCCTCCTCCTCCCTCAGAAGGCCTGCCTGGTCGGCCCCCAGTTCCACCCATTAGCCTCCGCAAAGCCAGCCAGTCTTACACAGGACCCTGTGAGACCCCAGACTCAGAGCTCCCCTTGTTCCTGACAAGCTACTTTCACTATCTACTCCCCGCCCCCAAACCTTTATCCAAAGCCCACCAGGCTCAGGCCTTCCATGCTGACTACTCGATTCTGCCTTCTCTTCTCACCATCATTCTGTCTTCCAGCCAGAGTCACAGAATCTCAGCATCCCTCCTTCTGGACTCCTAGCGTCTGGGTCTCCTGTCTTCCCTCTCCCATCTTGCAAGCTAGATTCTTAACCCTCAATTAAAACCATCAAACTTCTCCCCAGTTGCTTCCCTCTGATGAGACCCACCCATAAGTCCTTCTTAGATTCCCCCCACCATGATTTGCCTCTTCTATTCACACCAGAAAGGTGGGGCTTCTGATCACACGTCAAGCCAGCAAAGCTCCCCAACTTGGGATTCTTGTCTCTCTGGTCACCCTTAGCCCCTGGTCTCTCTTCCAGGGTGCTTGGGGAACTGCTCTCTGACTTGGCCCATCCCTGATACCTTCTACCCCAAAGGAGTGAAGGAAGAGGGACCCGATGTCTGCAGGGTGCCATGTACAGTTGTGCCGGCTGTGTACTGCACGAGGGCACTCAGCCGAGGGGGTAAGTGTGAGCTGAAGTCCAGCCTTATCTGCTCACTAAGGTGTTTGCTCTGGTGTGGGGCTGCATTCCTTAGAAGAAGGGGTGCCTTTCCCAATTTTCCCAAAGCCATGTTGGGAGCCCCTTGCAGGGGGAGGTGAGCATTGCTTTTTTTTCCAGAAGGAGCAGGGCCTAACAGGGAAAGCTTAGTCAGCTTAGCTCCTTAGGTGTAAAATAATGTAGGGTTGCTGTAGCTGCTTCCATTAGACAAATGAAGAGATGAAATGCCACCAGCACCCACTCTTGGCTTTCAGTTTTCTCCCTGTCTGGCATCAAAATTTACTTCCTCAGTCCTCAGCTTCTGGTCACAGGGGAGAGCAGCACCCCAGCTCCAGCCAGCAGGAAGCTTTTCGATGGCACTGGATGGCTCCCCTTTCTCTAATCTCTTCTGGCCCTGGTATCCCTAAGATTCTAAGCCCTTGTCCCAGTTTGGAAGTCTGAGCCAACAAACCTTACAGAAGGAGAGAAAATAATAGAATTTTTTAATAAATTTTTTTCCCAAACAACTTTTGATCCTCACCACACAAGAGCCACGGTAGAGAGGAAAGTCCTCTCCCGGCGCCCTAAAAAGTGTCCAGGGTAGACTTAGGAGAAAAATATTCCTCCAGTGTCGGGAGGCTGAGGGGGGCGAGGATGAGCAGGAGCCTGGGGTCCCCCTGGTCCCGACTGAGGAACCTTCCAAAGGGCTCCTGGGACGATGCTCCCTTCTGTGGAGCTTCCAAAGGCTCTGCTGGTGGAAGATGCTTTGCAGGCAAAAGATCCTCTCAGTCCACGGTGGGCCCGGGAAACGGAGGTCTAAGCAGCTGCTTGGGGGAGAGGGGGGCCTCCAGGCAGCCCTGGGACGGGGAAGAGCTGGTGGCCAGAATCGGGGAGAACAGAGTCCAGGGAGCCACCAGATACGCCCTTCTGGGACCGCTCTAAGTCAGGATAGCCCAGGAGGCAGGGAGAGGCGGCCTGGTCCCAGGGGAGAAGGGGAACTGAGAGGGGAAAAGGAAAGCAGCAAGGCCAGGGGCGGGAACTGGGGCCAGAGCCGCAGCTCCGGGGGATCCCCACCCCACACCCCTCACAGCCCCGCCGCTTTAGTCTCAGCACCGCAGTCAGAGATGATGGGGCGCCAGGAACAGGAGGCAAAGCAGAGGGGTGGGGAGCCGGGCGGAGAGCACAGGGCCGCGGGAGTCCGCGGGCGCCTGGCAGGCAGCGCCGGGGCACGTCTGCTCCCCTCGCCGGTCCTCGCCCCCGTAGCCCCCCCAGTAGTCGTCCTCCGTGGGCGCGTCCCCGCCCTGGCGCCCCCGCGGGTCTTCGGCGGGCAGGTCTCGGTAGAGGGTGGAGGGGTCGGCGGGGGGCGCCCCGGCCTCGGCCACGCCGTACAGGTGGTTGGAGGAGCTGTTGCCGCGGGCGCGGCTGCCGGGCCGCGTGGGCGCCGCGGGCGGGCAGGATTGGAAGTCGGCCTCGCGGAGGGCGCGCAGGTCGCGGCCCTGGCGCTCCGGGGGGGTGGCGCAGGTCACGTCGGAGCTGGAGACGCGCGCGCTTTGGAACCAGGCCCAGAGCGGCCGCGCGCGGCAGTCGCACGCCCAGGGGTTGGCGTTGAGCCGCAGGAACTCGAGCGCCGGCAGGTCGGCGAGCGCCTCGCCGGGCAGCGAGGCCAGGCTGTTGTTGAACAGGTAGAGGATGGTGAGGCGGCTGAGGCCGCGGAAGGCCGCGCGGTGCACGCCCTGCAGCCGGTTGCCGTGCAGCAGCAGCCGGTCCAGGCTGCCCAGGCCGCGGAACACGTGCTCGGTGAGCAGCCGCAGGCGGTTCCCGTGGAGGAAGAGATGGCTCAGATTGGCCAGGTCCGCGAACAGGTCATCCTGGGGAGGGGTGGGGGCCGGGGGAGAGAAGAGAGTGGTCCTGAGGCAGAGTGACGGCTCCTCCCCGGAGTCTGGGGCAGGAAAGGGAGGGGTAGCACTGGGGCAGAGAGAAAAGGGTTTGGCCTTTTGATTTAGAGTCTTGGGTTCGAATCCTGCGCTTTCTACCTAGTTGCAGTGTCGTTCAGGTCAGTGGTTCTCAAATTTTAGCGTGCACCAGAATCCCCTGGAGTGCTTGATAAAACCAAGGTTGTGCCCGCCCCGCCATCCCACCCTGAGAGTTTCCCCTTCAGCAGCTCCAGGGTGAGGCCCGAGATTCTGCATCTCTTTGCAAGTTCTCAGGTGATGCTGCTGATCAGCGGGCTCCACTCTGAAAATCACTGGTGTGGTTAAGTGTGAAGACTGGGAAACCAGATTTCCTGGTTTCAAATCCTGGATCTGTCATGAACTGTGCCAGCTTAGGCAGGCTGTGCTCTGTGACTGTTTCCTCATCTGTAAAATGTAGAGTAAATAAAACATGTTTAAGGTGCTTAGAACAAGGTTTCTAAATGAGTTATCCATTCCTGTTGACTCAGCCAGGACAGGTAGCCTCTCTGCACCTGCTTCCTCGCCTCTGAAATGGGGAGGGGGCATACCTTCCTCAAGAATTTGTTCTGAGGACTAAGATAAGGCATGTGCATGCCATGGGTGAGGCACTGGGCACAGAGCATGGCACACGGGGACAAGCTCAGTGACTAAGCCCAGGTTCAGAGGCAGCTTGCCCTCTTCCTAGTTGTGTTACTTTGGACAGGTTATTTAATCTAGCCAAGCCTTGGTTTCCTCAGTACCTATAGCAGGGATAACAATACCCCCCCTCCTCCCACCAAGCAGTCTGAGTGAGGGTTAGATAAGACTGTGCTATAGGGGCCTGGTACCGTATTCAGAGGGCATATGGTTGGCCACCAAGAAATGCTACTTATTACAACAATAATAGCATTAGGTCTCAGCCCTTTTCTGCTAACAGAGAAGCTCCCTGGGACCAAAGGTTCTGCTGTTTAGCTGAGTTATAAAGGGGACCCACTGTCAGCTCTACCACCCCTCCCCCACTGCACACACCCCAGAGGCAGCAGAGCAGGGGAAGGAAACTGCAGAGCTGCCACTTGATGCTCTGCATCACTGCACCCCCCTAACCTTAGAGAAGCTGTCCCCTCTAGAGGAGCTGTCCCATGTTAAGTGCTGGAAGGATGCTTGAGCTGTGGTTGAGTTAATGGTGGGGTGGGGGTGATATATTGGTAGGCAGGGGGTGGGACGGTGGGTGGCAATCAAACTTTGCATTATAACCAGTGCACCAAAGTATTCCAAAGATCAGCCAGGTTTGGGAGCTAGTGCTTAGGGACCCACCAGCTCAGCCCACTTTTTATAAAGGACAGCACTAAGACCCAGAGAGGTGAAGGGTTGCCAGGGAGGGGCTCAGCACCCCAGACCTCTGAGGCCACAGCCCTGAGGTGCTCCCCTCTTGTGCAGGACACCACTGTGGGTGTGCAGGACCGCCCTGGGGTCCTACTCCCTGGGAAGATGACCCCCTCACACTCTGGAGTCTGGTTGGAGGCTCTCAGGTGGGGAGGAGGGCCTTGACTCCCAGCCCACACCCACAGCCTCCACCTTCCTGCGCTCCTGCGTGTTCTCGCCCCCTCCCATCTGGCTTCCGCCCTCGCTGCTACAGGAACTGAGTCTGCCAAGCGCCCTCCTCTTGGCCACATTGAGATCCATCCCCCTCAACCTTTTCGGCTGCCTCTGACACCAGCGATCTCCGCCCCCTGCTGCCACCACCCCAATTCCCCACTCAGGTCTCCATGGCTCCCGGTACATCCCTGCCCTCAGCCTGGCCCAGCTTGGCCTGGTGTCCCGGTCCTCCTCTTCTCACCTTCCAGCCCACCCAGGGACTGCAGGGTCTGGGCTCTAAATACCTTCCACTCAGACACCCAATTAGGGTTTCTCATTTTTAAGGAGTGTCAGTAAGATGAGGACACACCCAGAGATTTCAGGTCAGAGGATCAATATGGGGCAGGGAAAGGGAGCAGGGGTAATTTGCATTTGGTGGTGGTGGGGGTACTCAGGACCTCAGGACGTTTCAGAGAAGCAAAGGTTTGAAGACCTTGGGGAATTCAGGCACCTTTGACCCACATCCCTAATATGCAGGCCACAGAGTTCCTTGCTTCGAACCTCCTCTCCTCCCCTTTTGTTCTCTGCAAGGGTCCTGTCTCTCCCCTCTCTGAGCCTCAGCCTTGGGGTCCATCTTGGCCACCCCCCACCCCATCCAAGCTGGTGTCAAGTCCCGCTGCTACTTCCTGTGCTGCAGCTCGCAAACCCGGTCCTTTCTCCATCATTAAAACCATTCTCTGTGCATTAATAAGCTCTTGACTTTCACAGCCCTGGCTCACCCCCCACCCCCCCTTCCTACCATCCCCTCCCTCTGGACTGAGAGTTCCTGCTAAAGTCATCCTTTTCCATTTCGAAAACCACATTTCCCTCGCCTCCCCTGGCCAGTTCACAGCTCTCTGCATCCATTTGGAATCTCGGCACAGAATCCCTTCCCCCCCCTTCCCCGGACAGCATCCTGTTGTTAACCTTGCTTCCCTCCCACCTCCCAGCTCCTAGCTCCCAGCTCAGGCGCCAATCAAATCAGCTGCTGGGCTGTGTGACCTTCAGCAGCTCCAGGCACCTCTCTGGGCCTCAGTTTTTTTCACCTGTGAACCAAGGGACTTGGAAGAGTTATCTTTAAGATCCCATCCTCATCTGATATTTATGAGTCGGTGAGTCCTGGAATGTACCTACTTCATTCAACAAAGCTGTACTGAGAGTCTCCTTTGTGCCAGGCCACCCCCGCTCACGGAGCTCACCAATCTATGCCGGGTGTCACCGCCCTCATCGGTGTCAGCAGTGTTGAGCAGCTGACTTCCTGGGATCTTACTATGTGCCAACCCCTGTGCTGCACACAGGTCCCATGTAGTAACTTAATCATCATAGCCCTATATGGTGGATAATATTATTATCCCCATTTCAGAGATTAGGAGAGGGAGGCTCAGAGAAGTCAGGAGACTTGCTTCAGGGTCCAGCAGCTCATATGGAATGGAATGGGAGTGTGAACTCTGGAGGCAGGGCTCTGCATAATGCCATTCTGGAGTCAGATAGACTTGGGTCAGTTCTAGGCTGGGCCCCTTCCCAGCCTAGTGACCTTGGGCCAATTTCTTAACTTTGCAGAGCCACAGTGTCTTTAGCTTTAATGGAGAGAAGCAATAGCTACTCTTAACTAAGTTTCAAGCAATACCTCCTTTAGCTCTCAAAACAAACCCCTGAGGTACAGGTTGTTATCTTCATTTTACAGGTGGGTCCATTGAGGCTCAGAGTGGTTAAGTAACTTGTCCAAGACCACACAATGGATTGAAAGTAGGGCTGAGATTCAAACTCAGGTCTGTGTGAATGCAAAGATTGCTCTTAAACACCAAGCAGTCTGCTGTAATGATCAAAAGAGAGAATGGGTGTCTTCATCATCTGGCTTCATTTAAGTATACTCCATGATGGCAGGGATGCTATTTTGGTTCACCCTGAGTGCCTGGCACCCAGAATGCTGCAGCATGTAGTAGGTGCTCAATAAATACCTGTTGATGAATGAACTCATCTGGCCCAGTGCCTGGCCTATAGCAGACAGTCCGTGAGAGCTCCTACTCCACCCCATTCCCACGTCTACCCTCCACATCCTGAAAAGCTGTGGTCCTCTTGCTTCCTCCAAAGCTCCCTTCTCAGAGCAAGCCTGGCTTCATCTTGGGTCACAACTGCACCCTGTGGATCTCACCCCAGCCCACATGTTTCCACACCTGCCTGTGGCATCTCCCAGCCTAGTTCCGCCAGGCAGTTCACAGGCAGAGGTTGTCTCTTTCACTCTCCCTATAAAGGGCCAGGTGTGAAAATGCTTCCTTCCCATGATGCTCTGGGCCATGCATGCCAGGGGTGCACGGAGCAACTGCTCCCCATTTCAGAAGACCCCCTGGTCCACCTGAGGTCTCCTCTGCCCAGGCCTGTCCTGAACTCAGGCCCTGACTACTACCCTTGGCCTGGGAGTCAATGGAGAGTTAGTTGGGTCATGATAACCTGAGTTACTCAGCTCTGAACTAGGTGCTTTAGATACATGAACTCATTCATTCTTTACAGCCCTCCTTTGAAAGAAGGTTTTTTTTTATTATTCCCAGTTTACAGATGAGGAACCTCAGGTTCAGAAAGGGGACGCAATCCTGCCTGAAGTCAAACAGTCAGAAAATAGCAGAGCAGGGATTCAAACTCAGGCCCTCTGATTCCAGATTCCTCAGCTTGAACAACTAATATCTATTGATAAGGAGGGTAGAATCCCAGTAGTAGTATTAGTTCTGCTAATAATCTTAGCACCCACATATTGTGAGTGTGGCCCTATGTTAAATGCCTTACAGTTTCAACCTTACGGAACTTCTTAGATAAGTATTATCATTACATGCTATTATCATTAGCATTTTACGCATGAGGAAATGGAGATCAAGAGAGATCCAGTAATTTGTCCAAAGTCCTATAGAAGCCAGCACGTGGACCCTGGTCTGGGAGATTCCAAGGTGGGTGCTTTCGAAACTGAGCCCCCGCTGCTGTACTGCTGCGTATCACCTCTCTGCACCGCCCAGACAGACCCTGGATGGCAAGTTCTGAAGGATGAAAACCCGGAGTGTGGTCAGATGGGCAGTTTCCAGTACCAGCTTCTCCTGGCTGTGTGGCCCCAGGTGAGTCCCCAGGCCTCTCGGAACCTCTATTTCCTCTTGTGTCAAATGGGGATAACTGTCCTACTGACAAGTTGTTCTGAGGCTCAACTTGATGGGGAGTACACGATGCCCTGGGGTGCATGGACAATGGTTAAAGAGACTGTTAGGTTTAGAGGCCATTATATCTCTACACTGTTCTCAGTTTCCCTATTGGGAAACTGGCCTCAGTTTCCCTATTGGTAAGAAAGAGGTGGAAACAATCTCATGACAAGGCTATGGCAATGAGACGAGGTAGACGAGTCTATTTTGTAAAACTGTGGAGTGCCTGGCAAATTTAGGAAAAAAAGAAAACAGTGTTCTGGGAACGCCCCACCCAGGAAGGCGTCAGTATAATTCTCAGGGTGGGGTCCAAGGTGGGCCACTTCCCTGAGACTGGTGTTAAACGAGGTTGGTTGGTTGGTTTTAAGTAGTCTTTTAACAAGCATTTCTATAGTGCTTCCTGTATGCCAAGCAGTAGACTAAGTGCTTTACAAATAATTCATGCGTTTAATCCTCGTAAAATCCCTGGGAGATGGGTGCTTTTGCTACCCTCACCCCCCATTTTACAGCTGGGAAAACTGAGGCCCAGGGAGGTTTAAAAACACTTGTAAATGGCAGAGTTGATAGCTGTACAGCTCTTAGAATAGAGCATAACACCTAGTGTGCCCACTAAGTGGTAGTGTCTGCCATTGTTACTGTTATTTATGCAATAATAATAACATATGTTTTTCCAACTTGTTATGCATTTTACTTTTTGTTCGCCTCCGCACTAGAATGCTATCTTTATGAAGTACGTTCACTCCTGTGTTTTCAGCACCCAGCACATAGTGGGTGACTTAACAAATGTCTGTTACGAATTACCACCATCATCACCCAGCAGATTGGTGGCTGGTCAGGCACCGGTCCCTGGGGGAAAGAGGGGGGCACCTCCCAGGTTTATGTGAGGAGAGGGGAGAATTTGGATGCCCTCGACCCCTCCCAGCCAGAGGCCAAGGGCCACGGGAGGATTTTTCTCCCAGAGTGGTTTAGAAGGTGTGTTATTGCTTCCTGGGGAAATGGAATGGGAGGATTTGACTGCCAAGCAGTCAGCATCACAACAACAATAAACAATAATTAGATCAATAATATAACAATAAATAACAATTACTGTTATCCCTTCCGTGTTTTAGAGCATCATTTTCTAGTGGCTTAGCAGCACATTACCTTTTTTTTTTTTTTCCCTTCTGTTTCCCTTGCAGGGAGATGACAAATTGGGGGACTAGGAATCTAGAAAGGGTAGGGTTTCCCTTCATCCCATTACCCAGTGAGTTGGAGAGAGTGTCCTCCTCTGGGCCACCTGTTCCTTGTTCTGCCCTCTTGCTCCACTTCCCCCTGATGTGGGAAGACTTGGGGGTGGGTAGGTGAGAAAGCAGCCCCAAGGGCCTCTGAGTGCCTGGAGAAAGGCAGCACCCCACAAAGATAAACAGGGGGGAAAGGAGGAGAAATCATAGAAAGACACACACACACACACACACACACAGACATGGGGGTGTGTGTGGAGTGGGTGTGTGAAGGGAGACAGACAGAAGAGGCAGAAGAAGACAGATGGGGGAAGCAAGTTACTGAGAGAGGTAGAGGGGGACTGAATGGGATAGACAGACAGACACTCAGAGGCAGAGGGAGACAGATGGGAGCCTGGAGGAGTTAGAGAGGGGCAGAGAGGAACCCAAACAGAGGTAGACAGACAGACAGATCAAGACAGACAAAAGAGATGAAATAAAGAAAAAACCCTGGGGAAAGTGAGAGGGTCAGAAACTCAGAGCAGGGACACAGAAACAGAGAGGTGGCAGGAAGGGCGGCCTGGGGAAAGAGAAGGGTCCCACACGGCCCGGTGGAGCAGGGAGAGGACTTGGGGTGGGGTGGGGGAGGGGGTCGGGGCAGGCTCACCTGTAGGTGGAGCAGGCTGTTCTCCTGGAGGTAGAGGTACTGCAGGCTGACCAGGCCGCGGAAGATGTTGCCAGGCAGGCTGCTGAGCTGGCAGCGGTACAGATGCAGCGACTGCAGCCGCTCCAGGCCCTGGAAGGTGTCAGGCTCCAGAGAGCGCAGGTGCCGGTTGTCGCCAAGGTCCAGCTCCTCCAGGCCCTGCAGGTGGCGGAAGGTGCCCGGGTAGATGGTGGAGAGGTTGTTGGAGAAGAGCCACAGGGTGAGCAGGTTGGGCCCGAAGGTGCCCGGCCGCAGCGTGCGGATGAGGTTGTTCTGCAGGAAGAGTCGCTGCGTGCTGGGCGGCAGGGACAGCGGCACCGAGGAGAAGTTGTTGGCCTGGCAGCTCACGGTGGGCGGGGACGAGTAGCAGGTACAGAGCATGGGGCAGCTGGGGGCCACGGGCGGCAGGGCCAGGAGCATCAGCAGGAGGCAGGCCGAGGCGGGACCTGCGGGGAGGCGGGAGAGGCCTCGCTGGGCGGGCTGTCGGGGCGCAGGGCCCGCCGCCGAGATCCGCCCACTCGCTAAAGGGCCCCTGGCCCTGGCGCTCAGCATTTTGGGGGGAGGGAGGTGGGGTGGGGATACCGGGTGCAACCTCAGAGCCGTGAGAGGCCCTGGCTCCTTCCACTTTTTGAGGCTCCTGGAATATATATTTTTAAAAATGAAGACATTCCCAGAGGGCATCATAAAAAAGCACCGTGGTACATTTAAAGTTGTTTGACAAATGATGGACTTCCTTCAATCCTGTTTCCATTGCTGTGCATTTGACCTTGTTTGGAGATCATGTCAGAAAATTAGCAGTCTGGGGTCCTATGTAGGGTGTTTAGCAGCATACCTGGTCTGTCCCTTCGGAATGCCATTGCATCTCCCCCTGGTTGTGACAACCCAAATGTCTCCAGACCTTGCCAACTGCCCCTGGGGGCAAAATCACCCCAGCTGAGAATTTCTGGGACTAATTTGAGAGCCTTTGTGAATCTAAGGCCCCTGCAAAACCGCCCTCTGGCTGCTCTGGTGACCAGAGCCCTCAACCCTCACCCTCCTGCAGCTTTCACCCTTGAAGAACCAGAGGGGGCCTCTCCATGCTGGAAGGGCCCTTAGGGGTCAGGGTCAGTGAGTCTCTATGTGGGGACACCCCTGGCGACAGAATGAGCTGGGGTCCTGGAAAGAAGGCGTCTTCCTTGGCCCTGCCCATGCAGTATCAGAATTCCTGGGGATGGAATCTTCATTTTTATATCCCAGGCTCTTCTTATATACAAAAGTCACTTAAACACATTTTTTAAAAGTAACTTTCAAGGGTCGGATATGGTCCAACCCTCCTATGACAGAGGTGTAGGAACAGGCCTGAGGAGAGCAAAGGGTCTGGGATTAAAGAGTGGAGTTCAAGCCCCTGTATGGCCCCCGAGTGCAAGGATACCCCCCTCTCCCCAATTTTCCCACCCTCTCTGCAGCTGAAAGAGCTTGACCTCTACCCTTTATCGATTTCTAGATGGCTCCGGGGATTTTCTTCCTGAGCACCTTCTGCTCAGGCCAAGTGCCAGGCCTGTGGAAGAGAGGGAGACCCGGTGCCTGACCCCAAGGACCGGCGGTCTTGGGGCTCCCCTTGGTTAGGACGCCCTGGGGGTGGCTGAGCAGTTGGTGTTTTTAAGTGTGAGATCTCCCAGGCTGCAAATAGCACCTGCTCCGGTGCCTGTTTTGTGTGTGATGTCTTGTTCCTGAGGTGCCCACGTGTGTGTGTGTGTGTGTGAGTGTGTGTGAATGCGTGCATGTGTATGTGATTTTGGATAACGGAATGAGCCAGGTGTGCGCATGGCACCCACAGGCCCGAGTGTAGGGGGTGACGCCACAGATGCTCTGGGGGCCTCCTCCCGTGGGGACACACACAGGCGCAGGGCGGGGCACCCCACGCACCTCGGAGTTGGTGCTCCCCGCTGCCTGCACCGCCCCGACGCCCACCGCGCGTGTCCCGGCCCCTCCCGGAGCCGCGCGTGCGAGCGTGTGCTGGCTGTGCTCCGCGTGTGTGAGTGCCGGGCCCCGTGCGTGTGTAGGCTGGGTGTGATGTAATACTCAGTGACACAGCGGCTGCTGTTCCATTCGTTCACACCACCTCCGCGTTTCTCGGCCCTTCTCACCCCTCCCCCGTGTGGCGTTTCACGATTACTTTCTCCTCCCCGGTTTTCCAGAGCCACGTGGGGTGGAGGAGCATGTCTCTCACCCCTCATCCCAACCAGGCAGGGGTGGGGTGAGGGACCCTGGGTGGGTTTCGTGATGGCTGAGGGTTAGCGCTGGGAATTTGATATTTCAGAGCGGGAAAGGTCCTCCAGGTTCATCTGGTTCAACCTCTGGTTGAACGGAGGTTGAAACTGGGGCCCAGAGAGGGCAGGCGATTTGCCCAAGGTCACACAGCAAAGTGGTAGCAGGACAAGGACCAGAAAGGAGTCTCCCAGTGCTCAAGCAGGGCACTTCCCTTCCTGCCAGTCAGCCTCTGAGCTCTGCTTCCCCTAGACTTAACACCAGAGAAAGCCCAGTCCTTCTCTGATCCCTTAATCCTACCCTTTATCACAAGAGTATGAGCTCTGATGGCTGCCAGCCTGCCTCCAGAGGATTACGGAGCCCTTCCCGGGGCCTCCAGGGCTGTCTGCTACCCCAGGAGAGGCCGAGCGAGGGACAAAATCCCAAAGGGCTCCAGAGTCAGGAGCCACTTCCCTGGCACCCAGATCTCTTTCAGCTTTGAGGCCGAGGGTGGCAAGGGCTGAGAAGGGTCCCCACTCATCCCTCCTACCCAGACCCCCAGACCCCCACTTTCCCACATTAGGTGGCTTCTCTCCCCCAACCCCCCTTCCTTTTGTCCCAGCAGTCTCCCAGCACGGCCCACCTCCCCCAGCCTAGGGATGGTGTTCCCTGCAGGCTCTTTGAGGAGGGGTCCTGAGCGGGGGGGGGGGGGGGGGGGGGGGGGGCTGCCATGGCAGCTGCTGCGTAACGGTGACTCTGTTGCCATTTCTGGCCCTCACTGCCGTGCAAAGCAGCTGTAACCCAAGGAACCTCATCCATAATTCAGGCTGCGGCTCTCACTGGAGGCGAGGAGGAGGGGAAGCTGGGGGGCTCAGAGTTTCTCTGCCCCCAGGCCCAGCTCCAGGGCTCCCGGGCAGAGACAGTGGTGGTGGTGATGGTGGGGGGGGGGGCCTTCTCCCTCCTGCACCCTTCGCCCTTTGGTCCCTGCCCCCTTGGTGCTCTTTTTCTTTTCCCACAATCCCCTCCCCACCCCTGCCCCTCGCTGCTCTCCACCACCATTCCTCCATCCAAGCTCTGCTCTTCTTTTTCTCCCAGGACCACAGCTCCACTCCTGGCCCCCATTTTGTGAATTCCTGGCAGAGACTGGGGCAAGATGCACAAGGAGGCAGAGCCGGAAGGGAAGCTAAGAACAAACCCCTCCTTTCACAGGTAACATCATGCGCTGGCTAGAGGAAGGGTTGATTTTGGGGTGAGCAGCCCAGGCCTCCTAACCTGGGTTCTGAAGTCTGCCTTTGGTATCTTTCTTGGAAGCTTCATTTCATCTCCCCACTTTCCAGGCAGGGGAAAGCCCTTTCTAACAGCCTCCCCCACCTCTCTGCTCACCCCATCCTCTTGCTTTCCTCTTCTTCCTTTCTTTCTAAAGCCAGCAGGTGATGGTTAGAATTGGAAGGGAGGATAGAAAGCAGTAAAGGGAGGAAAGCATCGGTTATTAAGCTTCTACTGTGTGCCATTTTTACATATTAACTTCCTTATCCATAGAATTCAATATAACATAAGCCCCTGTGAGATCAATATTATGGTCCCCAATTCTCAGATGAGGGGAGGCTTGGGAACATGATGTGTGAGTTGCCTTAGGTACTGTACTAGTAGAAGGAGGGCACCCAGATTGGAAGGAAGGAGCATCAGGCCTGTGTGATAAGTGACTCTGCCTTTTCTTTGGGAGACCCTGCATTATCCATGGAAATCACCCCTGGGTGTGAAAGATGCTGCCCTGGAGGTAAAGGGAAGGCGGAAATCTAGCCCGGGTGCAAGGGCCAGACACCATGCTGGGTCTAGATGGCTGTTCAGGGTCAAGGCCAGGAAGTGACCCAGCTGACTGTATCTGAAATTTTCTTCTCCTGGGCTTCAGGTTGTGGCTGTTCTAGGAGATGGCCCATTTTGGAGTCAAGAAGAGATGCACAGGGTCCCGACCGGGGCAGGGAGCGGTGAGAGTCCAGAACGTGGTATTGATCTTGGAAGGCTGAGAGGCCGAGAACCAAAAAGTATCCATTCTCTAAGTGACCCCAGTTAACGATCCTGGGCTATCAAACCCTCGATGACCAGGGCTCAGAAACAAAGTTGTCACCCCAGGAGCCACCCTTCAGTCTCCATGAAGGAAGAGAACTGGAAAAGGAGGCAGATGAACCCAGCGTAGAGGGCAGAAGCCAAGTGCCACCCCATGCAGCCAGGCAGCTAGTCCTGAGTGGTCTTTGTCAGGGTGCTGGTTGGGGGGTCAAGGCCTCTGGTTCTGGAAGGAGTGGCACAGGGTCCCAGATGAGAAGCAATAACCCCATACCCAAAAGGCTGCCTCAAGGAAAGACCAGGGCCTGCTGGGCAGATGCTGAGGGGGCAGGGGCTGAGGAGGTGGGAGCCGAGGCGCCGGACGGAGGTGGTGGCGATGCCAGTGACGCAGGGGCCTGGGGAGGCACTGACGCGGGCGATGGAGGTTTAGAGCTGCTGCAAACAGCTTCTCACTCCGCCAGAATGTAACACCCCAAAATAAGCAGCCACCGTGGCGGCGGCGAGATCCGACAGGCCCAGGGATATAAATGGCAGCACGGAGCCAGCAGAGTGCCCACCCTAGGAGCCGCTACCCCACTTGCATGTCCTCACCCTCACCCCCTCACAGTCACCCCCTCCCCCCCCGGGGCCTGAGCACAGAGCCCCTGGTATCACCCACCAGCCACTCCCAGAGAAAGGCCATGTGATAGACAGGCACTTTGGGGATGGAGGGCTTCACACGTGGAAGTGGTTAGCAGAAGCCTCTTTGTCTTATCCCTGGGTAGGTTCCTGCTTCCCACCGTCTGTTCCCCCTCCCTTCCCCAGTCTCCAGCCTGATCTGTCCTCCCCCCCACCCCCCACCACACACATACCAGCCCCTCTCCCATCTCTAGCTCCCCATCCCAACCCTAACCCTCATCCTTAGGTCCTGACACCACATCTCTATCCACCATCTCCATCCTTCTTTGCTTTCTTGGTTTCTGTTTTTCCCACTCCCCTTTTCCATTCCAGTCCTCAGGATTCCAGCCCTCATTCTCAGATCCGCTGCCCCCACCCCTGGATTCTGGGTCCTTGTCCCTGGTCTTCTTTCCACCCCACTCCTAAACTGGTCTTCCTTCTCCTTCCGCCTTCCTCACCTCGGTCCCACTTCTCCCGATGCTTCCCAGCCTTTATTCCACACCCATTTCCCCATCTCCCTCTCTCCCCTCTGCTCCCCTAACCACTTTCTCCATCTTTGACTTCCCCTCCCCATCCCCCCACCCCATTCCCAGTTTCTGGCCCACACCCTTGCCTGTCACTCAATCCGTGGAACTACCCCCTTTCCAGCGCCCTCCATCTGTCCTCCTGGGAGGGCCGTTTGGATTCCCCTCTATACTCCCCACCTTCTCTGAAGGCCCCCTACCCACACCACCTGTCCTCCCAGGTGACGGGAAAGTGCTGAGGCACCGGCTGGAGGAGTTGCTGAGTCGGCGCTTCCCCAGCCGGCCCGAGTCCTCTGTGTCCCCCCGAGCAGTTGGAGTCGGGACAGCGGTACCTGAGCCTCCCTACCCGCTCTGAGCTCGGTCCGCCTGTCCCCCGCGACCCCACTGGGTCACAAGCTCCTGGGCCGGTTCCAAGCTGAATGTCCCCCAAAAGCAGGAGGGCGAGGGCGGGGTCCGGGCTCTAAGGTCGCCCCTCCCCAAGCTACCCCACCCGCATAACTGCCCCACTTTCGCGCCCAGGGGGATGGAACGCCCTGCTTCCCTCCCCCAAGTTGCCCCTCGCTCCCTGGCCGGTCGGGATCCCTACCTTGCAGCAGGCGACGGAAACCGGGCAGCATCTTGTCTCGACGCTCGGGGGAGGGGCGGCGGGGGGAGGGTGCTCCCACTCGCTCCCTGAGCCCGCCAAAGGGACGGCGGGGACTCCGCGGGGCTCCGGGAAGGCCCGGGAGTCCCCGGGCGGTGTGGCCGGGCCGCAGCCCTCTACCCTGCGCCCTCCGGGCTGTGGGGCTCGGGAGGAGCCATGAGCCCCGACGGGACGGGGCGGGGCGCGACGAGCAGGTGCTCGCGTTGGACACCCGGCGCCCAGGTCCCACAGCAGCGCGGTCCGCGCGAAAGTCCGTCAGTCCGTCAGTCCCTGCGCCCCGGCGGCTCGCCGAGGGAGAGTGGGGACAGCGAGGAAGCTCTTCCCAACCACCCCCACTCCTTCCCGCACTCTCTGGCTCCTCCCTCGCTTCCTGGCTTGCTGACTTAACCCTTTCTTGGCCAGTAGGAGGAGGGAGTGGCACTTTCGCCCCCTTCCTTCCCAGCCTCCTCCCCTCCTCGGGGCACCCGGGGGACAGTCTTAGATCGTCTTTGCAGCGCCACGGTTCTAGAGAAATCCCTTCTTGTGGGGCATGGTAGTGGAAGGGAACCCCGTGGACCAGTCCTGTGTCCCTCTCCCAACTTTTCCAGGGAGATGGGCTCCTACCTAGGTCATAGTTTCCCCTCCCCCCACACTCTCCCCCGCGTGGTTGTCCAGGCCTCTAACGTGACACCCCCACCCCAACATTACGGGAGGGCTCCCGGCCAACCAAGATTCCCTTTTCCTTCCGTTCCCAGACCCCAAGCCCAGAGTGTGTGTGGCTATAAGAATATTATTACATGCAAGAGTTGTGTGTGCAAGAGCTGTGCATATGAGCGTGCGCGCGCGCAAGGACACATGTGCAGGTGTGACTGAGTGCTTGCATGCAACCTTTTATACTGGCCCAAGGGAGCAGGGGCCACGTGAGTGTGCTCACGGGGGAGCCGCTGAGTGCCCGCCAGCTTGCGTCTCTGTGCTGGTGGGAAACAGGAGGCTGGGCGAGGGTTTGGCGCGCGAGCTTGGGGATGGGCGGAGAGGGTATATGTGCAAGGGTGTGTGGACACCCCTCAATGCATTTTCGAGCGGGTGCAAGTTTGGGTGCACTTGCGAGTGTGTTGCGTGAAGTATTCTAGAGAGGGTGTGTCATCCCCCGCGAGGGGACAGGAGAGGACCCAAAGGTGGGTTGGAAATCCCAGGTGGGCCTTCACGCGAACGTCCTCTATCCCCATTTAAAAAAGGGGTGGATTCTGATCTCACAGGGACCCTTTGCGCCCCTTGTGGACGTGTTCCTCCGACCCGTGATCTGCGCGCGGAAGTACAAAGGCAGCAATCTCGCTCACCCTGGCCTTGACGCGGCCCGGGGTGCCCAGCGTCTGGCCCTCGAGAGTCGCCTCGGCGCGGGCAGGCGCGGGGCCCGAGGCGGGGACCGCTTCGGGGACGATCGCCAAACGGCGCAGGCGGGGTTCGGGCTTCTGGAGCGCCGCGTACGGCGGGTGCCAGGGCCATCTGCGCGCAGCCCTGCTCGGCCTGCGGGCGCCTGGAAGACCGTTCCCGGGAGCAAAGCAAGGGAGCCCTCGCCCCGTCGCCTCGCTCTTAGGCCCCTCCTCTCCTGTCTGTGCCAGGGTCCAGCACAGTGCCTGGCATACGACGGGCGCTTTCTAAATCCTGGTCTCACTCTTCGCATTCATTCTCTGATGCTTCCATAGGCTCTCATTCTTCCTTCCTTCTCACTCGATTTCCCTCATTTTCTGCCCCCTCCATTCTTATTCATATTTCATGGTCTCCCTGTTCTCTCCTTCCCTCCCTCCCTCTCTCCCTCTCTTCCTCCCTTCTCTCTCCCGGTCCCTTTCTCCCGCTATCCATCTGTCTGTCTGTCACTGTCTTCTCCGTGTCTCTCTCACTGTCTCTCCGTGCGTCTGTCTCTCTGTCTCTTTTTTCCTAATCTGTGTGGGTCGCTGCCTCTCTGTCCGTCCATCTCTGCGTGTGTCTCGGTGTCTGCCCTTTTCTCCCCATTTTATTAGCGGGCTCCCGGCGCTCTTGCACCGCGACGCTCGGGCGCCCCCTGCTGGTTCCAGGCCCGCTCTCAGCGCCTGGATTTCCTCTCCCGCCGCTTTCTGGGAGCGAACAGGGGCGTCTCGGGGGCTCCCGTCCCCCTCCCATCTACAGAAGGCAGGAAGGGGCCCAGGCGTTTCCCTAGGACCCACCCCACCGGGGCCCGCGCCTGGTGGCGGGGGGTGGGGGGGGATGGAGGGGGCGGCGGGGAGGGAGTGTTGGGGGGTAGCAGGGTGGGATTTGGCGTCCTTCCCCGGAATGAGCCGCGGCACAATCTGTCGCTGGGTTTGTTTGCCGAGCTGCCTCCGGAGCGCAGTGGGGCTGGCTCCCGGGGAGCGAAATATCACAAGATGCGGAGACAGACGCTGAGGGGCGGGTGGGCGGCGGGCTGACTCAGGTGTGCTGTCATCGGCTCCCTGGGCCCGTGCTCTTCGGAGAGGGGTGGGAGGGGGGACCCCGGGCTCCCAACATGGGCGGACACCCCAAGCTGGGAGGGAAGCCCTCATCCCGGGGGGAGCTGTGGGAACGGGGTGCTCCTGTCAATAATCCCTGACTCCTGGCCTCTCCTTCATTCCGGGGAACCCCAGGAAACACCCCGAACTTGGGTACAACCAAGACGGTCACAACCCTTCTGCTCATACCCCATAATGCAGGTGTCACGATTTCCTATAATTAATTATCTGCTGACTCACCACTTTCTCCCCTCTAGACTGCTAGCTTTTTGAGGGCAGGGAACTCCTCTGACCCATCTTTGTGTCCCCAGCAGTTGCTCCATGGGCACTTTTGAATGGATGGAGGGGTGAGTGGGTGGATGGCTGGTCTCAGTTTATAGGAAATACCACAGTATGCCACAATGCATTTGATTTTCCCTGTGGGGCATTACTGTAGAACATTCTGACCTTCTGTCCTCCCCCCCATCCACATTTGCAGCCTCACCCCACCCTGTGCCTGACCACTTTGCAGGCCCCAACATCTCTACTTTTGCCTGGCAATGCCAGGGATACCAGCGCCCCTGTCTCAGTGTTTTGAAAAGCCTCCCAGCCTGCATTAGAAGTCCTGCGTTCAAGCCTGGACTCTGCCTCCAGTTGGCTGTGTAACCCGGGACAGGCTTCACTCCACTCTGGGCTTCAGGGTCCCTATTGTTGAAAGGAATGACTCCAGGCCCCTGCAAGTCCCATCTAGCTCTGGCATGTTAGGACTCTGTGGCATTCCCCCTTCTCTGTGGCCCAGAACCGGAAGCTACCTAAAACAGAGCCTCTGCCTTAGAACCCATGTCGCCCCTGCCTGTCAGCCTCAGGGCCAATGTGGGTTCCAGGGGAATTTCTAGGGAATCCCACAGACTCCACTCTGGGCTCCTCAGCCCTTGAGCCTCTCGGTGACCATACTCTTGTGGGTTGGGGGTCGGGTCTTCATGCCCCCCTCCACAAACTTCCCACAGTGAGCTCCATGTCCTGCTCTGCCCAGCCCAAGGGGGGACAGGGCTTCTTTCCAGGCCCTTTGTAAAATACAGAAGAAAATCTAAACTGGACTGGTTCAAAGAGCAAGGGTGACAGAACATGAGTCTCCTTCCCTCCCTGGCTTCTAGCATCTCTTTCCTTTTGTACCATCTTTAATAGTAACTGGCATTTATTAAGCACTTGCTTCATGTCATGAACTTATGGGCTCATTTAACCATCAGGGCATCTCTGGGAGGGAAGGTCTATGAAAATCCCCTTTCACAGGTGGGAAAACAAGTTCTGAGAGGCAGCACAGTTTGTAGACCCAAGCAAGACCCGAGTCCTTGCTCAGGACCCCATGCTTTACAAGGCTCTGCTCTGACTATCCTCCAGCCATGTCCCTCCCCATGGGGCAAGAAGTCCCTTGGACCAAGGAGATGTGCTTTCTGAGACCCAGTGTTTCAGTTTGCTAAAGCTACCAGAATGCAATGTACCAGAAATGTGTTAGTTTTAAACAATGGGGATTTATTAAGGTACAAGTTACAATTCTAAAGCTGTGAAAATGTCTAAATTAAGGCATCAAGAAGAAGATACCTTCTCTGAGGAAAGGCTACTGGCATCCGAGGATCCTCTGTCACACGGGAAGGCACATGATGAGGTCTGCTGGTCCTTCTCTCCTGGGTTCTTGTGTCAGTGGCTCTCTCCAAATGTCTCTGCCTTTTGTCTTCTCATAAAGAACTCCAGTAAAGGATTAAGATCCACCTTGAATTGGGTGGGTCACATCTCAATTGAAACAACCTAATCAAAAGGTCTGCACCCACAATAGGTCTGCACCCACAAGTATGGATTAAAATAACATGGCTTTTCCTGGGGTACATAACAGCTCCAAACCAGCACACCTGGCATCCCCTTTCTAGACCACACTTTGGATATCCAGGACCCTGGAATCTCTTTCTCAGATGGCCAGTTAACTTCCAGGGTCTATGTGGGCCTCTTCCCTGATCCGCTCTCCTGCTGGTGCATGCACCCCAGGGGTGGCTGAGGGGAAGCCCTTTGGAGGGGCATGATTCAAGTTTGGACACACGTGGACAAGATATTCTCACACACATGTCCATGAGGCCACTTGTTGTTCAGCTCTATTGGTTAGAGAGTGTGTCCTCTTGTGTCTGTGGGAGTACACTCCCTGGGGAAGGGTGCCTCCATCTCTCATTGGACTATGAACTTGCTGAGTGCAGGGTCCATGGTTCCCTAGCCTTTGTTTATTTCACACACCTGGCACAGCCCTGGCCCAGTGGCAGGTACTCAGCAAATACTGTTGACCTATCAGACACACAGGCGAGCGGGGGAGATGCTAAGCAAATAACCATAGTGCAAGGTGCTCTGGATTGTGTCAAGATCCTGCAGAGGGAATGAAGTCTGGGGTGAAGTGGGTGGGGTGGGGCAGAAGTGCAATTAGCTATGAGATGAGTTCCTTAGACTCAACTCTTCATCTCGTCCCCACCTCCTTGGAGACACCACGTAAGGATGGATGCTTATGGCACCCCCTCACTCTGTGACTCCCCCCATGGGAGACATTTTTCTCATTTATATAGTGAGTGGATAGGATAGAACAATCCCTTTCCCATGAAATTCTGTGGTTTGAAGTCACTGCATTTGCAAGAGAGAGTGCAGGCATGCGGGGCACTGGGGGTGGGGTGGGGGTAGGGGCAAAGCAAAGAAAAGAGCCACAGGCCCCAGTAAGGGGACAGGACAGGAACTCCCCTGCCCATTCCCACCTCCACTGCCCAATTCAGCCTCCCGCCATGTGATCAAAGGCAGAGACTACCAACAGATTTCTCTGCTTCCCAGCCTATTTTTCTCAATCTCAAAATTAGACTTCCCAAGCTATACTTCTGGTGATGAACCCTCCTGCCCAGAAGCCTCCAATGGCCAAATCTGGCAGGCAAATGATTACTATCTATCAACTCTAAAGTTTTTCTCATTCAAATTTATAAGAAAAGCCCTAAGACTTCTACAGATAAACAGGTGAAGGATGTGGACAACTACTTAACGCAGGAGGATAAGCACAGAGTAAACAAACATTTGGGAACTAGTTCAACCTGTTAGTGATCAAAGGGATGAAAAGGAAACCTGTATCGATGTAGCAGTTCCTATTTATTAAATTAGCAGCATTTTACAAACATCATTACCCAGCGCTGGCAAAGTTGGAAGAAGTCTGTGTTCCTACATTTCTAGAAGCAGCGTGCCAAACTGGGAAACAATCTAGTAAAATGTAATAAGAGCCTTGAAAATATTATTGCCTTTTGACCTGCAAATCTTAGTTCTGGGAATTGCTCTTAAGAAAATAATTCAATAGACAAAAAAAAGCTCCAGGCATGCCACTGGCATTATCTGTAAACCTTCTGCATTTTTTTTTCAGGCAGTGAGATGGTTAAGAAAACCATAGTTGCTCTGTTCAATGTAATATTATGCAGCCACAAAAATGATAATTATGAAAAATATGCAGAAGCATGGTAACTGTTTATAACATCACGTTTGTTGAGAAAAAGCAGGATACAAAATTTGCATGAATACTGTGATTGCAACCATGCAAAGTCTGGGAGAGAATATGCCAAAATGACGATTTTTTAAGGTGGGGAGAATGATGGGTGGTTTTTCTTTTTGTTTAAGAATATTCTTTGTTAATGTTGTTGAAATATTATTTTCACAACAGAACAAGTTCTATAAAAACAAAGTCTCCTTTATTGCTTATGGAATAAAGTCAAAACTCTTTACTGTAGGTTCACCATAATAATTGCAATGACCACGTTTATTAAGTGCTTACTACATTCCAAGCAGTGAGGTTGAGCACGTTGCACATGTGCCTTAATTGAGTCTACACAACAACACTGGGAAATAAAAACTAATATTATCCCCATTTTGCAGATTAGGAAACTGAGATCTAGCGAAGTTAGCCCACTTGGCTGACTTTGCACAGTTAGCAAGTGACAGGGCTGGGCTTCAATCCCCGGTGGTCTGATTCCAGAGCTTGCACTCTTCATCATAGGCCAGCATTTCAAAAACTTCAGTCATTAATGTATTACTATCATGATTCAGGGAATATCTGGCTCGCACATCATGTGCTATGATTTACTTGGTTATTTACTTAGTTAAAATTAACTTACTTTTTAAATGCTTCAGTGCCTACTTTAGCATTATCCTAAGCAAGAATCCCCTTAGAGTCATCTGCTAAAAGTGCTGGTTATATTTTTCAATGCACAATAAACTTTAATAATATTAAAAAGTCACCTAAAACATGGGACCATCCAACACACTGAACCCTATTGTAAACGATGGACTATAGTTAATAGAACGGTTATAAAAATGTTCTTTCATGGGTTGTAACAAATGTACCACCGCGAATGTGCCAAGTGTTAATGTTAGGGTGTTATATGGGAACTCTGTATTTATGCATGATTTTTCTGTAAACCAACTTCTTTAATAAAAAAAAGTCACCTAAGATCATCCTGTACATATTTCTTTGGGAAAAAAATGAACTACATTATGCCACGATCTGCCTCAACCTGCCATTCCAGTCTTACTTCCTCCACACTTCCTGCTACAGCTGCTCCTGAGGGGTGCCTAGTCCCGTCTCCCCAGGATTTCCTCAGTCCCTCCCAGGTGATGCTGTCAGCTCCACCCCCCCACCTGCCTCCAGGCTTAGTGCTTTCCCAGGTCTTATCTGAACCAAATCCAGATCGAAGCCATTAATGGACAGAGCGGATGCTGTCGGGGTTTTCCGATTCAGAAATCTGCCCACCAGAAAAATCAATTCCCCTTTATTAAGTTCCTACTGTGTACCAGGCACTATGCTAGAAGCTTAGTATACATTATTTCTATTGGTTCTTTACCATGACCCTGTGAAGCAGATACAGTTATTTATTTCTACTTTATATATTAGGAAACTGAGGCTGACAGGGGTTAAGGCATTTGCCCAAATCACAGCAGGTAAGTAGCAGAGCCAGGACTCAGGTCAAGTATTCTTTGACCCTCTGGTCCTGGGGTCCTGGGTTTTACTAATGATGGGGGTTACCTAACAGGTCAACAGCTGTCTCCACCTACCCTCCAAAGTGGGCCTATGAATTGGTTAAATTAATTATAGCACATCCGTATATATTTAAAAGAATGTAGAAGGTGTATATATTCTTATATGGAGGAATAGCAAAGCTATTGTGTGAACAAAGCAAAGTGCAGAACAATGAAATAGTAATTTTTCACTTGTGCAAAATTCATGTAGGCTTTTTTACACACAATTGCTGATACATTGATACATGCATAGACCATCTCTAGAAGGACATACATGAAACTGGCAACAGTAGCTGTCCCAGATTTTGTATTGGAAGACTCTAATAGACAGGAGAGGGCAGGGGGTTGATTTTTCAGCAGTAATGCCCAGCCCTGACTGTACTCGAGGTTCAGGTTAATTTGAGGTGCTTGGAGATGGTAGCAATGGAGATCATGGAAAAGTAAGCTCCTCCCTATATCTCTTCCCATCCATACACCCACACCAGCCATCCATAGGCACTGCCCTCGATGGATGGGAGACTGCCTTTTTACTGTGTAACCTTTTGTACTGTTTTTTTAAACATGCATTTATTACCTCTTTAATAATTTAAAATTTAAAATTAAAAAAAGAAAAATTTCCCACCTGAGGCAAAGCCCACCTAAGAAACAGGAGAGTTCAGGCTGTGTAGGTGGGGCATCAGCATCAGGGGACAAAGGCAGGTGTGGGTGGGGCATCAGCATCAGGGGACAAAGGCAGGTGTGGGTGGGGCATCAGCATCAGGGGACAAAGGCAGGTGTGGGTGGAGCATCAGCATCAGGGGACACAGGCAGGGGTGGGTGGAGCATCAGCATCGGGGGACACAAGCAGGTGTGGTAGGGCATCAGCATCAATGGATACAGGCAAGAGGAGTTGAGAGGTCCGGTCCTGAATCCCTCTTCCACAACAAATTCGGGACCTAAGGACCGTCTCTCTTTATCTCATTTCAGTAGAAGATTTGATCCATTCCTTTTACTCCTCAGCGACAGGTCATGGCTTCTGACTTAATTTCCTAACAGAGTACCACAACCTTGGTGGCTTCAAACAACAGAAATTTATTGTTTCACAGTTCTGAAGGCAAGAGGTCCAAAATCAAGGTGAATCATGGTCATGCTCCCTTTGAAACCTGTAGTGGAGCCTCCTTCCTTGCCTATTCCTAAATTTTGGTGGTTTGCCAGCAATCCTTGACCTTCCTCAGCCTGCAGCTGCAACTTCAATCTCTGCCTCCATCGTCCCATAACCTTCTCCTGTCGTCTCTTTGTGTGTCTCTCCTCTTCTTAGAAGGACACCGGTCGTTCTGGATTAGGCCCCACCCTGATTCAGTATAACCTCATCTTAACTACATCTGCTGAGACCCTATTCCTATATAAGGTCACATCCACAGGTCTAGGAACTTAGGACTACATATCCTTTTGGGGAACACAATTCAACCCTTAACATCTTCAGAGGTAGGTTTTGGTCATGACATATTTTAGTAGCTTTCTTGAGCCCAAGTTACTTCACCTCTCTGGGACTTAACTTCCTTATCTCTAAGATGGGTGTAATGCAAACTGCACAGTGTAGCTGTGAGGGGAAAGGGGGCAGGGTATGGGGTGGTACAAAGGGGTATGGCATGACAGTAGAGAGACTCCTCTATGAACTTGGCACCAAGGGAAAAGTTGACCCTTGAGGTTAAACTTCTAAAATCAACACACAGTGGGAGTAGAAGAAATGTCCCTCATCAGTTGGAATACTTTAGGGGTGCAAGTTATAGAAAATCCAATCCAAACTGGCTTACACCATAAGAAGATGGATTATCTGTTGCACACAGGGGGAAGTGCAGAGGTAGGGGTCTTCAGGGATGGTTGATTTGGTGACTTAATGATGCCATCAAAGACCCAGATTCTCTGTCTCTCTGCCCTTCTGTCCAGTGTCAGCTTCATTCTAAATCAGATGGTTCTATCTCGATTCTAAGTTGACTGCTGAGACAGCAGACCACATGCCTCCTTGTTCTTCTTTAGGAGGAGAAAGTGAACTTCCCAATCACAGAATAAATCTTTTGCTTCTCTCTGGGATATCTTAAGTCAAAACCCACCTGAGATAGAATAAACACATTCGTGGAGTCAGAAACTAGAATATAGGTTACTAGGGGTGGAGGTAGGGAATGGGGAGTTAATGCTTAAATTGTACAGAGTTTCAATTTGGGGTGATGGAAAAGTTTTGGTAATGGATGGTGGTGATGGTAGCACAACACCGTGAATGTAATTAACAGCACACACACATATATATTCACTAGATATTCAATGTATACTTGAATGTGGTTAAAAGGGGAAATTTTAGGGTGGTGTTTGTGTGTGTATATATACATATACATTACCAGAATAAAAACTAAAAAAAAAAAAAAATAGGACTGTACAACACAAACAGGGAAGCCAAATGTAAACTATGGACTATAGTTAATTATATATATAGTTAATAGAATTATAATACTATTCTTTCATCACTGGTAACAAATGTACCACACTAATGCAAGGTGTTAATAATAATGGAGGGGAGTATATGAGAACTCTATTTTCTGCATGATTTTTCTGTAAACCTACAACTTCTAAGTTGAAGACAAGTGAGGCCCAGGAGTGTGGGTGACCTGTCCCAGGTTTCAGATCACTTTAATAATAAAAGGGAGAGCACGACAGCTCCTCCCAGGACCACCAGGAGCTCAGCCCTGCAGTGCACACAGCCATGATGGAGTGCCGGGGACCCCAAGTCTCAGCACAAGGCTGTTCCCAGCCAGTGAGCTCAGTTCTGCGCTCCGTGATATTGGTGCCGGACACGGGGCTGTGTGGATTCAGAGCAATGGCTTCTAAATCTCACATGACAGTCATGGAGCCCTGGGGGGGACCCAGTGTAATTTCATTCTTCTTCTCTGGTTGAGGAGGGGGCTTGGAGGAGGGGGGGCTTATTCAAGGACATGCAGGAGAGTGTTTTTGAGCTGGAGGGAGGGTGGGGGGACTTGGGGAGGAGGGGTGGTCATAGATCCTAACGACCATTGGCTCCTCAGCCTCAATTCTGTAGACTGAGTGGGCCCCCAAGCCCTCCCTAACACCCCTGACAGGTGTCCCGTGCATCTTGCCCTGTCTCTTTAGTGGTCATTGTCGCTCATTCTGGCTGATGCTGTCCCCACCAAGGTGGATCTCCAAGTTGCCTCCTGTCCTTGCTGAGAGGGGTAGGGTACTCTTCTTACTAATACTGAAGCGCTTTGATAAAGTCCAAGACAGTTTCATCCTTTCCATTTTCTTAGATCTTTCTCCCTTGAGGAATGAGGACAAGCACCTCGGGCTAGGTCAGAAAACAGCCTAGACTTTGCATCTTTCTCAAAAGCATTCATCAAGCTAGTGTCCCTGGGAGCAGGTCCAGGCACGGTCAGCCTTGCCTCAGTCAGTTTCCAGCCTCCCTGGACTCTCCCTCCAGATGTGAGGTGCCCTTAGATCCAAGTCCTTTTTGATGGTCTTAACACCAAGGTCTTGTAGCCTGACCCAGTTTCTTCACGTATCTCAGGCCCTTCTCCGTCTCCAGCCCTAGAAATCTGTAGGTGGATTTGCAGATGAATTCAATCACCCTTCATCCATCCCGGGTCCCTTGTGGACCCAGTTCATTGACACAACCGTGTACAGATCCCACCTTGCCCTGCACTAGCTGGAGATCAGTTCACTCCTGCCCTGGCTGCCTGGTTCAGGCAGCTTCTGTCACTGACTTGTCACCTGGTGGCACTGTGAGATTGCACTGTGAGATGGCACAGACAGTACCCTTGGCCCATGTCTGCTCTTCCCGAAGCCTCGGATCTCTGCCCCTCTCACCTGCTCAGGTGCTGGGCCTGAGCCCAATCAGTCACTTTGTCAGTGGCACCTTTTTAGTGTCACTTACCCTAAGTGCAGATACCCATCAGGTGTGGGCTGATGAACAGCCGATAATGCTCTGCTGTTACTCTTGGGAGGTATCGTCTCACCAGGGATTCCAAAACCAAACCGAAAGTTAGGGCAAGCCCAGCTCAAAGCGCTCTGCCCAGATCACCTCAGGCTGGGGGGGAAGGTGCTCAGGTCGGGGGACAGGGAAGTGCTCTGCAAACTGTAAATACAAGAGAATGTGCTGTTTCTTCTCTTTCCTCCACCAGGAAGCTGCATTCCACGGAATGTTCAGCTCTGAAGGATGGAAACTGAGGCTCAGGAAGGGGTAAAAGGAGAGGCAAGCAGGGACTGGAGGCTACGTTGGCCCCTCACCTTCACTCACAGGTGCATCTGGGTTTTAAATGGGAGGAAAGGAAATTATGCTTGCTTTTGAGCTATATGGAAATTGTGCAGGACTCTTGGGATCTTCCTGAGCTTTCCCCAGAAAGGACCCCCCCTTCCCCTTGGGTGGCAAAGCTCAGCTATCAAGAAGGACCTACTCTGGGTTCTCTTTACACTAGGAGAGGGTGGGTGAGTGGTGTTTGGAATATGGGAAAGTGTTATGAAAGCACTCCAATTCCTAGCGGTTCCCAAAGGAATGGCCCGTGAAAGTGGGAAACCATTAAGCTACTTGGCATCTTAAAACCAAGAGCGATTCCACTTCAGAGATTGTTAACACACCTTACGATGCCGTTACTAGGAAGGAGCTTTGTTTGATTAAATCCCACTCTGTGGGTACATTTTTGAACAGAACTTTGCTTTTTCAAATCCCAGGGAAGTAGGATTGAAGTTGGCTGTTCTCCATTGGGTTTAGCATTCAAGGATGACTGATTATTCAGAATGGGGAGCAAACTCAGTAAGAAGCAAGGAATAGGACAGGGTTTTCCCAGGAGTGGTCCTTGAATAACATCAGAATCATCTGGCATCTCTGGGGTGGGGCCTGGCAATCTGCATTTCATGTTAAAATTGAGGTTTATCATACATCTAGTGAAGGGCATTGATCTTAAATGATTTTTACATATGGATACAACTGCACAGCTACCTCCCAGATCAAGACAGAGCTCTTTCAACCACACAGAAGGCTCCATCATATCCCTTCCCCCTCCCTCAGAGGTAATTAACTCACCCCTCCCACACCAGACATAATTAACCATAATTGGGACTTTTATCACCAATTAGCTTTGCCTTTTCTTGAACTTCATAAACATACAATTGTACATTTTATATTCTTTTGTGTCTGTATTCTTCTGCTCAACATCCTATCTGTGAAATTAACCTATTTTGCATGTATGAATAGTTTGTTCTTTTTTTGGTGGAGTAGTCGTTCATTGCATGAATGCAGGACACTTTGCTTACCCATATTCCTGTTGATGGTTATTTGAGATGTTTCCAGTTTCGAGCTTTTGTGACTTGAGCGGCCATGGACATTCTTGTAATGTCTTTTGGTGAACACATGCACTCATTTCTCTTGGGTAAATGTCTAGGAGTGGATTTAATTGCTTGATCATAGAGTAGGTGTAGTGGTTTTGTAATGCACCAACTCGGCTAGGCTGAATTAGCTTTCTTGCGCGTTTTGGTTAGGATGGACCGCAAGGGAGATTCTTGGTGGGGACTGGGCATGGGAAGGCAAGCAGCAGCTATTCTGTAGCACACACCTTGTTGGCATGGAGCAGCAGCTGGTTCCTCCTTCAGCTTCTACTACTGGGCCAGGTGTGTATGTATTGAGCTCCATGGCGAAGGATCCCCCCTTCTGCAAAATACCCTCATCACCCATGGAAGAGGTAACAAAAACAGACTCGAGGTTCAGGGCTTTCAGTCCAACCTCGTGGGGTTCCAGTCAGTGTTGTTGGGTTCCAGCCTGCTCGATCTCCCCCACTTTGCTTCCATCTTCTGTTCCCGACTGCCTTATCTGTGGACTTCAAGCTCCAGCACCAGATGCAAAGACAACAGCCTTACAAGCCTGCTTCACCAGCTCCCACCATTGACTAAGACCAAATCCCTGTAACAAATCCACAGATATAGCGTTTTCGCTTCTCTGGTCGAACCTGACTGATATAGTAGGTGTTTGTTTAACTCCATTAGAAACTGCCAAATAGCTTTCCAAAGTGGCTGTGCCTCTTTACTCCATCCAGTTGCTCTGCATCTTTGCCAGAACTTGATATTGTTGTTCTTTTTAATTTTATCCATCTGATGGGTGGGTATAGTCATTTTAAAACAAACTGTCCTTGTGATTCTTATGGAGGGTAAAGGTTAAGAAACTGGCTTGGGGAAAGACCTTGGGACTTGAAAGAAATCAAGTCTGATTTTGAATCACATCTCACCACTTACTGCTGTAGGATCTTCACTGACTTTTTATCTCTGTGGGCTTCAGCTTTTTCATCTGTAAAATGAATTATTAATAATCGCTAACAAGTATTGAGTGCTTACCAGATGCCAGGCACTCTTCTAAGCACTGTATGTGTATTAACTCATTGAATTCTCTCAACAAATGATGAGTTAGGTGCTATTATTATCCCCAACTTAGAAACTAAGTTAGGGAAACTAATTTAGGTAATTTTCTCATGCTTTCAGAGTTTATAAATAACAGAGCTGGGATTCAAACTCAGACAATCTGGCTTTTGAGTCCATATTTTTCACCATCCCACTGTCTCTTCATCATAAGGGAGTATGAGAATGAAATGATAACAAGGCTCTGTGAAGGGCAGTGCAGATAAAAAAGTATTGGGAAATGCCTTTCAGTTCTATTAAATATGCAGAAACCAACCTAACCAAACAAACAAGCCAGCCACGGTCATGACCAAGGCATCCAGAAAAGAGGGTCTTCATAGGATCTAGAAAAATCCAACACTGTCCAGAAAAGAGGATACTTAGATGGTTCCTTGCCCTGGATAGTCTGTCCCTTGGCAGGTGGGAAGCTTTAGAAGGGCATGCCAGGCTTTACCTAAGTGTCAATCCATCCCTTCATTCTGACTTTGTACTGAACAAAGAACCTTCTGGTATTGATTTCTTTTCCCAAAAGTCTGTCCTTCCTGAAAGGGATTTTGCTGACCAGCCAACCTCAGGATTCCCGGCTTCTGCGTGGTTACATTTCTCAGTGTAAATGAATAAATTGCGTTTCAGGTTTATCAATCAGTCTCTCATGAATTTGTTTAGTGTAGGTCATTTCTCAACCCCCAATCACAATCTGCTGCTAAACTCCCAGAGAGGGGCTGCAAAGGAAACACCATCAGGGTAGTTTAAGAGATGTCCAAAGAACGGTATGTAAAGGAATGCCATGAGAGCTAAGAGGAGAGAAAGATAACTTCTGTGCGGGGAAGGCTTCCTGGAGGAGGATGACATCGGCACAGGGAGAGAGGCACTAGAGTATTATGGTTAAGACACAGGCTCTGGAATCTACCTGCCTGTGTTCAAAGTCCAACTCTTCCCACCTACTGGCTGTGTGACTTGCCATTTGACTTCATATCCTAGGTCTTAGTTTCCTCATCTTTAAAGTGGGTGTCATGATAGCACCCTGTTTATGCACCGTGAGGATTCAATGACTGAATATTTACATAGAGTTCTTAGCACAGTGCCTGACTCAAAAGCAGCACTCAGAAAATAGTAGTTGCTTCTTCTGCTTTTATTAATATTAAAAAACCTGGGATATCTTCCTGGAGAATAAATTCTAGGTGGAGGGGACACAGTTGAGGCCTTGCTGTCTCCCTGATGCCCTAGAAGCAATTTTATCTCAAAGAGGGTGGGCATTGAGTCTGCTTGCTTTAAGCCTTGGAGGGCAGAAAGCTCTTTGCAATATATGGCTCTTTCCTTGAGAGTGGTCACAGCCCGTTCTGTGGTTTTGCGGCCCTCAAGGAGAGCTGCATGTACAATCTATAAGAACCCATCAGCCCTGGAAACTTCCGTGGTTTCTGAGTCACTGTCAAGCCGTTCAGCTTCCAAGCAGAGACTCCCAGGGCAGACTCACCCGGTGGACCTTCAATGCCCTCCTCTCTGCAGGGACGGGATGGGCAGCATCTGGAGGCAGCCTGCTAAACCCCACCCAGGCAGACCCCTGCTTGGCTTCAGGCTCTGCTGGAGTCTCGGCATCCCAGCAAATCTGGACTGAGGGCTGTTGGGCAGTTGCTTCACAGAGAAAGGAGCTGAGGCCCAAGACGGAAAGATGCTCAAGACTGCCCAGCTAGAGTGCTCCAGAGCTGGGATGGACCCCAGGTTTCCTGTTTCCTTGTGCAGTGCTCTTCCTACAGATGCTGATAGTGCGTTCCCTAATTTCACCACAAACTTGCTTCTGGTCTCATGGGCAAACACAGGAAGGAAGCTAAGCCTGTCCTTAGTTTTGCAGGTCCAGTTGTTGTCAGTGCACCTGGGGCATTCTGTTCCTATGTGGAAAGTCAAGTTGTCAATAGAAAGTTGCTCGATGAACGTGGAATTGGAGCTGCAGGGAGGGTGGGTGGGCAGCAGGAAGCTTGTAATGCTGGGCATGGTGGGACCTGGTCCTCCATTTGCATCGCAGGGACTGGCACGGAAGCTCCTCGTGGCTGATCAGGGAGGCTGATCTGGTTGCAACAGGTGCTACCTCAAGCATCGACCAGGGCTGAGCTGACTTACCTGACTGCCTGGAGAGGCCCCCTCTGCCCAGGGCCTCTTTGGATGTCCTTTCAGATGCATCCTCTGTAATGGCTTAAATTGCATCTCGCCAAAAGATATGGTTACGTTCCAGCACCTCAGAAAGTGACCTTATCTGGAAACAGAGTCATTGCAGATGGAATTAGTGAAGATGAGGTCATACCTGAGTAGGGAGGGCCTTTAATGCAATATGACTGTCCTTATAAGAAGGGGAGAGGAGACACAGACAGAGCCCAGAGAGAAGGAAATGTGAAGATGGAGGAGGATGCATCTACAAGCCAAGGAATGCCAAAGATGGCTGGCAAACACTAGAAGCTAGAAAAGGCGGGGAAGGATTCTCTCCTATAGGTTTTGGATGGATCATAGCCCTGTCGACACCTTGGTTTCAGACTTTTAGCCTCCAGAATTGTGAGAAAATAAAGTTCTGTTGTCTTAAGCCTCCCAGTTGGTGTCACATTGTTACAGCAGCCTCAGGAAATGAAGACATCCCCAAAGAGAAAGGTCTTCCCAAAGTGAGGGTGCAACATCTCCATTCAGGGCAACGTGGCAGCTCTCCACTCTTGTTGGAACTGTGTGGAACACCCTTGGAGACATGCTGAGGAGTTCAGGTCTAAGACCACTTCTGCCTCCCATCCACACTGGTTCATGAACAGTCTTCCTTCCCAGAGCTCAGAGTTCAACCAACCCATCCACTCATGTAGACCAGCCAAGGTGGTCATGTGGGGGAAGCCACCCGGGGTTACACTGATGTGAGTTTAGGTGCTTTCTACAGATCAATACTTGTTCTAGTTTGCTAATGCTGCGGGAATGCAAAACACCAGAGAAGGATTGGCTTTTATAAAGGGGGTTTATCTGGTTACACAGTTACAGTCTTAAGGCCATAAAGTGTCCAAGGTAATGCATCAACAATTGGGTACCTTCACTGGAGGATGGCCAACGGTGTCTGGAAAACCTCCGTTAGCTGGGAAGACATGTGGCTGGCATCTGCTCCAAGTTCTGGTTTCCAAATGGTTTTCTCCCAGGATGTTCCTCTCTGGGCTGCAGTTCCTCAAAAATGTCACTCTCAGTTGCTCTTGGGGCATTTGTCTTCTCTTAGCTTCTCCGGAGCAAGAGTGTGCTTTCAACGGCCATCTTCAAACTGTCTCTCATCTGCAGCTACTCTCTCATTTTCTGTGCATTCTTCAAAGTGTCCCTCTTGGCTGTAGCTCCTCTTCAGAATGTCACTCATAGCTGCACTGAGTTCCTTCTGTTTGTCAGCTCATTTATATGGCTCCAGTGATTTAATTTCGACCCACCCTGAATGGAAAGTATCTAATCAGAGTCATCCATGGAAATTATCTAATCAGAGTCATCACCCACAATTGGGTGGGGCACATCTCCACGGAAACACTCAAAGAATTACAATCTAATCAACACTGATAAGTCTGCCCACACAAGATTACATCAAAGATAATGGTTTTTTGGAGGACATAATACATTCAAACAGGCACAATACTCTAGGGCAGGGCTTCTTAAACAGATGACTGTTCACTCATTACACAATGATACAGGGTCTTTTTCTCACTTCTTTCTTTTTTTAAGGTTAGAAGCAACTTGATATCCTCCTCATGTTTGACTTCCTGAGTCACTCTTGGTTTTCTAGTAATTAGTTTTTCTTAATAACAATCACTGCTATTTCTTAAGCAGCTAGTGCGCTAATTGGGCGACTTTCTTAAGTCATCCTGTATCTATACAACAGCCTGATCCCCATTTTACAGATGAGGAGGCTGATGCTCAGTGGGATCAGTAACTGTCCCATTAGCAATGTCCTTTTTTGGGGGGCATTTCTTCAAGATGATTGCAATTTACAACCCCCACCCCCACCCCCCAGTGGAAATGAAGTAGAAAATGTTTGCATTTATCTTTTAACTTCCAAAACAGTCTCTTGAAATTTCTTTTGAGACTGTAGCAGAGAAAACAAAGCAAAACAAAATTTGATTTCCATGAGCCCAGATTTTGAGAGGAAAGAAAGTTTTTTTTGTTTTGTTTGCTTGTTTCTTGACATATCAGAAGTCAAAGCCCTTTCTATGAATGGCTCACAGTTGACCCACATATAAAAACTTGGAAAGGGATTGGGGGGTAGGAAAGAGCAGGTGGACTCTGCATGGAGCGTGGTGATGGTGGGGTCTGGGTCCTGGCAGAGAGGTTATTTGGGGGAGAGGCTTGAGGAGAGAGGACAGTGGTGAGGAGGGACAGCATTTGCAAGTGGTGGTGCTGAGGACAAGTTATTGCTTGTGCCAGGGAGCTGATTTGATGGTGCTCATTCATACTGCCCTGTTTGGCAAACCATTCTTCCCTGATCTAAATAAATAGAGCTACATTCTCCCCCACCCTCCCCAGATAAACATCCATAGGGTGGGGCCTGGATAGCCAGACTTGCTGGTGGTGGGAAGGAAAAGCTCCCTAGCATCCTTACCTGGGCAGGATGGAGGAGACCCAGTTCCACTCTCCCTCTTCCCCCAATGCAGTGTCACGTGGCTGGTATCCTGGGAGTCTAGACTGGCCCTCACCATCTGGTCGACTGGACCTCTGGCCTCTGAAGGTTTGATCAGTTAAGTAGTGTTTTCAACTAGGAGCCATGGAAATAAACTTTTGCAGCAGAATGGTGGATGGCGCAGAAGGAGGTAATGCCCTGGCATAAGAGATGAGATCTGAATAGGGCAGTGGCCAAGGATGGATTTGCGAAATATTCAGGGGGAGATCTGATAGGACATGATTGATTGATATGGGCTGAATTACAAACAACCTCACTGGGGCTGCCTCTCCAGCCTCCAGTCTTGCTGCTCCCCTTGCTAGTAGTCTCTGCCTGTGCTGGTTTGAAGCTGTTATGTACCTCATAGAAGGCCAAGTTCTCTTAATCCACCTCTGTGGGGACAGAACTATTGTTGGGTGGGACCTTTTGATTAGATTGTTTCCATGGAGATGTAACCCAGCCCATTCTCTTAATCCTTTTGCTGGAGTCCTCTATGAGAGGATAAAAGACAGATGAAACTCAGAGAGCTCAGAGAAGCTGAGAGGGGAAGTGCTGAGAGACATTTTAGAGACACCACTGAAACCACAGCCCAGGAGAGAAGGACCACGAGACGTCGCCATGTGACAGAGGAACCCCAGATGACAGCAGCCTTTCCTCCGAGAAGATATCTTCCTCTTGATGCCTTAATTAGGACACTTTCACAGCCTCAGAATTGTAACTTGTAACTTAATAAATCCACATTGTTAAAAGCCAACCCATTTCTGGTATATTGCATTCTGGCAGCTTAAGCAAACTGAAACATTGCCCTAGCAGGTTCCTGAATATTTTTTTTCTACCACAGCTCTGTGCCTTCGAATGTGCTGTGCTGCTCTCTGCTAACGCGGCCCTTCAGAACTCTTGGGTTTGTTTGTCTGTCTCCCCAACTAGAGAATGAGCTCCTTGAGGGAAGGCACTGAATCTCTTGTCTCTGAATCCCAGCACCTGACACAGAGTCTGGCACTCCACATGTGTCTGTTGAGTGAATCAATCAATAAAAAAAGATGTGGGGTGAAGAGGAAGGAAGGAAGCAAAGAGAGAAGGAAGGAAGACCTCGGGCGCTCCTTCAGTCCTCATTATAATCACCCCTCTCTCTACTGTTACACGTTAATCCTCATCAGAGCAAGGCGTGGGAGCTACCTCTGCAAGTAGCTGGAACTTGAACCTCATACAACGGGAATGGTTCAGAGATTATTCTAATATTCTATTCCAACGGCTGCAGTCAGACTGTCATGTTACAAGAGGCATTACCTTCTGCAGACATTGATGGGGGTGTTGGTGGGAGGAACTGAGCCAAGAGAGGTAGGATGCGGTAGATGGAGCCCCAGACACCCTGTCCCAAGTTTTGTGCTCCAGTCCGGCATGCACCGATAGCCGTGAGCTGGGCCTCTCTGACTGCTCTTACAGATTTACATTCTAAAAATCTCTCTCTTCGCTTTGACTTTTCTGTTCCTTCCTTGCTACTTCTACACATACTGATCCCCCAGGCCCTCAGGAGACCAAAATGTAAGCCAGAGCAGGAGATGGGGCTTGAATTAATTTCAGGATCTTTGTGTCTTGCAGTAAAATAGAAAAGCTTGCATCTTAAGCCCTGTTTGTCCTGGGCTGCTATATTTTTATAGTTCTTTCCATCAATTAATTTTCTGTCTTAAAAAAAAAAAGAGATTTGTTTTGTATTCTCTAAGTCCAAATATCCATAATTAAGCCTGGGAGGAACACAGGTTTGGGAGTCAGGCAGACACCTCCACTTCATAGCCGTGACCTTGGGCATGCTCCTTTGCAGTGCTTTCCCAAAGCTGATTCTCTGGCTCTCTCTCCTTATCTGCAAAAAGGAGAACACATATGGCATTCAGGACATGCCCACTGCAGAGCACCTGCTCTGCAGGATATTACAAACCTAACTCAGATCTCTTTTATGACAATTACTGTAATTAAGATACTATTATTATTACAGGTGGAGCAGCCAAAGAACTTGCCTCAGGTTGTGTGACTAGTGACCATCTGGGTCATCACCAGGGTTCTGTGGTAATACACCCCAGCAGCCTCAGGCTTTCTTTTGGTGGGGATATGGAAAACATTCCCTGGTTCTGGACTTCCACTGTCCTAGCTGGTTGACTCTGAATCACTGCCCTATCCTCTGTCTCTTCCTCTTTGGAAAGAGGGGTGGTCTTGGAATAGCTGAGTCCCTGGGCCACTGAAGGGGGCATCCCAAGCTGGGACTCTGCATACAGTGTCTAATATTCAAAAAGTCCTCCCCCAAACTGAGCTTTTGATGAGGCACAGGACAAGTGGGGATGTCAGCTCAGGGCTGGGAAAGACAGCAACACAGCTGGTTAGGGTGGCTAGCTCACACAGATCAGAAGCTCCGATGGGCAATTATATATGGCTTTGATTAATAAAAAATGGGGCAATGAATGAATACTTAATCAATGCAGTCTGGCTGGTGGACTCTTTCAGTACCTGAACTGGGGGTGAGGCAGGGAGTAATCAAAGGGTTCCTTGGGGTGTAAAGGCAGGGCATCTCTCCGAAAGATAGGCCTTTCAGTTCTGGTTCTTGGCTCTGATTCAGTGGTTGGGATTTTTTTTTTTTTTTTTTTTTTTTTTTTTGGCAGAGCTGGGTGCATGAGCTGGGGAGAGAGGGTTGCACTGGCCGCCAGAGGGGAAGAGCTATGTTCTGTGCCCACTCAAGTGGTCAAGTAAGCGCCTGGAATGTGAAGTGTGTGTGTGTGTGTGTGTGTGTGTGTGTGTGTGTGTGTGTGTGCGCGTGCGCGCGCGCGCGCGCGCTTGCATGTAGCAGTCTTGTCGGTGTGTGTGTGGTGTGTGCTGTGAGTTTGTGATCTTTTCGGGAGACTGCATGCGTGTGTATCAGCATCAAAACCAGGGTAGAGAAAAGGCAGGGGAACAGGGAGGGTGAAAGTGAATCAGGAGAGATTAAGAGCGAGAGAAAAAGAAGACCCAAGTTCAAACCGACCACGCGAGATGGTGAGCAAGAGAGAAAAAGGAAGTGAGGCAAAATTGGGGGGTGGGGGAGGACCTGAGTCCGCTCGTCTTGTCCCGGCCCCTTCCCGCGGGCAGAGGCAAGGAGGAGCCTGGGAGGGGCCGCAAGTGCGCGAACCCCAACAATGGCTGGGCGCGGGGAGAGCGCGGGGAGAGCGCGGGGAGAGCGCGGAGCCGGCGAGGCGCGGGAGGGGTAGGATGCTGGGCAGGGGCGGGGGGTGAGGGCCGCGGGGTCCCGGCGGGGGTAGGGGGCACGATGGGGCGGCGATCGCACGCAGACCCCCCCGGGGTGTCTCTGTGGGAAGTTCCCTTGTATTTGTTCGTGTGTTGGGGGTGGGGGGAGGGGGCAGCCTCTGGGTACTTTCCCTGTAGAAGCTGATGGGCCAGGAAGCGAGTGGGGAGTCCTGAGCCAGGGCCACCCAAGTACCACACTCTAGTTGGGGTACTTTTTGGCTCCTATCTTCCTGTGCTGTGACCAGCCATGTGAGCTTTGGCAGATTGATGAAAACCCCTGAGTTTCTGTTTCTTTGTTGGGAAGCTCAAGATAACCAACCCAAACTTTGCCAGGTGGTTGTGAGAATTCGTGAGACCATATATACAAATGTACCTGGTTCAGGGTTGCTGATAGTGCAGTGGCCATTCCCCATGTTTTAGGTTCAGAAGTTCCTACTTTGCCATAGGCTGCTTGTGTAATTTGGGGTTTCCAATTTAAGACCAGCCTTCTCCACAATGAGATATCTTCCCAAATGCTGATAGTGGCAGCAAGGGAGGGGATTCCTGCAGCTGTTTTCAACAGCTGGCCTCATTCTGCACTCCCATCCCACAAAGAACCCGTTGTCCACTCCTACCTTTCCCACAATGCTTCTGTTCCCAGCAGCCTCCGCCTTCTTTTGCAGTATCCAGAGAATCGCCCATCTGGGTTCCTGCCCAAGCCCCAAACAGCCAGGACTAGGAAGGCTACAGGAAGAGCAGCGCTTGCCAAGGAATTTTCCAAGTGTGTGAACACCAAGACTTCGTGGTTCCTGGGGTCAGCGCAGGGGCCCACAAGTGGGATTTGAGGATCCGCTGCACGACGGGCCATGGCAGGCCAGGCCCTATACCTCCATGTGGCCACGCTGCTGACCGGGCTGCTGGAATGTCTTGGCTTTGCAGGCGTCGTCTTTGGCTGGGCTTCGCTGGTGTTCGTCTTCAAAACAGAGAACTACTTTAAGGAGCTGTGTGAACCGAACGTGGGGCCAACGGGCAATGCCACGGGGCAGGCGGGTAAGGGCAACTGAGTCTGGTTCCCAGGCTGTGGGAAGGGGTAGGAAGGACTCCACCCCTTGTTTGCCCTGCTGTCCTTTCTATGGTGAGAGGCAGGGAGTGTCAGCCCCAGATTTGGTCTGGGAACTGCCTAGAGACGCAGTACCAGATTCTGAGGGGTAGGCAGGGGGAGTCACGTTTCAACTCTGCTTAAGGGAGAACTTGCCTCTGGGCAGTCTCTCCCAGGTGGCCATAGAGGGGAGCCCCGACTGGATACTCACCTGGCAGGAAGGCTGGGTGGCTGGGAGATTGGTCCCTGTACCCTGGGCTTCTAAGGTCTCTCCTTTCTCTCCTCAGCCTGCAGAGCCCAGGATGAGAGGTTCTCTCTCGTCTTCACCCTGGTGTCCTTTGTGATTAACTTCATGACATTCCCCACCGGCTACATCTTTGACCGTTTCAAAACCACCATGACCCGCCTCATAGCCATGTAAGTCCCAGGCCAGGCAACTGGGCAGCTCTGCCGGCCCCTGCACCAGCAGCTTGCTCACCTGGGAGGGACTCGGCAGCTTCCTTAGGAACAGCCCCGGGTGTGGATGCTGTCTCTCGCCTCTCAACTCCCTGCCACACCTCTGCTTCCAGTTCTTCATCTCCTTCCCGGCTCCAAATGAAAGTGCTTTCTGTATGACGGCTGAGCTGAGCAGGAGCCCTGGCCTACTTCCTGCCATGGCTGGTCCACAGGCAGGGTTACGAAATTAGCAAAACCTGAAATCACCACCTGCCCTCACCCTGGGAGTCCTTGTGCTTGTGTGTTGCAAGGCCTCACTCTCAGGTTGCTCAAGCTTAACCTTCATTCTTCTCATTCCCCATCACTCCCAAAGGGCTTAGCTTGTAAAGTTTCCCGGGTGTCTCCGATGGGGAATTTCAGGGCAGGGTTTCCTACACGGAGGCGTCGTAGGAGAGGGAGAGGGGCTTGATCTCGCTCACACTGCGCGCCCGCATCTTCATTTCGTGCTCTACTTGCTGGGATTCATTGAGAAGCACCTGCCTGCTGGGACTGATAAGACCCAGAGCAGGTGCCCCCTGAGAGGCATGTGAGAGATTAACTGAGAGTGGTGGGGAGCTGGAGGTCTGGCTGGGCTGGGAAGTGGCCTGTGAGTGAAGCGAGTCACTGAATCTTTAAGCTTTTGGGGGCATAATGACTTTACTTTTTCTCAGTCTCTCTTGGTCTTTGGCTCACTCTTGTTTTTTTGCCTCTCCTTCTTCTGCCCCCTTCCTCTTCTCTAGCCTTTCTGTGAGGGCATGGCATTTATTACCCCATGCCTTACCAGCCCCCCCCAGACTGCTGAGGGATCCCCATAACCTTGGGGTTGTAGTCCTGAAATCAAAGCATCCTAGAACTTTAAGCTGGGGATCTAGAACAGTCCGATCCTTTCCTTTTACAGTAAAGGCTACTGAGAACCAGAGAGGGACAGCGCCTTGCCTGAGTTCACACAGACAGGAGGAATTAGAACTCAAGCTTTTGATTTGCAGACCAGGCATTAGCCCCAGGCTCCAAGAGCACCCCCTTAGGCCTGTTGGGACTTCCAGGTGGGAGGGTCTTGGCTCCACCCAGTCTGCCACCAGCTAAGCCTGGCAGCACTCTTGTACCCATCGCGTTCTCAGCTGAGCTCACTGCCCAAGCCTTCCCAGCCTACCTAGCCTTGGACCTCGGGATGGACAAAATGCCGCTGGCCTGTGAGGTCAGGACCACATCTCAGTCACAGTGGGGCTTTTGCACCTGGTTGTCAGTTTGGGGCACAAGAAGCTTCAATGCCTGTGGAACTCCCAGGCTGGAAATGCAGGAGTTAGCTCCCAAACTTGGAGCTTGGGCAAGCAGAATGCTTTGTTTTGTCCCCCAGGTTTTTTCCTTTCTTGACAATATCCTCCTCCTCCTCCCGTTCTGTGTTTCAGATTTCTCTACACCAGTGCGACACTCACCATAGCATTCACCTCTGCAGGTGAGCACTGTCAGGAGTGGGAGGGCGGAATTGGGATGGCACTTGGTGGCCGAGGCAGGTGCAGAAGGAATGGGCAGGACACAGTGACCCCACGGTTAGCCACAGACTCGGAGCTGGAAAGAACCTCGAGACACACTGAGTTACTGCTGGTCTGTGGACACGGTTTAGTCTATTGAGAAATGTGGAAAATAAGGACCTTGGAGGGATTTCTTCAGAGAGTAGAATTTATTTAAAAGTTTACATCCCTTCCCCTTATATATGTTAAAATGTTCTTTTATAAATGAAATAATGATATGAGTGAAAGCTGCTTTGAAAACCTCCTTACTTAGCAGGGTAAAAGTTAACAAACCTATTGTAGTCACAAGTTTTGTTTTCAAATTTTACTGGTCTATACAATCCCAAAGTCTGGGAATTACAATCTGGTTCACCCCGGCTTCTTCCGCTATGTAGAGGAGAAAACAGAAGCCCCTGCCGAAACTTGCCTCAGGCTGCAAGAACCAAGTAGTGGAAAGTGCAATTGGGTGATAAGTCCCTTCCTACTGTCCGGCACCCCCCATGCTCTTTCCTAGTGCCTTGGTTTTGCTGGCCACGAGGTGCTTTCCAGTATCCCACCCACGTGGCTCAGTTTGGGGGAAGTACAGAACTCCAGTGTGGGACTTAACCTGTAGCTGAATGGCAGGGTGGAGCTGTCTCCCTGTGTGCTCTGCAAACACAGATGGCAAATGTCCGTGTCCAAACAGATCTCATGAGATAGCCTGTTACTTAAACCACTCTCCTCATTAAGCAGGCTTCATGATTTTCAAATGGCTGAAGTGGAGGTTGTGTTTGACTCGACAGTTTTGAATCATGTGAACAATTATCTATCCCCCACCTTCATCCATAAAAAAGGGCTTTTTGTTTTTGGAAAGCATGTTGAGGCCACGGTGACCCTATTTTGAAAGCAGCCCTGACCAACCCTGAGTGCATTAGGGAGAGTTGTGCATTTTCTGAAGATAGAAATTGACTTGCAAACAGTGTGCAAGCCCCGTAAAATTAGCAGTGTGTGGGGCTTCTCAAGGTAGAGAATAGAAGTTACTTAGGCCGTGTGAGTGAGGGGACATGCAGACGCTATGTTGACAGACATTGGATCGCCTGGTGGAAAAATTATTTCCTTTTTATTTGCCTTTCAGTCCCGATTTCATGAAAGAAAATCTGGATTTGGGGCTCGTATGACTAACACTCAGTGGCAACCGCAGGTCTCAGGGATGGAATGTTCTAGGGACAGCTGTATCCACTTAAAATTTAGAAACACTGTTTGTCTTTCACTGTTTTTATTTTTATGGTGATTTTCCATTCATGACCCAGCAACCCAAGTGTTTTCATTTACAGTAGTGATATAAAGTTTCCTTTAAAAACAGATTTCTTTTGGGTAAAAGTGAGGCAACTTAAAGAAGAAAGTTTAATAAGTAATAGGACATGCATTTGTTGTGGCCAAAATCATGATGATGGGGGGCAGAGGTCTTAGTTTGGGAAAGACTAGTTACTCAAGGCCCTGGCACATTAGCTATTCTGCTATCATCCAGCATTTACTGGATCCAGTGCAATGATTTGTTTGCATGGCAGTCTTTTCAAGAGCAGGGAGTTTGTTGTACTCTGTTCTGCATTTCCAGGAACTCGGAATTGAATGAACAAAGGAAAGGCAATTTATGGCCATCTTATTACTCGGTTCTCATAGCATTCCCATGATGTAGGAAGAGTTGAGACTATTCCCATTTAACAGATGAGCTGACTGAGTCATGGATTCAGAGGCCAGCTCTAGGTCATGAGCTTGGGGGCTGAGCCTGGGTATGTCCTCCAGTCCAGGGTTCTCCCCCAACAACGTCAGGGGTGAATAGGAGGGGCTGCTTGCAGTTTAGTGAAGGGAAGGGAGCAGTGGCATCTAGGCCCCCCACAGACTGAGGACTATCTTTGGGGAGAAGGGGGCTCAGGAGGCTTCGGTAGGACATCCAGGAGCCTTGAGCTGAACCTTAAGATCCTTGAAGGATGTGAGAAGGCTGGCTAGAACTGCCCTGACCTGGGGGTTGTGGAGAATTTGGAGCAGGTGGGAGCCAGGGCTTCCTGGAGGAAAGGGGAGCACGTGACAGAGTTTGGGGCTCCACGTTTGGATTACATTTATGACACCAACCTCCTGCCCCCCTCTGTCTTTGGTTGTTGCAGACACAGCTGTGCTTCTCTTCCTGGCCATGCCCATGCTTAGTGTGGGAGGAATCCTGTTTCTGATCACCAACCTGCAGGTGTGGGCCTGCCCTAATCCCAGGCACATGGCATGGGGAGGTTGGGCTCAGGGTGGTTGGGCAGGGGGAGCGGAGAGTGGAGGGAGGGAGATGTTGTGATTGGCTTTCCCAGGTAGAACTGGTCCAAACCAGGGTGGGAGCTCTTGGGGTAGAGGGTGGGTCTGGGTGCAGTGAGGGCCTTGCACAAGCTGGATGCTCAGGAGATGTTTGTTTGTTTTATGAATAAATAAGTGATTTAGGCTGGTTGTGTGTTCTCCAGGTTGGGAACCTCTTTGGCAAACACCGATCCACCATCATCACCCTCTACAATGGGGCATTTGACTCTTCCTCTGCAGTCTTCCTTATCATTAAGGTAAAAAGGAACAGTAGTCAGCATTTATCGAGCACTTATATATGTCCCAGACACTTGTGTTATGAACTTTGCATGTGTAGCCTCCGTCAACTCTCTAAGGTAGTATGGTGGTGGAGCTATGTACCCCAGAAAAAACATGTTCTTAAACTTAATCCATTCCTGTGGGTGTGAACCCATTGTAAGTAGGACCTTTTGATGAGATTACTTCAGTTAAGGTGTGACCCAGATGAATCAGAAAGGGTCTTAATCCTATTACTGGAGTCCTTTATTAGCAGATTGAAGTTCAGGCAGAGAGACAGAAAGAGCCAAGGGGAGCAAGAAGCTGAAGGTCGGGGAACCCGGAAAAGGGAGAGGCCAGGAGAGGCCGCCATGGGCATTGTCATGTGACGGAGGAGCCCAGGGCCAAGGATCACTGGCAGCCAGTCCCAGTCCTTGGGAAGAAAGCATCACCTTGATTTGGACTTCTCTCAGCCTCAAAAAATGAGACAATAAATCCCTGTTGTTTAAGGCAACCTATTGCACGGTATTTGCTTTAGCAACGTGGAAACTGAAACAGCACGCTTGCTTTTAGCAACAAAGACAGTAGAATGGCTGTCAGGAGGGCCTGATGGGCTGGGTCACACCCTAACTGAATAACCTCATCAAAAAGTCCTACAGGAATGGATTAAGTTTAAGAACATGTTTTTCTGGAGTACATAGCTCCAAACCACCACTCATGTAGTGATGTGCCCAGCCCACGGGATGAATCCTTATTGATTTAAGCCAACTGTGGTCCTTCCCTTTCCCCTTGGCAAAGATGGGTGGAGGTGGACATCTGAGTCAGTCCTGGTTAATGAGATGAAGGTGGTATATACCAGAGACTTTGAGGGGCATTTCCCTCCCTGCTGGAAGGTGAGAGCAAAGCAAAACAACATCCCCCCCACCCCTTTGTCCTCCTTCCTGCATGTCTTCTTTGAATGCTGGGGAGGACGTGACAGCTGGAGCAAACAGATGAACAAACAAGAAGTGTAAGAGGCAGAGGCTGTAACCCCGACTTAGTTCCATCTTGTGATTATGAGGCAACAAGCCAGAGAACAAAAGCCAACAGACTGAAGATGGCTGAGTGAAAGGAATAAAAGAATGTGGGTCCTTGACATGCTAAGCTGCTCAGCCTGTGAGTCACCACCCAGATATGAGCCTGGTTTAATCCCATGAGTGTCTTGGCTTGGAGGGTCACCCAGAGACTGAGCCCTTGGGGCACTTACTCAAGCTTTTCTACCCTCAGTACAAGAACCACTTTCCAGGCTCTCCCTCGTGCCCCTGGGTGTGCCTCCTTTCCTTTTCTTCCCTCTTTTTAGATTTGGAAGGGGAGAGAGCACTGGAGCAGGAGCTAGATTTCTTAGTTTAATCTGGTTCTGCTGCTACTTGCTCTGATCTGGGCAATTTATGTGCCTTTCTGGACCTCACTTTCATCCTCTGTAAGATAAAGAGGTTGGACTAGATCAGTGGTTTTCAAACTGGGCTCTGAGGAACCCTTAGGCATCTGTTGAATGTTATGTGGGTTACCAAGGGAAATGAGGGGAAGGATGACTGGGCAGCTGCCCAGTGATCTGTTTTATAAGTTGAATTTCTGCATGAAGTTCTGTTTAAACAAAAGGACTCTGCTGCTATTGAGGGAAAAAAAAAGGCTTTGGGCTAGAAAGTCTGAGGAGCCATGTTAAGAGGCTCTGCAAGGCTATGGGAGCGGGCAGTGATGATGGGACTGCTGCCAGTTGGGCCTTCGGTGTGAAGTGAGTGTGTGTGTGTGTACCAGGTGTCCTTAATCAGTTTCTAGGAGAGTTGGCAAGAATCTGTATTAAGTTCTTACCTGGAACTAAGTCTGGGGGTTCCAGCCTCTGCCTCTTACGCTTTTTGTTTGTTTGTTTGTTTTCCAAGTGTTTCTTTAAAAAGTTTTGTTTTTTTTTATTGGGGAACTTTTGGGTTTCCAGAAAAATCAAGGTCCAGAGTTCCCAAATACCCCTTATACTGACTTTTTCCTCCTTTTTCGGCAGCTCCTCTATGAACAGGGCATCAGCCTCAGGGCATCCTTCCTCTTCATCTCTGTCTGCAGTACCTGGCATGTAGGGCGTACTTTCCTCCTGATGCCCCGTGGGCATATCCCCTATCCGCTGCCCCCTGACTACCGCTATGGGTAAGGACCGGGATCTGGTGATCATCGAAAAAAGCCCCTCATCTGACCTGGGGTGGGAAGAAGGAGGTGGAACAAACATGTTTTTATAGTAAGGTAGAAGAAACCTGTCACAGGGAAGGGAGACTAGAATAGGCATGTATCAGTTAGCTATTGCTGTGTAACAAACAACCCCAAAACTCGATGCCCTAAATATTAAGCATTTATATTTCCCACAAGCCTGTAGTTATGGTAGCTGGGTATTTGTGCTGATCAGGGCCCATCTTGGATGATCTTGACAGGGTTTGCTTATGCACCTGGGATCACCTGGTAGGTCAGCTGGGATGGCCTCTGTCCCATGTGGTTTGTCTCCTAGTCATTTGGACTGATGAAGCTGTCTGAGTCAAATGGCTCTTACCCTCCAGCAGGCTGTTTTGGGCTGGTTCATATGGTGGTTTCAGGGTGGGAAGAAAATGTGTAGAAATGCACCAGATTTCTTAAGGTTTAGGCTTGGAATTGGCATGTCACTTCTGCGGTGTTCTATTAGTTGTGACAGTTTATGAGGCCAATGCAAATTCAGGTGCTGGGGACAAAGTGGCCACCACCTGATGGGAAGAGCTTCAGCGTCCTATTGCAAAGGTTGGCAATAGAGGGGGAGTTGACAAAATGCCACCATTTTTGCACAAGGAGTAGAGGGAGGGCATTCATTTGCAGCTCACCTGCCATTTTCCCAGCCCCAGGTGCTCTCTGATTTCATCTTCATAGTAATCCTCTCAGATATAGATCATTGTCTCCATTTTCCAAATGAGAAAAACAAGGCCCAGAAGAGTTAAAGCCGAGCAATGTTCCCAGAGCCAGGCAGAGTCAGCGCTGGGTGTTGAACCCAGGCCTGTCCTGGTCTTCCATACTTCCAGTGGTTCTACATTTTGCTGCACATTAGAGTCACTTGAAGATCTTTTAAAAATATGGAATGCTGGCTCCCACTCCCAGATATTCTGATTTAACTGGTCTGAGTGTGGTCTGGGCTTCAGGGTTGGCCAAAGCTCCCCAGATGCAGCAAAATTCCCTAACTACTACACTATTCTCTGCAGCCTGAACCTCAGGTTCAGCTCATGGCTTTTGGGCTGGATTGGGGTGGTTTCTGTTTCCATAGCCTATGTTCTGGGAGTGGCACCAAAAAGAAGGAGAAGAAACCAGTTGAGGCCCAAAAGATGGAGCAACAGTCAAAGGAGCCCCTTTCATCGAAGGAAGGTGAGCTCTGCCCGTCAGTCCATCTCCATTTTCAGTCCCGGCTTTTTCCTGTAACTGATCTGGCATCTCACCTCCAGAACTCCCTCAGGGACTCAGAAACAGGAAAGTCAGGCAGAGAAAGAACTTTAGGGGTCATCTCATCAAATCCCCCATGGTATAGAGGGTACAGAGAAGGGCAGGGCTTGCTGAGGTTTATACAGTGAGTTGTTAGCAGAACTGGCAGTAGGACTAAGTTCCCAGGTACGTTCTTTTTCTTTTTTCTGTCCCTTCTCTGTCCCTCTTTTCTGTCTTTCTCATCTTGTCACATCTCCCTGAAGTTTGCCTTCTGCTACTTGCCTTCCCTTTCCCCCACTCCACATTCCACTCTGCCCTGTGTAGTCATTGCACTAAATCTGGCATATTTGTCCCCATTTCTGTGGGACCTCCCCAAATCAAGGGACAGAACTACCTTGCCAGGCTCCAGGAAGAGCAGAACAAGATGCGTCTGGAATCCCAGTCTCAAGTCACGGTCAGTCTGCACTTTAGGGAGCGCGATCTCACTGGCCGATCTTGGATCATGAGGCCCCGCTCCAGGGTGAGCAACAGAACGCTTACTTCGCTCTCCCATGGGGGCCATTAGAACAGGGCAGGGAACCGTTCTAGAGGAAGCTCGGGGGCTGGTACCAGAAGAAAGTCAGGGGCTGGGGAGCAGCCCAAACAAGAGCTGCCTTCCACAAATCCTCACCTCTCTCTCTCTACCTTTCTCTTCTCCTTGTCTTTCTTTACACCATTCTGGCTGAGAAAGTGTTAAGGAAAGACATGGCTTTGGGTCCAGGGTGGGAAAGACAGATTGGGTTTCTGCCAACAGAGATGAGTGTGGGGAGGGCCCCCTTCTGGGTGGTGGGTCTGGGGTGATGGTGACCTGGTAGTGAGAAGTGGCAGGCAGTTTGCAGAGCACACCGTTGAGTTCTGAGAGGCAGGAATAAAAGGTGGGCTTGGACCTCAGACTGTCCTATTAAAAGACTCTTGTTCCCCTAACCTTGTCCTTCCCTTGTAATTCATGCCAGTTCCTCCTTTCCCAACAGAGACGCCAGGACAGCAGCCAGAAGCCCGCTCTTTCTGGAGCTATGTGTTCTCTCGGCGCTTTGCCTGGCACCTGGTGTGGCTGTCTATGATACAGTTGTGGCACTACCTCTTCATCGGCACCCTCAACTCTCTGCTCACCACCTTGGCCGGCGGGGACAGGGCAGTAGGTATGTGGTGGGGCAGGGAGACAGCTCATCTGTGCATCCCGCTGAGGACTTCGAGTCTTCAGGGGTGCAGAGGATGGGTGCTAAGCCCCTCAGGGCTGTGTCTGGCAGTATGGGCAGAGGGACAGCCAGGGCAAGGGCAGGCTGGGAGAGTCCTCTCCTATCAGGCAGCCCTGGTAGTTGCTTTCTCGTCACCCTAACCCTCTCTGATCTCTGCAGTCAGCACCTACACAAATGCATTCGCCGTCACTCAGTTCTTCGGAGTGCTGTTTGCCCCCTGGAATGGCTTGCTCATGGACCAGCTTAAACAGAAGTACCAGAAGGAAGCGAGAAAGACGGGTGAGACCTGGACCCAGAGGATGAGGGGACCAGGAGTGGGGAGATCTTCCTTTACCCCCATGCTCAGCTTCGTCTCTTTCATTCATTACCCTTTTCTACTTGCACTCATTTCTTCATTCAATGCCAGTTATGTGCCAGATGTAGTGCCAGATACTGAGTGGGGATTCAACAACGGACCAGCCAGATGTTTCAGGGTAGAGAATGGAGGAAGACAAGCAACCGGGCAATTGCAGTCCGTGGAGTAAACCTGTAGGGACCTATGAGGGCAAAGAAGGACCTGTAAGGTGTTCTGGGTGGGGATGATGTTGGTGTCAGAGAGGGCTTCCTGGAGGAAGTGGCATCTAAGCTGAAACCTGGAGGATGAGTGTGAAATGAGCAGAGGAAGACGAGGGTCTGGGGAAAGGGGGCCAGGAACACAGTCGGGCCAGTGTGGTGAAGAAGAGAGCGAAACGCTGAGGAATTGGAAAGTGGCTCAGGCTGGGGTGTGGGTGGAGAGGTGGGGTGGTAGAGAAGAGATTGGGGAGGGGGCAGGAGGTGCCTGGGCACCTGCTACGGCAAGGTGTTTGGACTTGATCCTTGGAGGAAAGGAGGGATGCTGAGATGAACTGGTGGGAGTGGGGAGTGGGGACAAAAATAGTCAGCTATCAACATTCTGCCCTCTTATTTCACCTATACCCCTGCTTCTCCTACCCCTGCTGGAGTAGTTTAAAGCAAATCTCAGATATCATATCATTTTATTTGTATATATATCAGTTAGCACATATCTTTAACAAATAAGTCTTCTTTTACTGAAACATAACCATAATATCATCATCACACCTAAAAAAACCATGATGATTTCTTTTTTTTTTTTGCCATGCAACAGAAAATGACTATATTTGAATACATAACTTCTGTACAACCAAAAATAAAACAGCAGAATGAATTAAATGGATGATTTCTCAATATCATCTAATATATACTCACTTTCAAATTTCCCCATTTACCTCAAATATGTATCTTTACAGACAGTTTGTTCAAATTAGCATCCACACGTGGTACACACAATGTACTTGATTGTGCTTTTTCTGTCTTTTTAAATGTGTAATGTTGTCACCCTTTTATCCTTGTCATTTATTTGTTGAAGAAACTGGGTCAGTTGTCACATCAAATTTCCCACATTTTGGATTTGGCATCCTTTTGGTGTTCATGTAAAAATATTTCTTTGATTTGGTATTTCCTGCAAACAGGAAGTAAGATTGATGCTTGCAGAGACTCAGTTTAATTTTTTTTTTTTTTTTTTTTTTTTGGAGGGAATAATTCAGAGGTGGAGCTGTGGGCTTTGTTTGGCCCCTAGTATCTGTTGTCTGTGTTCTTACGATATTAAGATTGATCAGTGGGTTCAGACAGTGTCAGTCTGAGCCATTCATTATAAAGTGTCCTATCGACTGTATACTTAATGATTTTAGCAGCCATTATTTTATGAGGGGTGTAAAATGGTGATTTTTCTTCTATCTTTCCTTTTGCATTCAATAGCTGAAATTCCTCTAGAGAGAAAAACCATCCCACATTAACTATACATATTTTTTACCCTAGAATAAAGCTCATAATGGAAAGGCAGAATAAATGCTTGATTTCCTTCTCTATTTACAAGTTTTAAGAATAATGAGTTGGTGCCCTAGCAACCTCCAGGGTGGCTACTAGCTGTTTCTTTTCTTAAAGTTTCATTTTTAATGTATTTGATGCTTTTCAGTCCATTGCCATTGTGATTCTTGATGCTCAAATTGTCCAATCTTTGGCCATTGGGAACTGTGTCAATCTGGGCTTGGGTCCTTTTGTTATAATCCCATTAGTTTTACATAGTGTCCTTTCTTTCTAGCACAATGAGGTGTTCAGGTTCATTTTCCTGGGGATGTTTCCTGCCCCAGACCTTGAACCAGCCATTTCTCCAAGTAGTCCTGGGTCCCTTTAAAGGGAAATGATATTTGTAGACTACGGTCTGGATGCTAGGGTTTCTAACTGCTCTTGGGTTGTCCTTACTTCTAGGGCTGGGATAGAGTGAAGTTACACATAATTTTTTGGAAGGGAAAAATTAGTCAATATTGAAATTCAAACTTTACTTCCTTGAATTTACATTTGTATTTCTTTTCTTTTACTCTGAAAATCTTTGTTCCTAACAATAATATATGTGTGTGTGTGTGTGTGTGTGTGTGTGTGTGTGTGTATATAGTATGTGTATATCTATCATGTATTTATCTATAGTTCTATATTTATATACTTATATAAATTTATACTTTATATATTGCTAGTGTTATAACAATATCACTATTAGTAACACTATGATTGCTGAATGCTGTTTTTCCTCCCCCTTGCCGCCCTCCCTTCCTTATTCTTAGGATATGTCCTACAAGAGATATACAGTCAAATTACTGTTAAGAGTTACCAACCTGATATAGAGTTATGCACATTGGTTTTATTTTATTTTGTTTCTGATTTGGGGGATTGCTTTGCTTGCTTTTTTTCCTCTATTATTTTTATTTAAATTTTATTTTCTTTAAACATTTGCTGTCAATCATTTATGTTGTTCCAAAGCCAAAACTATGAGAAAAGACATATTCAAAAGACGTTTGACATCCAGCTCTGTCCCTGCACCCCATTCCTTCTTTTTTTCTTTAGGTAACCATTTTTATTATTTTTTAATACTAATATTATATATATACTTTGTTTCCTTCTTTCTTAGATAAGAGGTAGCATACCATGCACAGTGTTCTTTCTTTTTTCTAGTTGAAAAATATTTTTTATTCTGAACAGACATCACATGTTGCATTTAGTTGTAATGTTTCTGCAGTATTCTTTTTGAGTAACCATCTATTCTGGAGGTTATTCTGTAGCAAGGATCTCTGGTTATTCCTTTGAATTACCTGCCAGTTACCTGCCTCTTTCCTGCCTAGTCACCTGCTAGTTCCTGCGGAGTTACCTGCCTACTTCTCCGTTATGTGGCTGTAGCACAGCTGATGCAGCAGTGCCTTACTGATGGTTATTGGGATAGTTTCCAGGGTTTTTCTATAACCAGTAACTCTGCAAGGAATGTCTGGCAACTGTTTGCAGAATGGGTTGGAGTGGGCAGGAGCAGATGCAGAACCTTTTAGGAGGTCACTGAGTAATCCATGGGTGAGGTGACGGTGGCTTAAAACTAGGGTGAGTCGACCGGGCTGGAGAGAAGTGAACACACTGGAATGATGTTTAAGAGGGCAGTGGTGCACATCTGTTGATAGATCGGAGATGCTCAGTGCCCAACCTTAGGGGGCAGGTGGGAGAAAGAGAAAGACGAGTCAAGGATGGTGTCCAGGTTTCTGCAGTTGGCCAGTTGGGTGGATGGGGTCATCCCTTTTCCTCTTGCCCCCAACCTCCTCCTGCCCTCCATTGTGCTCACCTCCAACAGCCTCTCCTCTTCCCTCTGGACCAGGTTCTTCAGCCTCAATGGTAGCCCTTTGCTCGACGGTGCCCTCGCTGGCCCTGACATCCCTGCTGTGTCTGGGCTTTGCTCTCTGTGCCTCAGTCCCCGTCCTCCCCCTCCAGTACCTCACCTTCATCCTGCAGGTGATCAGCCGCTCCTTCCTCTATGGGGGCAATGCTGCCTTCCTCACCATCGCGTAAGTGGGCTTGGAGGGGTGGTATGATATGATGGTGGACACGCTGGGTGGGGAAGGGTGCTGGACGTAAAGAAATTAGAAGGAGGCAAGGATGGGCCTGGAGGTGGTCAAGTGAGGAAGACGGGGTTTTGGTGGTCAAGTGTGTAGATACCTGGAGGGGCTGATACCTGGAGGTGGAGGTTGGTGGGAGGGATGTAGGGTTCATGCACTTGATCCTTTGCATCTGTTCTCGCCTCCCTTCTGCCTCCCATTATCTACCTGCTGAACTCTTATTCACCCTTCAAAGCCCCTGTGTTATTTTTGTTTCAACTCTCCAGGAAAGAGTTGGAAAGAAAGTTTCATCCCCTCTTTGTATGCATGGCATTCTCTTCTTGCTTCCTTTGATAATGCACACATTGTCTGGCACCTGATAAACTGTTTATGTGTCTCTCTGTTCCTTAGAGATCTCTGTGTCCTGAGTTTCAAATTTCTGGGCAAAGGAGAAGCAGGGAGTGCTGTGTGGGTGTGGAAGGTGAAGGGCAGGCCTGGGACATGGGCATCAGGTAGCAAGTGGCTGACAAAGGCCCCCCGAGGCCAGACCACTGCTTGGGGAGAGGGTTACTGCAGCTCAGCGGAGGCCCTGTGTTTCTCTCCCCAGTTTCCCTTCGGAGCACTTTGGGAAGCTCCTTGGGTTGGTGATGGCCTTGTCGGCCTTCGTCTCTCTGCTCCAGTTTCCCATCTTCACCCTCATCAAAGGGCCCCTCCAAGGTGACCCATTCTATGTGAGTACAGTGGCGGGGGGTGGGGAGAGGGTGTGGGTAGGGTCAAGGACAGCCAGATTGGGGTGACTCAGAGAGCCCCCAGCAGGGGGCGCCCCAACACCCTTGCTGAGGGGTCTTGGTGAGCTCCCCGCAGGAACAATTCTGCTTCTCAAACTGGGGTTCGCGGGAGCACGTGCCTTGTCCTGGGAGGTCACTGAAGCCGCCAGATGTAATGGCACAGCTTCCTCGAGAGTCCATGTTGGCCAGAGATGTGGGGAGAAAGTATTTTTTTGCGTGGAAACAAATAGACATTTTCTGGAGTAGAATGCAAAATCCCCACAATACTTCAAGTGAAAACCTAGGACTTCAAAGATATTTCCTGCTTGTGGTGAGTGCCAGCGACTCCGGACTCTCCCACAGGCTGCAGCATGCCTCGGTTTCCCCAGCGGGCTGGAGAGAGCTGCCCGATGCCCAGCCCTGGGAGCCTGGCTTGACTCTCCAGGATTTTTTGTTTTGCTGCTGAAGAGATCGAGCCTCAAAGAGGTGACCCAACTTACTTATTCAGAGGTGCATGGCCGAACTGTAGGCCTTTTGACCTTGAATTCAGTGTTCACTGCACAGCTCTGTTGACCTCCTTTTAAAAAGATCAGCAAAAGCTGGGAAAGGAGTTTAAATGAGTCGCTGGTCGGTGAAGGGGCAAAACTTAAAAACCCAGAGTGATTGGCTTGTGACGCAGCTGACCCAGCTCCGGGGCTGCCATTAACCTTCCCCTTAGTAGTGACCTTGAGCAGGACCCCGCTCTAGGCTTCTGTGTCTTCGCTGTGAAACGGGTACATTAGCTTATTCTTCCCCAATTTCACCCCTCAGGGCAGAAAGGAAAGAATGGGAAGTCCTTCCTCCAGGACACCGCGGTGTCTGAGCAGAAAGGAAACTATAAATTGGGCAGGTTCTGGGTGGAGAGGAGCCGGGCCAGCTCCCCCTGTGAGCCATGGGGATTGTAGGACCTGGGTTCTGGGACTTGAGCTCACTCCTTTCTTTCTTTCCTGCAGGTGATCGTGACGCTGGTCCTTGTCACCCTTCTGACACTCGTCCACCCCTTCCTGGTGTACCGGGAGTGCAAAGCGCAGAGAGAAAGCCCCTCTGCTGCCTTCTAGTACAGAAGCTGTCCCTCTCCTGCGTCTTTCCCCACCTTCTAGAACACTACAAGTCCAAAAAGACTTTGCCTACTAAGGCTACTTTTATTAAGTAGCCAGCCATTTTTATTGCAAAAAAAAGAAAAAAAAAAAAAAGATATATTTAACCACCAGCCACAACTTCTGATCAGCAAGAGAAGAATCCTCAGTTGCTGAACTGGCTGATACCATACGGACCCCAAGAAAGGCACGTGGAAGTTCTCCTGAGAGTCAAAGCAGGGGTGTCTCCCAGCACAAACCTTGGCAGACTCTTGATGGAGGGGAGGTGCTGGTGGAGGAAGGGGTGTGTCACCTCCTCCTTAGGCCTGTGTGCCTAGAAAGACTATGTTCTTTAATGCAGTCTTGTAGGGGCAGACTTATTATGGGCGGGATCTTTTGATTAGGTTGTTTCCATGGAGATGTGACCCACCCAACCATGGGCAAGACCTTTTGATTAGATTATTTCTATGGAGGTGTGACCCTGCCAATTTTAAGGGGGATCTTGATTAATTTGCTGGAGTCCTTAAGAGAGCTCAGGGGCTGACACAGACCCAGATGCTTGGAGATGCAGACGGAAAGACATTTGGAGATGCTACGCTAAGAGATGAAGCTCAGAGTTTGCCCCAGAGAAGCTAAGAGAGGACCCCTGGACAGTTAGAGACAAACGCATTGGCAGAATAAGCAAGGACACACAGGAGCTGAGAGAGAGAAGTTAAGAGAGACAGAAGCCCAGAAGTTTTGAAGAAAGTCATTTTGAAACCAGAACTTGGGAGCAGAGGACCCTGCAGACGCCAGCCACATGCCTCCCCAGCTGACAGAAGTGTTCCAGACGCCATCAGCCTTTCTTCAGGGAAGAAGGGGAAGGTATTCTCTTGCTAATTCCTTAGTCTGGACACTGTCTTGGCCTTAGAACTGTAAATTTGTAACCTAATAAACCCTTTTTATAAAAGCCATTCCGTTTCTGGTATTTTGCATTTCGGCAGCTTTAGCAAACTGGAACAGCCCATTTGGCCCTGAAGCCTGTGTGGGCCTGGGCCCAGCCCCACGGGGGAAGCTTCCAGGAGAAGAGCCTGGGGTCATGGACTCGGCTGTACCACCCAGCAGGTAGAGGCGGCACCAGCAGCACCGCAGCTCCCCCTCCAGGGCACACCTTGGCTGGAGAACTGGCAGTGAGCTCTGGGGAAAGAGGGACAGACCCAGTGTGCCAGTTTGAATGTATTATGTCCCCCCAAACACCATTATCTTTGACGTAATCTTGTGTGGGCAGACCTATAAGTGTTAATTAGATTGTAATTTTTTGAGTGTTTCCATGGAGATGTGCCCCACCCAACTGTGGGTGATGACTCTGATTGGATAATTTCCATGGAGGTGTTGGCTCGCCCAATCACGGTGGGTCTGAATTAAATTACTGGCGCACTATACAAGATCAGACAGAAGGAGCAGTTGCCAGGCCAAGAGGGACACTTTGAAGAAAGCACAGGAGCTGCAGATGAGAGACAGTTTGAAGACGGCCATCGAAAGCAGACTCTTGCTCCGGAGAAGCTAAGACAGGACAAATACTCCAAGTGCAACTAAGAGTGACATTTTTGAGGAACTGCAGCCTAGAGAGGAACATCCTGGGAAAAAGCCATTCTGAAACCAGAACTTTGGAGCAGATGCCAGCCACGTGCCTTCCCAGCTAACAGAAGTTTTTCAGACACCACTGGCCATCCTCCAGTGAAGTCACCTGATTGTTGATGCATTACCTTGGACACTTTATCACCTTAAGACTGTAACTGTGTAACCAAATAAACCCCCTTTTATAAAAGCCAATCCATCTCTGGTGTTTTGCATTCTGGCAGCATTAGCAAACTAGAACACCCAGGATCCCTGGATCTGGGTCCCAGCTCTGCCACAGATGTCGGATGACCTCGGGCCAGCATTTCTCTGGTCTGAGCATCAGTTTTCCCATCTGTGAAACAAGAGGGTTAGAGTTCAAGGTTCTTTCTGGAGCTAATGCTGTAGGAGTTGAGAACAGTGACAGGAAGGATTTCTGAGGAAGCTTCTTTGGGATGGTCTCGTCTTCAGGGGGATGGTTATTTACTTTGGGCTTTTAAAAAAAATGTTTTTCGCTGGGGAATAATTTTATAGAAAAACAAAGCATCTCTGCCTTAAGGCAACAAGGCTTTGGACCTGGTGTGTGTGTGTGTGTGTGTGTGTATGTGTGTGTGTGTGTGTGTGTTCCTGAAGAGCCCCCTGTGGCCCCCCAGTCCCCAGGGGAGTGAGCAGAGTGGTGGGGGAGGAGGAATCTGGCTGTGGCCTCCCAGTGTGGCTGCTGGACCAGGGAGGGGACTGTGGGGGTGGGGCAGGAGCAGCCAGTGTACCTCCACCCAGCTGCTCCTGGGACCTGGGCTCAGAGATGCCCCCCCCCCAGGATCCCCCTCCTTTGCCCCCTTTTCCTCCCCACACCCTTAACCCTCAACCAAATCTGCCCCCCACCCCTGAAACTCCATACTCTCAGGTGGAGGCAGTAGATGGAATCAGAAGGTCCCGATTTGAGTCTCAGTTCTCCCACTTGGCAGCTGGGCAAGCCCCTTAGCCTGAGTGAATCACAGATCCCCTCACCTGGGGAGTGCCCAGAATCATTTCTATCCCCGAGAGTGACTGTGAGAATTTAAAGCAACTGTGACTGCCTAGCCTGCGGTGGGGGAGCACAATGCCTGTTTGCCCCTGCATTTATTCATGACCAGAAGAAGGAGAGAGAAGGTGAGTGGGTGAGATGGGAGAATCTGGACCACGCCAGGTGTTGTATTAGCCAGGAAAGGGACTAGGAGAGGACAGTGAGGCCGAAGGATGGAAGGGAGGGTGCTGGCAGGCAGAGTCATCATCCGTCTATTCATCCATGCATCTTTCATCCATGCATTCATGCTTTCATTCAAATGTTTATTGCACACCTACTATGCATCAGGCACTGGGGATATAGAGTTGAACAAGTGCTTCAATCCTGGGGCCTGATGCATAGCATCCTTCTTCCCATGGACCACCAAGGGACAGTTTCTGGGGGTCTAGGAACCTGGGTCTGAAGACAGACACCAGTGTTCAAAAAGATGGCTTTGATCTTGCTACCCTGCTCAAAAACTTGAAATGGCTCCCCAGTGCCCTCAGCTATGTGGGCCCAACCACTTCCCAGCCCTCTTCAGCTCCACCCCCCCCCCACCAGGGGTCAGGATCCATCCCTGTGGACCAAACACCCCCGAGGCTCCCAGCTTCTGGGCCCCCCGTGTGCCTGCTGATTCCTTGGTGTGGGTGGTTTATCGTTTCCCTGCCCTGGGAAATCAGCCTGGCCCACTGTGGTCCAGCTCAGAATGCTGTCTCCTCTAGAATCTCTTCCTGGGCTCTCCAGCACCTCAATGTTCCCCACACTTGCTCACACCCTTCCTGGTGATGGTAGCCACCTCCCCCCAGGATGCCCACTCCTCACCTGGACAGCGAGCTGCAGGAGGTGGGTCTGGGTCCCACCTGGCCCAGCGACTCACTGGGCTCACCATCCATGTGGGGCCAATTATGGCTCCTCAAATGGGTGGCGAGTGAATGAGTGAATTCTCTCCTGTTCTGCCCTCACAGCCAGTTGGAAGGGGCGAGCAGAGCACACAAGGAGGCAGCGTGTGCAGAGGGAAGAGCAGGGACTGAGGGCCAGGCTGACCTTTTCATCCCAGCTCTGCCACCTGCTAAAGGGTGTGACCTCGGGCGGGTCACTTCACCTCTGCACCTTGGTTTCTTTATTGGTACAGTGGAAGGAATAGACTTGCCTTCCTGGGCTGTTGTAAGGGTTAGCAATTAGGTTAAGTGAAATTAGGCCCGAGGTGGGTCCTCAATAGGCCATCACAGATCACAGATAAAGTTTAAAAAAGATGCCTAGTGTGCATTAACTGATGAATGGATAAACAGAATTGGAATATCCATGCAATTGAATAGTATTTGACCATACAAGGAATGAAGTACTGATACATAGTACAACACCGATGAGCCTGGCAGACGTGCCAAGTGAAAGAAGCCAGTCACAAGAGTCTACAGACAGTATGATTCCATTTATATGAAACGTCCAGAACAGCAGATCTACAGAGGCAGAAAGTGGATTAGTGGTTGCCTCAGGCTGCAGGGGGGTGGGAATGGAAAGTGACTACTCTAATGGGTAGGGAGTTTCTTTTTGGGGTGACAAAAATGTTCTAAAATTGATTGTGGTGATGGTTGCACAGCTCTGTGAATATTCTAAAAACCATTGAATTTTACGCTTTAAATAGGTGAATCGTATGGTATGTGAATTATAGCTTGATAAAGCTGCCATTAAAAACAAAAGATGCTTGGCTTTACCAGGAAGTGCAGAGAACGGTTATATCCAGAGAGAGTCAGAGATGATTCTGGCAAAGACAGATAAGTGGGGAGCAGGCAGGAAGGGCAGCCCTTGCACAGCTCTTGTAATTCTGCCCCCAGGGCCCTCAGGGCCCCCTCTTGCCACTTCTTTCTCAAATGGCACCAACTGCTCTTTCAAATGAGGAAGCAAAGCAACTCCGAGGTTTCACAAGTTTGGATTTCATGTGGCACCAGACTTCCACACAACCCTTCTCTCTGGCTACCAGCCTCGCCACAGAGGGACCAGAAACATCTGTCGCCATCTGCCCCCTGGTGCCAGGCTTCCCTGGGGCAGAGGACACATCTGCTTGGAGGAGAGGGCCCGCTGTTTAAGGACACCCAACAGCATGCATCAGGAACTTCACATGGTTATTTCCTTTAATCCTATTTAACCAGGGAAGTGGGTATGATATGATCAGCACTGCTTTACAGACAAGGAAACTTAAGCTCTGAGTGGCACCTTATGTCCCAAACCATCCAACTAGACTTTGTGGAGTTGGTATCCCAACCTTGGACTCCGTGATTCCAGAGGTCACGTTCACATAAGACATTTCCTTTACTTTCCATTTTTTTTCTCATGATGTAAGAAATGTATGGTTGTAAAACACATCAGAAAACAAAGAACTGCCTGAAAAAACAACATCCCTGGTAAATGGCACCCCTCAGAGATAACCATGTTAGCATTTTTATATGTTTCTCCCAGTTATTTGAATTTATATGCATAATAAAAATTCTCGTGTGTTTCTTGATGTGCTGGTTTGAAGCCGTCACGTATCCCAGAAAGGCCATGTTCATGTTCTTTTAATCCATCCCTGTGGGTGCAGACCCGTTGTTGGTGGGATCTTTTGATTAGGTTATTTCAATTGAGATGTGGCCCACCCAATTCAAGGTGGTCTTAATCCTTTACTGGAATCCTTTATGAGGATGAAATACAGACAAAGCCCAGAGAGCTCAGAGAGAAACACCCAGAGAAGTTTGGAGAGAATTTACAGGGAGAAAAACCCTGGAGATGCTAAGAGAGGATCCACAGAAGCTCATAGAGGAAGCCACTGGAACCAGGAGCTGAAAGCAACAAAACCCGGGAGCACAGGACCAGCAGACACTGGCCATATGCCTTGCTATCTGACAGAAGAACTCCAGATGCCAGCAGCCTGTCTTCAGAGAAGGTATCGTCCTGTTGATACCTTAACTGGGACATTTTCATGGCCTTAGAACTGTAAATTTGTAAACTAATAAATCCCCATTGTAAAAGCCAACCCATTTCTGCTATATTGCATTCCAACAACTTGAGCAAACCAAAACACTTGATATCACCAAATATTTTGCAAAAATGTGATTTTAAATGGCTGTTTACAACCCCATCTTTATGGCTATTTGAATCTTATTTGCTGTCCACCAACCTCATCCTCGGGTCTCCCTTTTACTCACACACACACGTGCATGGACACACGCACATTTTGGGGTGTTGTGTCCCTACCCTCTTTCTGTTCACCTGGGCTGCCTGTATGAGAGTGAACCAGAAACTATAAATATTAAGAATAGAACTCAGGAGGGTGAGACATTGCCAAGTGGGCCTTGGGAGTTTGCAGGGAATGACGTCCATCCATTAGTCGTCATCCATTAATCTGGTGCTAACTGTCTTTCAGCCGAAGGTGCTGGCTGGGGGGTCTCGAGGTGCTGCTGACCCTCTCCTCCCAATGCAAACCCTGGGACAATGACTCCAACGTGTATGTCCTGGAGCTCCTTTTCCTGCCTTCATATTCGATTTTTGTGCTACACTTTGTTTCCCCAGCAGCCAATGTGGGAAATCCACAGGCCCAGAAATGTCCATCATCCATGGTGAAGCTGGGATGGCTGGCACTTGGGGAACGAGCGCAGGCTTTGGAGTCAGATCTTGGGGCTTGTCCTCAGGCTGGGTGTCTGTGAACGAGGCACGTCCCCGCTTGGTGCCTTAGCTCCCTCCCCTGCAAATGGGAGCACAGTGCCTGCTTCAGAGATGGGGAGGATCAGGAGGCTCTACCGATCAGCCTTGGCCCTGGCATGCAGTAGGTCCTTGATTAACGGTAGCTATTAGCTTTTATTATATATGCTGAATCGTGTTCAAGGCCAAGTGCACTATTTCAAAGTGAGAGAGTTTTATTTTCCTTGCCTGAAACATGGCCCACCTGACCCATAGTTAACTCACATTTCCTTTGGCCCTCAGCCCGTCTCTTCCTCCCTTCCCTGCCTGTTACTTAGTACAGGTTTTCACAGCACCAGGTACCTCTCCCGCATACAGCTTGTCACAGTATCAGTTTAAATTACAATTTTTAAAAATTAATATGTATTTTCCATTAAGCAGTGGACTCCATGTGGGAAGTGACTGCTTCTTCTGCTGCTCACTGTATTCTCAGAGAGAGAGAACGAGGGGGATGGGAGGGAGGGAGGAAGAAAGAGAAAGAAAGAAAGGGAAGGAAAGAGGGAAAGAAACAGAGAAAAGAAGAAAGGAAGGAAGGAAAGAAGGAAGAAAGGAAGGAGGAAAGAAGGAAAAGGAAGAAGGAAAGGAAGGAAGGAAGATGGGAAGAAGGAAGGAGCCCATTTTTGACATCCTATCACTCTGAGATGTCCACCCCTCCTCTCCTGCCATACGGGGCCTTGCTTGTGTGAAACGCACAGCGACTTCAGCTGGGAGATCTTGGGGAAGGTTGGGTAGGTGTGTGTGGCGGGCACATTGGGGAAGATACGGAAAGGATGGGAGTCTCAAGTCTGAATGCTTGAGATTTACAGCTGGACAAGAGTGTGGCCTGTTTAGGAGGAAGACACTGAAGTGCCCACTCTCTTCCCCTGCTGGCCCCCCCGAGTCATCTCCGGGTGACTTCCTGGGCCCTCTCAGAAGCTACTGCAGGCCTGCTTGGTGCTAAGGCCAGCAAACCTGAAAGCTTGTTACACCAGTAACCATGGCCAGCTTGCCTGTTCCGTTCATTTCTACCACGTTTGCTAGGTTGGAGAGTCTGCTTAAAGCCGTGGCCCTTGCAGCATGTAACAAGCCTCGCCTGCTGAGAGTCAGAATCCCATTCCTGGCCTCTTTCCACCGATTCAACCTCCTCTCATGGCTCTGAGCTCCCCGCTGGGGAGCTCAGTTACAATCCAGGTGCTCGTGAGTGAGCTCCTGGATGCTGGGGCCTCTGACTTGTCCAATGCAGTGACAAGTATGTAGGAGATGCTGTGAAAATCTCTGCTGTAGATGACAGATCTGTTAGAATTTTTTCCACGCTCCATCATTTACTAGAGCATGATCTTTGGACTTTTACTTAACCTTTCTGAGCTCTGCTCTCTGTTCTTATGATGGGGATAATTAGGATTGTTTGTTGTTGAGGGTCTCCCATGTTACCACACATCTGCCTTCTCAGTTCTTGCTCCCCAAACCCTGTGAGGTGGTTGTCACAAGCTTAACTCACAGATGGGGAAACTGAGGACCAAGACAAGCAGTACTTGCCGAGGTTGTCTGGCTTACGAGCAGCAATGCCAGGAATGGAGCTTGGGTCTTTCTAAATCCAAGGAGCATCTTCTTCCTTCTTCTTACTTCATCACCAGCCCTATTCACTTAAGAGAATGAACACTAGTGCTCTGAGTCAGTTATTCACCACCATGGGGGAGTGAGGTATGGAGGGTGGGAGCGTAGTTTCTGGGTTCAAATCCTAGCTCTGGCACTTACCTGTTAAGTTACATAATCATCCTGAGCTTCAGTGACTTTGTCTGAGAGGTAAGGATAACAATGGATCCTCCCTCATAGGGTTGTTAGAAGATTAAATGATACAGAGCACTTACAAGTTTAGCACATAGAAAGCACTTTCTAAAAGTTAGTTGCCATTGTTATTACTAAAATTGCTGTCCAAGATCTCACTTCAGAAAGCATCTGCCCAGTTCAGTCTCTGGAGAACTTAAATGATAATTGCATTTTGCTATTCATTCATTCATTCAGCAAACATGAATTGAGACCCTACTGTGTTTCCAGGATGGTGGAGGCACCAAAGATACACAGAAGAGTAAGGCAAGGCCCGTGGTCCACCAGGGAAGCAGCAGGAAAACAGGTGAGTGAAGTGGGATGGGGCCGGGATTGGGTTAAGTCCTGATCAGTCTCTCTCTGGGAGAGTCAAGGCAGGTTTTATAGACAAGGTAATCCTTGACTGAGACTTAGACAAAAAGAAGGGATATGCACAGTGGTTAGGGAGGAAAGGATAGTCTGGGCAGATGGAATGGCATGCACAAAAGTATGGGAGTCTGTCTGATCATGGCATGTTAGAGAAATGGCAAGATGTTCCAAATGGTCAGAACACAGTACGTATGTGTGTTGGGGAGTTAAGGCTGCAGAGCAGGGGTTCTCAATGAGGTGGGGGTGTGTGATTTTGCTCCCCCACCATGGGTCATTTGGCAATTTCTGGAGACATTTTTGGGTGTTGTTACAACCTGGGGCAGGGGCACTACTGGCTTCTAGTGGTAAGAGGACAGGGATGCTTCTGAACATCCAAGGAGACATAAGTCAGCTATCCACACCAGAGAATTATCTGGCCCCAAATTTAAATAGTGTCAAGGTAAGTAGAAGTTAAGTAGGAGCTGGATCATGAAGGGATTTTTTGCCTACAAGAAAGAGAGAATCATTGAAAAGTTTTCCTGTGAACAGCTTTGGGTTTTAGAAAGCTCGAGTTGGCAGCATGTGGACAACACATTAGAGGTGGGGGTGGGTGGTAAGACTGGAGGCAGAAAAGTAATTTGGAAGCCATCACAATGATCCAAGTGGAAGACGGTCATCAGGAGACTGAGTATGCAGGAAGTGGAGATGGGGAGGGTAGACAGGGTGGTGAAGAAAGAGCGTCATGACTTTTGGATGTGTGGGTGACGGAGGAGGAGGAAGGAAGGCTGGCCCCAGACTCCTGGCTTGGGAGCCTGTGTGGAAGGTGATAACGTCTCTTGAGTAAGTGACCATAATCTAAGATGTGTTGAATTCCCAAAGCTCATGGGACATTCCCATGTAGAGAAGCTTATTGGGGAGCCAGATATGTGAGTCTGCAGCTCAGGAACAGGTCTGGGGCTAGAGAGAAAGATTCGGGGGTGATCAGTATATATTTGGTAGCTTGAGCCATAGACGTGGATGAGCTAATCCATGAAAGGTGTGTAGTTAGGAGAGAAGGGAACCAAGAAACCAGATGAGCACCAATATTTAACTTTTCAGAAGAGGGAGAAGAGCTCATGAATAGAAACTGGGAAGGAATGGCTGGAAAGACTGCTAAGAAAGACACAATTCTCAAGAAGGAGGAAGTGAAGAGTTATCATTTATTACACAGGTCAAGCAGGATAAGAACTGAAAACTGTCTGTTGGATTTGGCAATTGGGTGGTCAGTGGGGACCTCAGCAAGAGCAATTTTGATGGAGCAATGGGATGGACAGAAGAAGCCAGATTACTATGGTGTGACAATTAAGCAGAGGTTAAATCACTTGCCATCAAGTCCACGTTGTTGGAAAAGCTTGGCTTTAAGGCAAAGCACAGAAGCCATCTCATTCTTTGGCTTAATCTCTAGGAAACACCAAACCATCCACATCCCAGCTTAAACTCTAGCAGTAGAAGGCCATGGTTTGGCCCCTCGGAGTGCATTCCCACTTCTCTGCCTATCCTGTCCTATCTGTCAGTCCTTAAGTTTGTTCCAAGTGCCACCTCCTCAACGAAGTCCTCTTTTCCTGCCCTCACCTTTATTGTCCAATAGCAATGATAATTTGTACCTTCCAATAATCTAATTTCTTTATCTCTAAGTGTCCACTCAATACACTGTATTGTTTCCTGACTAGTTACATTAAACCTCAGAGTAGAAACCACCTCTGGGTATTTGTTGAATGAATGAATGAATTACTTAGACAAAGATCCTGGTCCAGGGTTGTGCCCATGGAGTGGGGTGGGGCTCAGGAATACTTGTAGAATTGAAATGCATGAATGGACTTATTCTCTGATCCAAATTCAACTGGACTCTCTCCAGGGGTTAAAGTTCAAGTTGATTAGTTAATTGATTAACAAATTTAACATGTAATCGAAAATCTCTTCCTAGAAGCTGAGCAGAGTTCTAGGCAGTGAAAGTGAGCAAGAGTGGCAAGGTCCCCATTCTTGAAGAGCTTACTTTTCACTGGGAGAGGAATTTGATAAACAAGAAACGAATAAATAAGCAAGATCATATCATTTTGATAAATGCAATGGTGGAAATATATGAGATGATGTGGAACTAATGGGAGTGGGATGGGGTGAGGGTCTTTAGAAAAAGTTATCAGTGACGGCTTCTCTGAAGAGGTGATATTTGAGCTGAGACCTGATGGATAAGAAGGAGCAGTACAAAGGCTCTAGATTGGTTAATGGAGCTGGAACCAGTATGACAAGTATCAGACCAGTGAGCTCAGACCAGTAGACAAGAGCCGAATCATGGAGGGCCTTGCAGGTCATAGTAAAGAGTTTGGATTAACTGCTAGTGCAGTAGGAAGACACTGAATGGGAAACATGGGGGCACAATGCTCTGATGTATGTTATCAAACATGGTGGTCTAGGGAGGTGGCAGCAGGATGGAGAGAAGTAGATGGACTGGAAATATACAGAAGGTGGAAGGTGACTGCAGACATAATTCCCCTGGCAGGAATGGAGCGACATCTTACTGAGGGAGCAGGAAGAGTCCTGAATTGGGCATCAGGGTATCTGGGTCCAGCACTGGATCCAGTCATGTTCCACATCTGAGACATGGCAGCTGGATGGGATCATCTGGAAGGGTCCCTCCAGCTCTAGCACCCATGGTCTCTGTCAGTCATTGGGGCACCAACATAGGGAAGTGTCAGAGGAGCTGCTGTTGAGGCTGATTGCACAGAGCAACCACCTGGGTCCCTATCTCCTGGGCTGCTCACCCCGGGATGCTGTTAGCCCTTTCACCACCTCTTATCTGCCCCATGGGGATGTTGGCCAAGTCCAGTTGGCAGGCAGTTGTTCAGCCCTGTAGGTCTGGCTCCTGGAGTCCATCACCTCTCTGTGAACAGAATTTGCAACTACAAGGGGCTCCCTGGCCTCCTGTAGTCTGAAGGGCAGGGATGATGGGGCTTCTGGACTGAACTGAACCTCTCTTATATTTCCATCTTTCCTGCTCTGTTACCCTTGAATTCTTTACTAGCAGATCCTCAAGCCCATTCTTCTGGGACAGTCCCTTTTATCAATCCACCACACCACCACATCCCTGGCCTCCAACTGCACCAAATTTCATCCTGGAGTTCTGGCAAGGAGATGGGCCTTGTGGGTGGTATTAGGTTCCCTTTGCTGTCTAGCAAATTATCACAAACTCAGTGACTTAAAACAACACATATTTCTGTAGGTCTGAAGTCTGGGCACAGTGTGACGGGGTTCTCTGCTCAGGGTCCCACAAGGCTGAAATCAAGATGTCAGCTGCACTGCATTCTCATCTGGAGTTCAGGGTCCTCTTCCAAGCTCACATGGTTGTTGGCACAATTCAGTTCCTTGCAGTTGTAGGACGGAGGTGCCATTTCCTTGCTGGTTGCCAGATGGGGGCCACTCTCAGGTCCACAGCTACCTGCATTCCTTGCTATGTGCCCCCCTCCATTCTCAAAGTCAGCAATGGAGAATCTCCCTCATGTTGAATCCTCCTCCTGCTTCGAATCTCTGGCTGCAGAAAGAGCCCAGTCCCCTTGAAGACCTCACCTGATTAGATCCGACCCATGCTTGACAATCTCCCTTTCTTAAAGGTCAACTGTGCCATATAACATAACCTAATCCTGGAGCAAACCTCATCATAGTCACAGTCTGAGGATAAAGCAGAGTGTGTATACCAGGGGGTTGGGGATCTTGAGGACCCTCGTAGCATTCTGCCTATCACAAGACTCAAGCAGGATTTCATGGATGAGGAAGGGTGGGAAGTCGTTCCTGCCTCTGTAAGAACTTAGAGGTTTTTTTGTATTTTAGGGGGTCCAAAAAGAATCTCATGAAAGGTTTGGACCTTCACTCTAGAACCATCCCACTATATTGTCTGGGATTGCAGGGTTCATGGCTCCTGGAAGCCTATCTGTAGTTTCCAGGTGGAGACAGCCTGTTGCAGGTGTGGGGAGGCATGCAGACGGAGGGAGGGCTGGATCGTGTGAGCCTGGTTTCTGGAGCTGCCTTCAAGCTGCCATGTTCTTTGGTAGTGAACACCATCTCCAAAGTGACCTCCGTTTGGTGCCCTGAACATACGTGTTGTGCAGAGTGCACAGCAGCCCACACTTGCAGCAGGGCAGAGCCCTCAGTGCCAGGCATGCTCCACAGTAAGTTCTCCCATAACCTAAAGTTGTGATGAGCCCCTGAGGATGAGATCAGTAAATGCAGAGGGCCATCTGTTGGAGTGCCCCACGGGAGTGCTGATAAGGAGATGGGTGACGGAGTCTGCTTAGAGCCATCCAAGCTCTGTAGGAACTTTGGATCCCGGTCCCTGCAGCGTTGCTCCAACACTTCCTGGAAAATAGGTAGGCCTGAGGCCATGAGCAGGGATGATGGCAATCAGCCTCCCTGGCTCAGAGGCACTGGACTCGAAGACTGCCAACTCTCTGCTTTCATTCAAAATCTGATCTATGGAGCAAACTGTAACTCGTGATGCAGGGAGAGAATGTGTTGATCAGAGGGCCCCTTGTGGCTATAGGTAAACCGAAATAACATCATTCACACCAGATAGAGACATCAGAGTCTTGAGAGTTTAATTAACGTCGTTCAGCCCCAAAGACTTTGATCACTTCTGAGCATAATAAGAATGGCTGTCCTCTTCTGAACAATTACTAAATGCCAGTTCCCGTGGTAAATGCTGCATCACTCAGTGTTAGTAGTGGCCGGCAACAGAAGCTCTTCTTGGTTGATCTGAGTAGAAAAATGAAAAATTAAAACAGGAATTGGGGTAGCTCACAGAATGACAGGAAGGGCTAGAGAACCAGGCTTGGGGCCAGAACCAGGCTGCAGAACACCAGACAATGATGGTCCTTAATTATTATGGGTGTCACTGGCTCCAGATTCAAAGTCTTGAATAGATACTTCTATTTGGTAGGGCCTCATCGTATACCTTAGCTGCATGGAGGTTGGAAATCTACTTGGCACTTTTGTATTCAATAACGAGAGGCCTGCTCCCCATTAAGACCCATAGGAAAAGGAATTCCAGAAACTACAGGAAGGGGAAGAGGTGACTGGCAGCTCACAAGAATGTCTGCCACACACACATTCTCCCATTTGCTTTTTCTGACTACCCAGTGAAATAGGGGTTGTTTTCTCCACTTTATAAGGAAACAAGGCACAGAGAGGTTAATAAACTTGTCCAGGATCACACAGCTATTGTGTAGTAGTTCCTGGATTCAAACTGTCTGACTCCAGAACCCACACTCTCAGACAGGGCGCTACATCTCCACTGAATATTGACAAAATGGAATTTCTAGGGTCACTGAGCTGTGGGTTTCAGACCCTGGATGGTGGTGATCTAAAAGAGAGACTTCCCTCTTGGGGTGGAGTGCCTGAGTAGCCGGCTCTCCCTTGCCACTCTCTGACTGTGATAGTTCTGTCCAAAACACAGTGCAGCCCTGCAGGGAGGGCTGGGGATGGGAGAGAGCAGAATCCAGCTCACAGTTGGCTCTTGTTGAGTCATTGCCTTGAGTCCTGCCTCTGTCTCCTCCAGTCAGTGGAGACAGGGAAGGATAGCTCCATTCCTTGGCTCAAGGAAGCCCATCTTCCTTATCTTTCCCACCTCTTCCAATGAAGATGGCATCAACTTTGGTAATGAATGGAATAACGCTGTCCTTTGCATATGCCTAGGTCATCTCTCCTCCACACATTTGCTCGTGCTGTTCTTCAAATGACCTGTTTCCTTCTCTTCTATTCACAGACAATCCACCCAGACAGGGGCCAGCTCCTTGCTTTCATGGAGTCTCTCCTGCTCTCTTCTACTATGCACTTCCTTTTGAAAAGACAGAGTGCTTCCTAGCTTGGCTCTTGTTCTAGTTTGCTAATGCTGCTGGAATGCAAAACACCAGAGATGGATGCGTTTTTATAAAAGGGGGTTTATTTGGTTACACAGTTACAGCCTTAAGGCCATAAAGTGTCCAAGGTAATGCATCAACAATTGGGTACCTTCACTGGAGGATGGCCGTTGGCATCTGGAAAACCTCTGTTAGCTGAGAAGGCACATGGCAGGCGTCCGCTCCCGAGTTCTGGTTTCCAAATGGCTTTCTCCCAGAACATTCCTCTCTAGGTGGCAGTTTCTCTCCAAAATGTCACTCTGAGTTGCTCTTGGGGCATTTGTTCTCTCTTAGGTACTCTGTAGCAAAAGTCTGCTTTCAGTGGCCATCTTCAAACTGTCTCTCATCTGCAGCTCCTCTCTTAGCTCCTGTGTGTTCTTCAAAGTGTCCCTCTTGGCTGTAGGAAGCTTGCTCCTTCTGTCTGAGCTTATATAGTGCTCCGGTAAACTAATCAAGGCCCATGCTGAATGGGCAGGGCCACACCTCCATGGAAATTATCCAATGAAAGATCTTGCCCTCAACTGAGTAATCACATCTCCACAGAAACATCCAATCAAAAAGTCTCCAACCCAATCAACACCAATACGTTTTCTGCCCACACAAGGTTACATCAAAGATAACGGCATTCTGAGGGACATAATACATTCAGACTGGCACAGCTCTTAATCCTTTTCCTCTGGTTTTCCCTGGATTTGTCTCATTTTACCAAGTACATTGTAAGCAAGTTGAGGGCAGAGACTATACCTCTCCCTGATTTTGTTCCTCCCAGCCAGCATAGTTTTTGATGCACAGCAGACAAGCACATGGAAAGGGAGAGAAATTTGGTGCCAGAGAGAACTGGATTTGAATCCCAACCCTGATATTTACTTGAGCAGTTTACTTAACAATTCATTTATTCAATAAATATATATTGAGGGCCTACTGTGTGCTGGGCACTGCACTAGGAGCTGAGGCTACAAAGGTGGTTAAACAGACATTGTGGAGCTTACGGTCTAGGGAGGGAGATAGATATTAACCCACCAACAAGATAATCTTACACAACAGGTATAATGACTTGCTGAGAACAGCTCCATGAAGGATAAACCCATGGAGCTATGAGAAGGTATATAGGGGGAGTTGATTCAATGGGTTCAGGGAGCGGAGTGGGCCAGGAGCCATGCTGAGCCTCAGTTTCCTTTACTGGAAAATGAAGATATCATCCATCTAGCTCACTGGGCTGTTTCAAGGATTAAATGAGTTAACATGCAGTGCACAGCATTTGAAAGATATACAGTAAATATTACCACAATGAAGCCTGTTAGGTTGGCCAAGTGAGTGGTTAAGTTCTGAAGGAAAGTAGGCTTAGACATATACAGGCACTTCCTATGCCTAGAGATCCCCAGAAAAGTGAATCCCAGACCCCTTTTCCATCATAGTCAGCTGGGAAGCTTTTGAAAAATGCATACTAGCCAATCAGAATTTCCCAGGGTGGGATCTGAGCACGTGTGTTTGAGAAAGTCTTGGATAAGTCTTCTTCTGAAATTAGAGAATTAGCACACATTTGTCATAACCACTGAAGCAATGCAAAGTGATAAAAAGAAGGAAAACAGCCATCTGCTCCCCTCTTTCTTCCTACTCGTCCCCTTGCTTCTGGAGATCACCAGGCTCAACAAGCTGGTGGAACCCTTTTTAGCATTCCAACTCTATGGCCATTTAATGTAAACTCATAGATAAGCACTTACATTGCAAAGCTATTATACCAAATATTTTTTCTCTTTTTTTTTTCCTTTATTAGAGAAGTTGTAGGTTTACAGAACAAACATGCATAAAATACAGGGTTTGCATATACCAGCCTATTATTAACACGTGCATTGGCATGGTACATTAGTTAAAATTGAAAGCACACTTTTATAACTGTACCATTAACTGTCATCCATGTTTAACTTAGGGTTCCCTGTTTGTGTTGTGCAGTTCCATGGATTAAAAATTTTTTTATTCTAGTAACATACATACAACATAGAATTTCCCCTTTTAACACATTCAAATATATAATTTAGAGCTGTTAATTGAATTCACAATGATACGCTACCATCACCATCATCCATTGCCAAAATTTTACATCATACCAAATAGAAAACAAGAGTTAAACCTTAACACTTGTTTTGGTTTGCTAAAGCTTCTGGAATGCAATATACCAGAAATGGGTTGCCTTTTAACAATGGAGATTTATTAAATTAAAAGTTACAATTCTAAGGCTGTGAAAATGTCCAAATTAAGGCATTGTGCCATTTTGAATGTATTATGTCCCCCAAAACACCATTATCTTTGATGTAATCTTGTGTGGGCAGAAGTATCAGTGTTGATTAGATTGTAATTCTTTGAATGTTCCACAGACATGCTACCCACCGAACTGTGGGTGATGACGCTGATTGGATAGTTTCCATGGAAGTGGGGCCCCACCCACTCAGCATGGGCCTTGATTAGTTTACTAGAGCACTGTATAAGCTCAGACAGAAGGAGCGAGCTTGCTACAGCCAAGAGGGACACTTGGAAAAACACATAGAGAGCTGCGAGCAACTGAGAGTGACATTTTGAAGAGGGGCTGCAGCTAAGAGGGGACAAAATGCCCCAAGAGCAACCTTTTGGAGAACACCATTTTGAAACACAACCTGGGAGCAAGCGAATACCAGCCACGAGCCTTCCGAGCTAACAGAGGTTTTCTGGATACCAGTGGCCATCCTTCAGTGAAGGTACCTCCTTACCTTGGACACTTTATGGCCTTAAGACTGTAACTGTGTAACCAAATAAACCCCCTTTATAAAAGCCAATCCATCTCTGGTATCTTGCATTCTGGCAGCATTAGCAAACCAGAACAGGCATCAATAAGAGGATACCTTCTCTGAAGAAAGTCTGCTGTTGTCCAGGGTTCCTTTGTCAGATAGCAAGGCACATGGCTGGTGTCTGCTGGTCCTTCAGTCCTGTGTTTTGTTGCTTTCAGCTTCTGATTTCAGTGGCTTTCTCTTTGAGTGTCAGTGAGTTCTTTCTTAGCATCTCTGGGGTGTTTCTCTCTCTAAGCTTTCTCCAAATGTCTTTGCTTTTTATCCTGTCTTAGAAGACTCTAGTAAAGGATTAAGACCCACCTCGAATTGGGTGGGTCACATCTCAATTGAAACAACCTAATTGAAAGGTTCCACCCACAAGAGGCCTGAATCCACAAGAATGGATTAAAAGAACATGGTCTTTTCTGGGGTACATAACAGTTCCAAGCTACCACAACTCCCTATCCTGAGGGAGATTTACACCCCTGGGAGTCAGTTCCCACGTAGGGGAGAGGGCAGTGAGTTCACCTGCTGAGTTGGATTAGCTAGAAAGAGAGGGCCACATCTGAGCAAAAAAGAGGTCCCCTGGTTCTAGATTCTGACTCTATGAGTTTGCTTATTCTAATTATTTCTTACCAGTGAGATCATACAATATTTGTCCTTTTGTATTTGACTTATTTCACTCAATATGGAGCTTTCAAGCTTCATCCATGTGGTAGCATGTATCAGAACTTTATCTCTTTTTATGACTGAATAATATTCCATTGTGTATACACCATATTTTGTTTATCCATTCATTGGTTGATGGGCACATGTGTTGCTTCCATTTTTTTGGCAGTTGTGAATAATGCTGCTTTGAATATCAATGTGCAAATATTTATTTGAGTCCCTGCTTTCAATTCTTTTGGGTGTATACCTAGAAGGGGGATTGCCAGATCATATGGTAATTCTATAATTAATTTTCTGAGGAGCTGCCAAACTGTTTTCCACTGTGGCTACACCATTTTACATTCTTACCATCAATGAATAAGTGTTTCTATTTCTCTACATTTTCTCCAACACTTGTAATTTTCCATTTTTTAATAGTAGCCATTCTAATGGGTGTGAAATTGTATCTTGTTCTGGTTTTAATTTGCATTTCCCTAATGGTTAATGATGTTGAATGTACTTTCATGTGCTTTTTGGCCATTTATCAATCTTCTATGGAGAGATGACTATTTCGGTCTTTGCCCTTTTTTCCATTTTTTTAATTAAATTCAGTTTTATTGAGATATATTCACATACCATACAATTATCCATGGTGTACAATCAACTGTTCATAGTACCATTATATAGTTGTGCATTCATCATCTCAATCTATTTTTGAACATTTTCCTTACACCAGAAAGAGTAAGAATAAAAAATAAAAATAAAAAAGAACACCCAAATCATCCCCCCCATCCCACTCTATTTTTCATTTAGTTTTTGTCCCAATTTATCTACTCATCCATCCATACACTGGGTAAAGGGAGTGCAATTCACAAGGTTTTCACAATCACACTGTCACCCCTTGTAAGTTACATTGTTACACAATCGTCTTCAAGAGTCAAGGCTACTGGGTTGGAGTTTGATAGTTTCAGGTATTTACTTCTAGCTATTCCAGTGCATTAAAACCTAAAAAGAGTTATCTATATAGTGCGTAAGAATGTCCACCAGAGTGACCTCTCGACTCCATTTGAAATCTCTCAGCCCGTGAAACTTTTTGTTTCATTTTGAATCCCCTTTTGGTCAAGAAGATGTTCTTAATCCCACAATGCTGGGTCCAGATTCATCCCTGGGAGTCATATCCTGCATTGCCAGAGAGATTTACAACCCTGGGTGTCAGGTCCCACATAGTTGGGAGGGCAGTGAGTTCACCTGCCAAGTTGGCTTAGCTAGAGAGAGAGGGCCACATATGAGCAACAAAGAGGTACTTAGGGGGAGAGTCTTAGGCACAATTATAAGCAGGTTTAGCCTCTCCTTTGCAGTATTGAGTTTCATAAGGGCAAGCCCCAAGATAAGAGGGCTTGGCACACCAAACCATCAGTCCTCAATGTTTGTGAGAACATCAGCAACAATCCAGGTGGGGAAGTCCCACTCTTTGGCATTTTCCCCCAGCTCCTCAGGGTGGTCCTGCATATATATTTTTATTCTCTGTCCAAATATTTTGGATGTGTCTCTATTTCACACTAACCTATACAAACCTACCAGATCTTACTTCCTATTCAAAGTTCCATGTAATTATGGTATTTTAACAAACTGTAGAAGTTATATTGTTTAGAAAATATAGATCCTGCACCAAATAAACAGCTCTTCACATGGTCTCACATGGAAGTTGAAGTTTTAAAACACAGTCAGTTTTGATCTTTACCCTTTGGCCAGATTTGCCCCAGTCTTAACCAGATCTGCTTCATTCATATCTCTAATTGAAGTCTGGGCTCTTTTTCATCTTTTTTTTTTTTTTTTTTTTTTTTTTTTTTAACAGTTGCTGTATGTGCTAATACTGACATTCATATCTGCCAAGCTCTATCTCTGAGTTTCAGGTGTCACACAGATACCCAACATTCCAGAGACTGATCACACAAGGGGATCAACATCTCAAAGTTTGGAGATAGCCGTTACAATTGAGGAATAAATGAGACTGCTGTAAGAGAATACAATTTAGGACCATTACAATAATCGTTCCCCTGATAGACTGTGCTCTAAGATTTAATTCTGAGTTTACTCATTGTAGTTAGTCTATATTGGTGAGGCACTATAGTGTTTGCCTTTGTTTCTGGCATACTTCACTCAAAATGCTGTCTACAGGATCCCTTTACCTCTTTGCATGTCTCACAGCTTCACTTCTTCTCGTAGTTGCTCAATATTCCATTGTATGCATTCACCACAGTTCACCATTCTCTTTCTCAGTTGATGTACCCTTAGGTCACCTCCACCATTGCAAATCATGAATACTGCCTCCATGAACACCAGTGTGCAAATGTCCATTCATGTCTCTGCTCTCAGATCTTCCAGGTATATACCCTAAAATGAGGTTGCGGGATCTTATGGCACCCACATACTTTTGCCCATTTTTGAATCAGGTTGTTTGTCTTTTTGTTGTTGAAGGATTTAGTTATATATCCTGGATATTGAACCCTTACTGGATATGTGGTTTCCAAATATTTTCTCCCATTGTTTATGCCATCACTTTACTTTCATGTTAAAGTCCTTTGAGGCACAAAAGATTTTAATTTTGATGAGGTACCATTTATCTATTTTTTCTTTTGTTGCTTGCACTTTGGGTGTAAAGTTTAAGAAACTACTGCCCAATACAATGTCCTGAAGATGGTTCCCTACATTTTCTTCTAGAAGTTTTATTGTTTTGGATCATATATTTAGGTCTTTGATTCATTTGAGTTGATTTTTGTGTATGGTGTGAGGCAGGGGTCCTCCTTCACTCTTTTGCCAATGGAGATCCAGTTTTCCCAGAACCATGTGTGGAAGACACTATTCTTACCCAATTAAGTGGTATTTGCCTCTTGTCAATCAGTTGGCCATAAATGTGAGGGCTGATTTCTGAGTCCTCAATTCAATTCCATTGGTCTATATGTCTATCCTTGTGCCAGTACCATGCTGTTTTGATTACTGTGGCTTTGTAATAAGTTTTAAGATTGGGAAATGTGAGTTCTCCAACTTCGTTTTTCTTTGTCAAGATGACTCTGGTCATTAGGGTCCCTTACCCTTCCATATACATTCAATAATTGGCCTTTCCATTTCTGCCAAGAAAGTTGTTGGAATTTTTATTGGGATTGTATTGAATCTGTAAATCGCCTTGGGTAGGATTGACATGTTCACAATATTGAGTCTTCCAATCCATGAATATGGAATGTCCTTCCATTTCTTTAGATATATTTTGATTTCTTTTAGCAATGTTTTTAGTTTTCTGTGTACAAGTCCTTCCCATCCTTGGTTAGATTTATTCCTGGATATTTAATTCTTTTAGTTGCTATTGTAAATGGAATCTTTTTCTTGACTGCTTCTTCCAATTTTTCATTCCTAGTGAAACACTAGAGATTTTTGCATGATGATCTTGTACCACACCGCTTTGCTTAATTCATTTATTAGCTCCACAAGCTTTGTTATGGATTATAAAATCAAGACACAGACAACTCAGGAAATAAATCCTAGAGTTAACATTTTAAAATATTAGAATGTATATTGTGCAACAAAAGATTACAAGGCAAACAAAGAAAGAGGAAATGAGGATCAATCCAAAGGAAAAGAATGAAAATCCAGAAAACATCAATGAAGAAGACCAGACTGTGGACATACTGGAGAAAGGCTATAAAAAAGGATCTTCAATATTCTCAAGGAGAGAAAGGAAAACACAGAGAAAGAACTAAAGGATATCAGGAAAATGATGAATGAAGAATATGAGAATCTCAATAAAGAGACAGAAAATTTAAAAAGGAACCAAACAGAACTACTGGAGTTGAAGGCCACAATAACTGAAATGAAACATTCCCAGGAGGGTTTCAATAGCAGATTGGAGCTGGCAGAAGAAAGAAACAGTGAACTCTTACACAAGAGTATTGAAACGAGTAAAGCTGAGGAGCAGAAAGAAAAAAGAATTACAAAAAGTGAAAATAGTCTAAGGGACCTCTGTGACACCATCAAGTGCACCAATATATGCCTTCTGGGAGTCCCAGAAGGAGAATAAAGAGAGAAAGGGGCATAAGAAATTTTCAAAGAAATAATGACAGAAACTTTCCAAACTTAGCAAAAGATGTAGATATGCACGTCCCAAAAGCCCAGAGAACACTAACTGGATACACTTGAAGAAAATTGTGTCCCATCACATACCATTCAAACTGTCAAATGCAAAGGACAAGGAAAGAGTTCTGCAAGCTGCAAGAGAAAAGCAATATATTATATACAAGGGAGTCCCAATTAGGTTAAGACCTGATTTCTCATAAAAAAACCATGGAGACAAGAAAGCAGTGGGTTGAAATACTTAAAAGTGTAGAAAGACAACAATTGCCAACCAAGAATTTTATATCTGGCAAGACTTTCTTTCAAAAATAAGGGAGCAATTAAGACATTCCTATATGAACAAATCTGAGGAAGTTCATCACCACTAGACCTGTACCACTAGCAATGCTAAAGAGATTTCTTTAATATGAAAGGAAAGGAGACTAGACAGTGATTCAAAGTGACATAAAAAAAATAAAGACCTCTGGTAAAGGTAACAATTTGGATAATTATAAATGCCAGTAATATTGTGTTGTATTTTTTTGGTGTGTAACTCCACTTCTTACTTCCTACAGGTGCTAAAATGCAGACGCATAAAAATAATGATAACCATATGGTTTTGGACATACAAGGTACAAGGATATAACTGGCAACAAGTACAAAAAAGGTGGGGGGACAGAGGAGTATAGGAATAGTATACATGTATACTACTAAAGTCAAGTTGGTACCAAATTAAATATGATTGCTATATATTTAGGATATTAAATTTTAACCCCATGGTACCACAAGGAAAATATATGAAAAATATCTCCAGATATTTCAGAAATGAGAAGGGACTTGATATTGTACAATACAAACAATAAAATAAATATGAAACTGGGCATTAACAGAAGAATTGAGGGAAAAAAATGATGTAAGACTTACACAGACTACATAGCAAAATGGCAAAGAAAGTCCTGCATTATCAGTAGTGACCTTAAATGTAAATGGATTAAATTCTCCAGTCAAAAGACAAAAAACCAATAACAGACTCTTCCAGTCTTCAACTGGAAGAATGGCTAAAAAAGCATGACCCAACTTTACGTTGTCTACAAGAGACTCATCTGACATTCAAAGAATAAGTAGGTTGATAGTGAAAGGATAGACAAAATATACTATGCAAGTAGTAGCCAAAAGAGAGCTAGGGTAGATATACCAATATCAGATAAAATAGATTTTAAGTGAAAAACAGTATGACGGACAAAGACAGTCATTATTTACTGATAAATGGGTCAATTCAACAGCAAGATGTAACAATTATAAATACATATGCATCTAACAGCAAAGCCCCTAAATACATGAAGCAAATACTGATAGATTTGAAGGGAGAAATAGATGGTTTTACATTAATAGTAGGAGGCTTTAATATACCACTTTCTATAATGGATAGAACATCTAGACAGAAGATCAATGAGGAGATACCAGACTTGAGCAATACTCCAAACCAACTAGACCTAACAGCATATATAGAACACTTCCTCCAACAGCAACAAAATACATATTATTCTTGAGTACACACAGATTATTCTCCAGGATAGACCATATCTTAGGTCACAAAACAAGTCTCAATAAATTAAAAAAATTGAAATCATACAATGTATCTTCTCAGACCACATGGAGTGAAACTAGAAATCAATAACAGAGGAACAAATGGAAAATTCACAAATTTGTGGAAATTAAATAACATACTCTTAAACAATCAGTGGGTTAAAGAAGAAATCACAAAGAAAATTAGGAAATATCTTGAGGCAAATGAAAATTGAAAACACAACATACCAAAACTTATGGGATGCAGCAAAGGCAGTACTGAGAGGGAAATTTATAGCTCTAAATGCTTACATTAAAAAAGAAGAATGATTTCAAATCAGAGACCTAACTCAAAACTGGAAAAACTAGAAAAAGCAGAGTAAACTAAACCCAGTGAAAGCAGAAGAAAGGAAATAACAAAAGATTAAAGCAGCAATAAATGAAATAGAGAATTAAAAAACCAATAGAGAGAGTCAATAAAACCAAAAGTTGGTTCTTGGAAAAACTCAATAAAATTGGCAAACCTTTAGCTAGACTGACAAAGAAAAAAGAGAGAGGACACAAAAAGGTATAATCAGAAATGAGAAGTGGAATATTACTACTGAGCCCACTGAAATAAAAAGAACAATAAGGATACTGTGAAAAACTGTATGCCAACAAATTAGATAACCTAGATGAAATGGACAAATTCCTAGAAATACACAAACTACTTACACTGACTCAAGAAGATATAGAAGATCTCAATAAACCAATAACAGGTAAAGAAGATTGAATCAGTAATCAAAAACCTCCCAACAAAAAAAGCCCAGGACTGGATGGTTTCACAGGTGAATTTTACCAAGCATTCCAAGAATTAACACCGATCCTGGTCAAACTGTTCCAAAAAATTGAAGAGGAGTCTACAGTCCTAATTCATTCTATGAGACCAACATCACCCTCATACCAAAGCCAGATAAATATACTAAAAGAAAAGAAAATTACAGGCTCATTTCTCTTATGACTATAGATGCAAAAATCCTCAAGAAAATACTTGCAAATCAAATCCAACAGCACATTAAAGGAATTATACATCATGATCAAGTGGGTTTTATCCCAGGTATGCAAGGGTGGTTCAACACAAGAAAATCAATTAATGTAGTACACCACATTAACAAATCAGAGAGGAACAGCCACATGATCTACTCGATTGATGTAGAAAAGGCATTTTATAGAATTCATCATCCTTTCTTGATAAAAACACTTTGAAAGTTAAGGATAGAAGGAAACTTCCTTAACATGATAAAGGGCATATACGAAAAACTCAATGGTGAAAGACTGAAAGCTTTCCCTCTAAGATCTGGAACAAGGCAAGATGCCCATTGTCATAACTGTCGTTCAACATTATACTGGAAGTTCTAGCCAGAGCAATTATGCAAGAGAAAGAAGTAAAAGGCATCCAAATTGGAAAGAAGAAGTGAAGCTTTCCCTGTTTGCAGATGACATAATCCTATATAAAGAAAATCCTGAAAAGTCCAAATGTTTTTCCTTGAGTCTTGCTTTTTTTAAAAAACTTAACAATAGAACACACATGTCCCTTCAAGTTAATAGATACTGGCTCAGTTCTTTTAATAGCCACTAGCTACATAATATTCTATGGAATAGTTGGACCGCATTTTATTCAATGCCGTATTGATGGACACTCAGATTGTTTTCCTGTCTTCTGCTTTTACAAGTAGTGAAGCAATAAATAACTGTGTAAAAGTACTCTTGTTTATTGATGCTTTTATTTCCAAAGGATAGTCTCCAAAGAGTGAAATTGATCAAATGATATGTGCATTTTTAATTTTAATTGATATTGACAGATTTGTTCCCCAAATGTCTGTGGCAATCACATTCCCACAAGTAGAGTGGGAGAGCTCTGTATTTTGGAAAAGCTCCCTAAGTGATTCTGAAGGGCTGCCCTGGTTATGAGCCCACATGTCCGCCAGAGTTTCCAAAAGGGGGCTTGGGAGAGAACTGGCAGCGAATGAGTGATGGGCTCCCCAGGAAAGTGAAGAAATGGTTCTTATCAGCCCGCCCAACTCCCTCAGGGTGGGGCAAACCCTCCTTCCCCAGGGAACTTCCTCCACGGCCCCTATATAAGATGTCATTGTCACTATCTGATGGAGCAAGGGAGGCTCTTCCCGGGAAGGCTTCTGGGTGGTGAGTGCTTTCCCTGTTGTGGTAAAGCCAACTCTGGGTGAGTGCTCAGTCTTCCCAGACATGCCCAGGTGAGGCTGACAGATTCTGAACGACTGGCTTTCAGGTTATGTGGGTATAAGTAGGGAGAGGATTTCAGAGGTATGTGAAAGCTCTCCTTGGCTAGGGATGGCAGAGAGTGGAGGAAGGGGCAGTGTGTTGCTTTTTGCGTTTTGAGGTTGGAGCACACTTTCTAAATGCTCTGTGTCCCTAGGAAGGCCAGCAATTATTGGTTCTCAAGTCTCTCTTGTTTCATAGACTCTGAGGGACTCAATTAAGTTCAGAAAATAAATGCATTATTCTCTTCTTCACGTCCATGCTCATAGGAAAGCCTACTGTGGCTGCCCATCTTAGTCTGCTTTATTCTATTCAGAGAGAGATCTCGGGGTCTTGGAGGGTCAGGCGCTGGACTCAGCATTAGCTGGTTTATCCTAACTTCTATTCGCATCTTCTTTTTCTCTACTGCACTCCAGAGGCCTTCTAATGGTATGACTATGGTGTGTGTGTGTGTCTGTGTATGTGTGTGTGTGTGTGTGTGACCAACTGTGTTCGCCATTGCAGGATAAAGTCAAGATGAAACTTTCCCTGCTTCTGGCTCTTCTATTTGGGGCAGCTTCTGCTTTTCATCTAAGTAAGTGTCTTTTACCTTCAGTTGTTATCCCTGCATTTTGTTCCCTTCTATAGCAGATAGGGTGAGAGTCATACCCAACTCCTTCTGTGGCCATCCCCTATTTCAGGATCTCTGAACCCTGAAAGGAGGAGGGACACTACAGTTGGGAATTGATGATGCCTCAGGGCATCTGTTATGTCTGCAGTTTTGGTTCTACTATGACAGTCCCAATTTTGTCTTTCTACTGAGTGCCAATGATAATCACAGCAATAACCGCTTTTTACCTTGAGATTGCAAAGTGCACTGTGCTAAGGTTTTCTCTGCTTCATCTCCTCTAATCCTCATAGCATCCTTACGAGGTAGGGGTGCTGTTTATACCTACTTTGCAAATGAAAAAATAAAGCAAACCCACAGCTGCCCGACTCTAAGGCCTTGTTCTCGGCCACCAGGACCTCATGTGGGAGGTTGGATTCTTTCCATGGAGACTTGGTTCCAGGTCTCGCTCATTCTAGTGTGGAGCACTGGGCCACCCAGGGCAGGGTGGGAGCTGTCTGTGGTTCTGGGGGTGGGGAGTGGGGGTAGTGGGAGAAGATGTGAAGCAGGAAAGAGAAGGAGGGACACTTGGTGTTTTTCCCTGCTAGAGGCTGAAACTCCCAACTTGGAGAGCCCCTTGGAAAAGGAGACCCTGCCCGAGGATGGGGACGTGCCTGAACAGGAGGCAGACGAGGCCCCCACGCGGGAGCTGATGCTGCCGGAGGAAGAGGAGGAGGGCTCCGGTAGTGAAGATGCCCTTGAGGAAGAGGAGGACGCGGAGCCGGCCTCAGCCCTGGGTGAGGCAGACAAGGACTTTCAGTGCCCTAAGGAAGAAGACACAGTAAAACTGGACGGCATCCCTGGATGCAAGACCTGCCGCTTCTTTCTGGTGAGGAGCCCCAGGCAGTTTAATCAGGCTCAGGTGAGTGTCCTGTGGCTGAGGTCTGGGGTCAGGAGAGGGGTCTTATCTCCAGCCTCTGTATCCCTGGTTATTTTCCATATTGAGAGCCCTGGTGGCATCAGCAGAGGCGGAGGCCTGAAGGGGTATGGTGTCCGTGGTGGGGACCATGTGGAAACAGAAGTTGCGCTTTGGTCTCTAGCCTTCAAGATCTGTGGGGATGAATTTTGGAGACCTAGAGACCTGAGACTAAGGTGACCTGAATTCCTGTTGGTAAGAACTCCATTCTTCTTTTATCCTGTCTTTCAGAATACTTGCCAGAGGTGCTACCGGGGCAACCTCGTCTCCATCCACAACTACGGCTTCAATTACCGACTCCAAGCCTCGGTCAGTGGGTACAACCAGGCCCAAGTCTGGATTGGAGGCAGAGTCATAGGCTGGGTAAGCGGGGTCACTGCTCTAGCATGAGGAATAGCCGCTGACCCCAGGCAGAGCTCAGCTTGCTGCAGCTTTGTCTGTCAAGACTCTCTGCTATTGTTTCCTCCTCAGTGACCCTCTGAGCATGGCATTGGGAAGAGACAAGTACTTAGAGTCAGGAGGTTTGGATTCAAGTCCTCTGACTATCTTTATGAGACTCTCCCAAAGAGAGTGGGCTTGTTTCCTCATCTCGGCAATCCTTCCCCTGCCTCTCATTAGGACCAGAAGGGAAAGCACGTGACTGGGATGCATAGAACGTGGTTGAGATGATCACTGTGAATCAATGCTATGTTGACCAGGACGGCATCCATCACGATGATTTAGGGCAAAGGGCCCAGCAGGCAAAAGGACGATCGAGCAGAAACAGTTCCAGCTCTGCCCATCTATCTTTCCTTTGCCTCATGCTTCAAACCAACTCTTCCCCTCTTGCCTCCTTAGGGTAAATGCAAACGCTTTCGCTGGGTGGATGGCAGTGTCTGGAATTTTGGGTTCTGGGCTGCCGGTCAGCCCGGGAATCGTGGTGGCCGATGTGTGACCCTGTGTACCCGAGGTGAGGAAGGGCTGGGGACAAAAAGGATGTGGTAGGCCTGGGAGGTGGGAGGTGCCCCATGGAGGAAAGACCCTCCTGGGGCCCGAGTTGGGGTGGCAAGAGGCTAACGGTCCCTTCGGTTCTGTCTTCGCAGGTGGCCACTGGCGCCGAGCTCACTGCGGGAGGCGCCTTTCCTTCATCTGTGCCAACTGAGCTGGCCCCAGCCAGGAGTTCAGAGGGGCTCCCTCCTGGGCAGCCGTTTTCTCTCCCCTGCTTGCTGCCCCACTTTCCACCACCCAGCAATAAAATTGATTTTTTCTGGAACTGACTTCTTTCTCTTGTGATTATTGATCTACTCTCATTAGCCCCATCCTTGAATTTTTTTGCCCTGTAATCCCCACCCTTCCCTACTCTACTGTGTCTCATAGAAGGGGTGAGAAGTTATCACTCTAAGGAGGATGGGGGGTGGTGTGGAGCCTTCCTGAAGATGGAGGAACGGGCTCAGATATGTTTCTTTGTAGAACACTCAATTACTGGGCCCTGGTGTAGCAAGTGCTGCCATACACCCATATCCCTCAGACCTTTCAAGGTGCTAGGTGCCTGGTTCTATACCTCTGTGCTCAAGGGCCCTTTATTCCCCCAGAGCTGTGGCTGTCTTGAAGTGCCAGGAAATTAACATGCCTCTTTGAACTCTCCACAATTCTCAGGAGTGGGTTCTTGACCCTCAGGTAGAATAACTCTAAAGCATTCATTGGACACTGTTTCCCAGTGGGATTTACCTTCAGTTACCGGCTGAGATAGCTGACTTTATAACACCCCTTTCCTTGGCTACCTTCCCTTCTCTATATCAATTCTCTGTCCCCCTACCAGTGTCCTCTGCACCTCCCAAATAAACCACTTACACTCAAATCCTGGTATGCTGTTTTGGATGTATTATGTCTCCCCAAATGCCGTGTTCTTTGATGCAATCTTATGGGGGCAGACATATTAGTGTTGATTAGTTGAAATCCTTTGATTATTTCCATGGAGATGTTACTCAATCAACTGTGGGCAAGACTTTTGATTGGATTAGTGCCATGGAGGTGTTACCCCACCCATTCAGGGTAGGACTAAACTGAATCACTGGAGTGCTGTAAAAGAGTTCACAGACAGAAGGAGGTGCTGCAGCTAAGACTGACTCTTTGAAGAATGCACAAGAGCTGAGAGTGAAGCTGCAACACAATCTGGGATCAGCAGATGCCAGCCACATGCCTTCCCAGCTAACAGGTTCTCCGGACTCCATTGGCCTTCCTTAGGTGAAGGCATACTTGTGTTGATGCCTTCATTTGGACACTTTCATGGCCTTCAGACTGCAACTTTGTAACCAAATAAGCCCCATTTATAAAAACCAATCCATTTCTGGTATTCTGCATAATGGCAGCATTAGCAAACTGGAACACGTGGTCTCACAGGTCTGCTTTCTGGGGAAACCCAAAAGAAGACAACCTCCCATGAGTCAGACTTTATATAAGACCTGGGCATATGTACAGCACAGTCCTCTGACATTCAGGAACATACAGTTGTTTATAATATAAGAACAGCAACATCTACTAATTATTACCACTTACCAAGCAGCCACAGAGTACCCCACTGCTGCAGCAGGCGCTCACCAGATGACCCCATGTGACTGATAATTATTAACCCCATTTTATAGGACTGGGCTCAGAGAGATTCTGACCTGTTAAAAGACTTGTCCAAGGCTGAACCTCTGAAAAAGACCAGTGCTGAGATTTGGCTCTATCTGCTCCAAATCAACATTTCTTTAACCACTCTGTTTCCATGACTGGAAGGGTGGCCACTCTCCTCTCTCTGACATGATCATACAGGGATGGAGCATAGAGGGGAAGTAAGATGGACTCTTTCACCCTTGGGTTCAGTTGGGGCATAGAACCCTTACCCAGCTGGAGATGAGGGAGCCCCAATCAGAAATGAGGAAGGAAGGTATTCCAAACTCTTTCTGCACTAGGGAGATGAGAAGAAAGTAAAGGGCCCATTCCCTGAAGCCCATTTCCTCCATAATTCCTCAAGTTCATGGAATTTCAGATGTAACCAGGATCTTGGAGAAAGGCAAATCAAGAACTTTAATTCTTTAAATGTGGTCCAGAGATGGAAAGCTACTTTCCTAAAGTCACACAATAAATTGAGAAAGAAATAGAAATTAAACTTAGGTCCATTGCAACTGCTGCTACACAAGTCTGTTGATTCAAAGATGGTGGAATTCTGAAACATGTACTATGAGTCCAACTCTATGCTGGGTGCTGTGGAGGGTACAACAGAAGCAGAACTTTCATTCCTTGTCCCCATGGGCCTTATATTCTGGTATAAGAAGGGGTTGCTTCACCCTCTTTCCGATAATAATACCCCCAATTTATTAATTTACTAGGTGCCAACCTGTGTTAAGTGCTTGGTGGACTTTGTCTTCTCCCTTATAAATCTCTTCTGTTGGGGGTGTGTATGCTTGACAGAGATGTGACTTCAAGCTCATGGAGATCCCCTTTTGGGAAGTAATAGAAAGGAAGGGGCAAGAAGGAGGCTTCTGGGCTCCAGGTAATATTCTATCTGTTGGTCTTGGGGTGGATCCTTGGGTGCATTCACTTTAAAAATTCATTGAGCAGTCCGCTCTACAGTGCACTTTATAGGTTGTGTGTTATAAGTCAACAACAAAAAAGTAAAACTAACAGAATAAGGGGATTGGCCTTACGTCTTGAAATATGGGTTTGTGTGTGCATTTTTCCTCTCCAACAAGATACTAACTAAGCTCTGTGAAATTAAAGTCGCGTCTTTACAATTGAATCCTCACATGGTGCACAGCGCAGAGTAGGAGCTCAATCAATACTCGCTGCTTACTTGTTGATAAGGGTCACAGCTCTAATTCTGGTTTCTTGACAAGGGCCACCCCCCAGTTCCATGTGCCTTGCCTGGAAAGGTGACTGACAAGGGCTACCAACTCCAGGCACCAGGCACAGTGCTGAGAGCTTTACTCAAGCTGATCTCATTTAATCCTCCCTATGGCCTTTAGAGATAGGTCCTATCATTATCCCCATTTTATAGATGAGAAAACAGACACAGAGGGACTGAATCTGGAACTTTTGGTTTCATCCTACGTAACTCCACCCTGTCTCCCAAGATAGTGAGACACACTTTCTGCATTATGTGGTCTGGGCTGAATCTTGGGACTTTGTAACATCAGTATCATAAATGCAAACAGTAAGCCAGAGACTTGGAGTTCCATGAATGCTGACAACTTTGACACCACAGGCTAGATCTCCTGGGGGTAGCACATTTGGGTATATCAAAGAGAGCAAGGACTTGGGAGTTGGGCAGACTAGGATCCGACGTGTCACTTTCTACTGGTTGTGTGAGCTTGGGCGAGTCATTAAACCCCTCTGAGCTTTGGTAGTAATTATGTAGACTAGAGATGCTAATACCTAATTTCTAGGACTCTTATAAGGATTGAGTAAGATAACAGAGGTAAAGGCCTTAATGAAGCATAGTGTCTGGTCCATGGTGGACCTTCAAGAATGTTATTTCCAGTTTTATATCAGGCAGGAATTATTGTGGTCATTTAAGAGGCTGCTTGGAATCATTGGAATGGCTTTGCTAAGGGGTTTGTGTGCAAAGAAAACAGGCCCAGCTGTGAGAAAGAAGAGGCTGCAAAGGATGGAAGATAGTGAGCAAGGTTTGAAGCTTGAAATTGGGAGACCAGGTTTTGGGCCCTGGGATTGGCCAATCCCCCTCCAGTTAAGTAGATAAGCTAAGGGTCTGGTCTGTTGGGCAGGAGAAATAACGACCGAGGCTGTTATTCTGCAATTAGGCCCAGAAGTGGCCTCTTAGATGCTTCTCCATTTGTAGGTCCCTTGGTTGAGCAGAGGAAGGGAAGCAATCCAGGCCTTTTCATGCTCTGGACTTCTACCCCTGGTGCCCTGAGCTCTGAAGAGCTGGGCTGGAATATGGGGTAAAAATAAGCACTGCCCAGCTAGGATGTCACAGAATTGGGTCACCCATGCTGATGAACCAACTAGATCTTGGCAGAAGGCTTTGGAACCCCAAAGACAGAAATCCAAGTTCTCCCACTTCTTGTAGGACTGTCACAAGTTGTTTCTCTCTCTGAGTTTCATTTTTTCTCATCTGTTAAGAGGGGATAGCAACACATTCCTTGTGGGAATGAGGTGCAGGTGGGGATTCAGGGTTTTGATGTCCAGAGAAGAGCTCAAAAGGGCTGAAGTTCTTCTTTGCACCCCCCACCTCCCCTCTCATTGGTCTCCCATCAGCCCCCCGAGGTTCTCCATTTCCTGAGACATTGACCAGTAGAAAAATTGTTCCTGTGGTTAAGAGGTATTGTTCAGGCTGGGGAACTTTAAGGGACACTATTCATAATTATGCCTGGACAACAGACAAAACATCCAGGATCTCCTTGAGCAAACTAGGATGTATGGGCAGTTATCTATGGCATGAGACTCCACAGACCCCTGCAGTCCCAGCAGAGGGAGGGCCCAGGGTGACTGAGCAAGCTTCTCGTAATCAGCTCTACAGCCCTTATCTCAGTCTGAGGAAATCATCCTCTCTTTATCCCACTTCTCCAGAAGCCCAGTATAAGGGCTGCCTCTGGCACCCAGCAGCCAGAGGCACTGAGAGTGGAGGCCTCTGACTCTCAGAGAGGTGAGTGCTCCCTGGCTGCCCAGGGAGGAGGGATCCAGGGCCTGGGAGGAAGGAGGACCCTTTACAGCAAATGCCTAGGAGGCCTGTCTTTAGGACCATCATGGCCACTATCCTTCCTTACACCTCCTTTCCCAGCATGAGTGAGATTGACCGAGACCCTGAGCAGACCTGTTCCTGCAGGGTTAGAGGTCTGGAAAAAAAGTGCTGTTCTGGGGAGCAGCAATGGAGCCTTCAGGGAAAGGGGACTTTTGTATCCAAACTGCCTCTCCCCCATGTCCTTTTCCTGATTCTCCAGTCCAGGGTCTGTACATTAAAGGAAGAGGATGGATAGGAGGAGGAGGTGTGGGAGGAGGAGGTGGAGAAGGAGGGGGGAAGAAGGGGGGGAGGAGGAATCACTCCAGTTTGTCTTTTAATCAATCAAATAAACAAATAAACATTCATTGCATCTTCTCCTAGTGTCAGGAACTGTGCCAGACCCAAGGACAAACTCCAAGGAGGAAAGGTGGAACTGTGTGTCCTGCCATAAGACTGAGTGGACATGAAACACGCCTTCATCCTACCCCTTTTCCTACTGGGGACAGTTTCTGCTCTTCATCTGAGTAAGCCCTCCCTTTTCCTTCTTATCTGTCTTTCTCTCTCCATCTGTTTCCTGCACCATTTTGCTCTCATGCGGCCAGGGCAACAGCCTCCCCTCCTCAGTTGACCCAGCTCATCTCTGGTAAGCTTTCTCCTGGGCTCAGAACTATGACCTGAACTTTCTCTCAGGGCTCCTCCACAAGAAGCAGATACCCCACCTGTTACGGCTGGTGATTTCACCAGGCTTCTCACAGATGCTTTCCCTCACCCCCAAAATACACTCCTGGGGTGTCAGTCAGAAGTCAAGTTCACATTTATTTGTGGGTGCAATCTAAGATACCTCTCCTCACCCAACAATGAGGAGAGTTCCAGGCTTTTCTCCAGATGGCTGCCCTGGGAAGACCCCAGAGGAGCGGTAGGCGCTGTCTATGATTCTGGAAAAAGGCCGCCACTGATCAGGTGACAGGTAACCTCTTCTTCCCAGAGAATGATGCCCCACAAATGGAGAGCCTAGAGACAATGACAGACCTGAGCCAGGATCTGGAAGGCTCAGGGAAGCAGGAGGGAGAGCTGGTCATATCTGAGGAGGTGATTTCGTCAGAGGGAGAGGAGGTCAAGGCTTCTGGATATGAAGACGCCTTTGAGGATGAGGAGGCCATGGAGTCAGACCCAGCTGCCTTAGACAAAGACGTGCAGTGCCCCAGAGAAGAGGACACAGTTAAGCTTCTGGGCAGCCCTGGGTGCAAGGCCTGCAACTATCTGTTGGTGCGGACCCCCAGGTCGTTTAAAAATGCTCAGGTAAGTGGCGGAGAGATTAAAGGCAGAGGGTCCGGGAGAGGAGAGAATAGATTTAACCTTCTGCTCCTTATTCATTCAGACCAGTGGGTCTCAAAATCTAGTCTGCATCAGAATCATTTTGAGGTATTGTTAAAACACAGGTTTCTGGGCTCTACTCTCACAATTTCTGATTCAGCCAGTCTGGAGTGTGGCCTGAGAAATTTCATTTATGATAAATTGTTAGTGATATTGTTGGTCTGGGGACTACACTTCGAGGATTACTGATTTAGACAACAGGCTTCAATATTAGAGTCACTGATTCAGACAACAGGTTTTGATATTAGATGTACCCATGTTAAATCCTGGCTTCTCCTTTCACTGACTGTTTTACTTGGACTTCACCTCTACACTTCACCTTTCAGGGCTTTAGTATCTTTGTTTGTAAAATGGGGAACATATAGTACCAACCTCTTAGAGTTGTGGTGAGCATTACATGAGATAATACATGGAAAGCATTTGGAATAGTCCTGGGCCAGAGAAAACTCTCAATAAATAGTGGTTATAATTATTATGAGTATTAGTCTTCTTATTTCCCACAGGGAAGGTCCTGACAACAGATAAAGGAGCAAGAGACGGGATTGAGGGGGACGAGTAGGTACACTATTTCTGTCCTGAATAGACATGAGGGACCCTCTCCTGGAGACTCAGGAACTTGAGCCAAATGAGAGTGAATTCTCTACCCCACTACTTTCCATAATGTCCTTCTTCTCCCTGAAGGATGTCTGCAGGGTATGCTACCACGGCAACCTCGTCTCCATCCACAGCTTCAACTTTAATAAGCAGATCCAACGCTCAGTCAAAGCACTCAACCAGGGCCAAGTCTGGATCGGAGGCATGCTCGGGGGCTGGGTAAGTGGAGGGCCAACTCCTGGAAGAAGTTCTTTCTGATTACCTTAAGGGAGCACCTACTGATGCTAAGTCTCAGCCTAGCAGCTGAGCTGAGATGTCCTCAGAGAGGTGAGGTGCTGGAGTGAACTTGCTGATAGTGTGCATCTCTTTCCAATTCCCTATTCATTGACTTCCTGCTTGCAGCTTGAAATCAGCCATGGTGGGGCATTTACACCAAGGGAATTGGCAACTGCCATACATCAGGGCTCTCCCCCTGCCCACCACAGTCCATCTTCTCACCTTCTTCTGGAGCTGGTTGTTAAAAGTTTATCAGCATGCCACTGGAGTCAGAAGACAGGTTCCAGGCCCAGCTGGCTCACTTACCAGCTGAATGACTTTCTTGGAGCTTTGGTTTCCTCATCACTAAAGTAGGAAACTTTTTCTCTCGGGATGGTTCTGGGATGCTGGCTCAACAAGTGCTCTTTATCTTTCTTACTCAAAGTGTGGTCGTGAACAGCACAGCAATATATCACAGCTGATATAACCCAGCAATATCAGCATCACCTGATAGCTTGCTAGAAATGTGGAATCTTGGGTCTGTGCTAAACCTCCTGAATCAAAATCTGCACTTTGACAAGGTCCCAAGGAGATTTGTATACACAGCAAAATTTGAGAAGCTTACTCTGTGTGAAGGCTGGGGGCGTTGGTTGCTCTACCATTTCCATAGTCTGCAAACCCTTGGGGTCTCCAAGGCATCTGGCCTCTGGCAGGGTGGGCAGTGCGGGCAGTGTGAAGAGCCAGCGGTGGCTTGGGGCCCCTCAATCCATCTGTCTTTCTCGACTCTGCCTTCTGACCCAGTCAATCACTTCTCTAGCTCCTGTGGAAGAGGTTTTGCTGGATTGATGGCAGCCATTGGAATTTTGAATACTGGGCCGCAGGCCAGCCTAAGAGTGGCTCGGGCAGCTGCGTGACTCTATGCACCAGAGGTGAGGGGGACTGGGCCCCAGAGCAAGGAGAAGGGGTGGCAGGGGGGACTTATATTTGGGCCTTTTGAGCGGCCTTGACAGAACTTTCCTAAACTCACACCCTCACTCAGCTAGTTAACCTGTCTGCGAGGAGGGCTGAGTTAAAGGGAGTCCTTAAAGCAACACTGGGTGATGGGGTGCTCTGCGGTGGGCGGGACGGGAGCTCTCCAGCCTCATGGGCAGAGCTGGTCCTGGGGAATCCTTTACCTCCTCTGATACGAGGGTGACAAATGTGTACGACTGATGTGACAGATAAGAGTAGCAGATGTGAAGATAACATGTGGACAAGGGACAAAGAAAAGAGGCGGGAATGAGGGATGGCTGAGAGATAAGATGACAGCTGGAATGGCAGATGTGCGGGACAGCAAGGATGCCAGATGTGATGGAGTTTGGTTTAGTGGCTGAGACCACGTGGGCTGGAGTAAGTCGGCCATGATCCACATCTCCGCTTTGCCACTTGCTGGCTGGGTTTTTGGCAAGTTATTTACCTCCATTAAGCCTGTTTCCGCATCTGTAAGATGGGGTAGATGACAGCCCCTATCTCTTGGAGTCACTGTGAGGATTAAACACAATAATCCATGAAAAGCATTTAGCACCCAGCCTAGCTGGTGGCAAGAACTCAATAATTATGGCCAGGAGGGATATGTGGGAAACATATGGTGACGGATATTAATGATGGCAGGGGAAGGGGAAATATGAGGTGCCAGAGAAGGCAGGGAGGAGGGCACAGGCCAGACCCAGATGGCAACTGACATCACTGTGCTCTCTGTTGCTAGGTGGTCGTTGGCGACGAGCTCTATGCGAAAGGCATCTGCCTTTCATCTGCTCCAACTAAGCCGGGGACGCTGAAACCATCCCTTGGAGCCCCCTCCCTTCACATGCTTCTCCTGCCCCTGTCCCAGCCTGGGAATAAATCCAGACTTCCGGCAGCACTTCCAGATTCTTGTGTCTTCATTGCTCACCTTAGGGGATCCCTAAGTTTGGAAAAATCCTGGCTGCGCTCACTCCTGCATGGTGGGGAACCGAGGAAAGTGAAGCATGGTATGGGATGGTGGTGACAGTGCCACGCTGTTTAGCTGCAGCGCCACCTGGAGGCAGACGCAGGAATGAGGCAGTGGTCTCCCAAACCCCTCTCAGCCCTGATCCCGAGGACCCCACCCCCTCCTCCCCAGGCTCTGGCGGATGATCTCGTTTGGTGGGGGCTGGGGTGGGGGAACTGGTCCTGCTTTGCTTGGATTCGGCATGGTGTGCTGGGGTGGGGGTGGCTTTCCAGAATGGAGGCCATGGCGCTGATTCATGAGTTTGGGTGGAGTAATTAGATCTCATCTGGGGAATACCACATGGAAAGGAGGAGGAAGGCGTCCTGTCTTGGGGCTGTCCGCTCCTCCAGCCCTTTGCCCGTCTTGGCTTCCAAAACTGGCCCCCATTTCCCTTTCTCCTAGCCACCTCTGTGTGAGCCCACAGCCCCTGGCTGCTTCTGAGACGAGCCCTCCCCCAACATTGCCCATTCCTAGGAGGGTGGCTGTTCCTCTCTTCCCACTCAGCACGATTCTTGGGAGTTATCTCCCACCAGAAGGGCCTTGGAGCTAGAGTCAGAGTGTCTTGTAGGCGCCTGGTTCTCATTCCCACTTCTACAGCCCCAGGCGTCGGCTTCTCTCTCTTCCCCTCATCCCACTTTTCCAGACCCTGGGGACCCTGGGAGAGAAGATGGTCTCTGCTCTTAGCTTTGTTCTCAGGGGGGTGCAAGATTTCCGGAAGGATTCGGGGTTGGCAAGGAAGGAAGCTCAGACCTGAGACTAGGTTTGAAGACAGCAGAAAGTCCTGGGCTGTGGGGCAGACAGCATGTCTGTGAGGGAGAATTCCCAGGGATATAGTTTAGTTCTACACAGGGCCTAGGAAGAACGTCCAAGTATTTGTGTGTGTGCATATGTGTATGTGTGTATATGAATCTTGGCATATATGTGAGTCAATCTTTGTATGTATGTGTACATCCCTGTGTATATATGAATATATAAATGTAAATGTAAAGCTTTGTATGCATGTGTATATCCCTGTGCATGTGTGAATATATAAATGTAAATATAAATGTGCATACATTTATATGAGTCAGTGTGCATTTGCATGTTAAATGTGCATACATTTTATACATTTCTGTGAATTTACAAATATACCTGTAGAGCTATGTACACTTGTGAATGTGCATGCCTGTGGCTTCACACCCTTGTGTTGCATGCCTGAATCTGCATGCACACACATGTGCATAAGTATATACCTCTGAGTCTTTGGCCTGTGTGTGTGTGTGTGCATGCGTGTGTGTCTGTCAGAGTGTTTTTGTGAATGTGCATGTCTGTGGCTTCACACCCTTGTGTTGCATGCCTGAATCTGCATGCACACACGTGTGCATAAGTATGTACCTCTGAGTCTTTGGCCTGTGTGTGTGTGTGTGCACGCGTGGGTGTCTGTCAGAGTGTTTCTGAGTATAGCTGCGTAAAGGTCAGTTTTTAAGTATAGGTGTGTGTAACTGGACAGGCATCTCCTGGACTGTGGAGCTTCAGGAACAAAAAGAAGTTTGCCCAGATGTGCATTGTTTCCCAAGTGCTGGAGTTGAGGAAACAGGCTATGCTCATAGAACCCCAGGAGAAGCGGGTGGTGAAGAGACAGCAGGGATGGATCCCTGGAACCCAGACAAGCCTCTGACAACAGGAGAACGTGCTCCAGCATTGCACTGGACCTCCCCAACGCTGGGGCCCTGACTGTCTCTAGAGGAAAAGGCTTGTCCCCAGTAGAAGTATCTGTCCATCTGTCTCAGACGGAGATTGGGTTTAGGCAGCTCCTAAACACAGCAGGTCAGGCAGTCATTTCCCCCCACAAAAGTGCAAAAAGAGCCACTGGGGAGTCAGGTCCGCAAATGGGACCCTACACTAGTTGATTAGCATGGCAGTGAGCCAATTCTTTGATGCTATGGATGTTGGGGATGGGAAGGGATAGGCAGCTCTGGGATTGGTATTTTAGAGCAATGGCTGGAGAATGAGTCCCCTTTTATCACCTTCACTTCTCTCTGTGATGGGGAACAGGCTCTAGCCAAGCCCAGTAGCCTAACTACCTGCCAGCCAAGGTCAGGGGTGCAGTTGGGAAGAGACAGGTGGAGGACTCAAATGCCTCTAGGCTGGAGCTTGCTTGAGGCAGACTAGGGTAAATAAGGGTAGATGACTGTCCTTCAAGTATCCACCACTGTTACCGGGCCTAGAATTCAACCATTATATGTTAATTCCTTTGGCTTTCCAGTCTTAAATAGAACCTGGTTAAAAAGCAAATACTCTTGTGAGAAGAAACTCCTGAGAATGTTATCTATTAACACTCCTAGGAGATTGGTTGGCAGCTTGTTGAGAGCAAGGTTTTGTGAGAAAAAACACTGAAGGGAAGGGTGTGTGGAACAGTTAGTGGGAGCGAGGGGAGAAGAGAAGCCATTAAAAAGGAGACAATGAAGCAGACAGTGCCATGTGCACCATTTTCCCTTCCAGGGGACCCAGGAAGACTACATTTCCCAGTATCCCTTGCAGTAAAGTTGGGCTCTGCACCACACTACTGAGTTCTTACAATGGCATGTGGTTGCAAGTCATGTGAGCTGCTTCCCGGCTTGACTTTTAGATTATTCCCCAAACTCCTCTAGTTTTCACTTTCCCTGACCAGTGATCTGGAGGTCTGTGTGCCTCAGATGGCATAGCTAATACTTGGAGGGGGCTGTGCCACCTGCTTTGCTGTAGTAAACCTTGAGAATTTGTAGTTCACTTGTTACTACAGCAAAGCCTGTTTTTTCTTAACGGATACATATATAAAAAGAGGAAAAATTTCCTAATTTTTCCCAGACAGATATAGCACAGAGGTCAAGACCCCAGACTCTGGGCTCAAGTCCCAGTTCTACCACATAAGTTTCTTAACCTTACCAAACCCCTGTTTCTTCTTCTGTAAAATGAAGATTGAAGCAGACAAAGCATTTAGCCCATTGCTTGGCAGTGGCAAGTAATCAGCAAATGTTAGTTTTTATGTTCAGTAATTAAAGAAGCAATGTGGTGTTAGGAAAAACCAGGAGTCCAGTTCTAATTTCCACGTACTATAAATTTCTTTTGCTATGAAACCAGGATTAATAACAAACAATAGCAACCTCTCCAGGGTGGGTGTGATTATGTTGGTGGTTGTGCTGAGTAAATCACGATGCAACAAAGACGAGTTAGTTACCGTTATCACCACTAACATTAACCCTAAGTTTAGCACACAGAAGCGGGAATTAGTTCAGATACGGGGAGGACAACGTCAGGGCTCACACACGAGAGTGCACACACTTGCTGGCAGGCTCGGGAGCATTTCTGCACCCCAGGAGGTCCACCCCAGTGTGCAGGAAATGGAGGGGCTGGGGAGAGGGTCCCTCCAGGACAGCTGCCTCCATCTGTCTCCTCATTAGAGAGCACCCAGTGACCCAGCCTTGGCTCTGCCTCCTGAAGTCTAAATTCACCAAGGAAGCCCCATGGGACGTTGGGGAACCTGCTGCTGCCTTCACTGAAGTCTCAGCTGGGAAAGGAAAGTCTGGTCAGATCTCCGGACACTGGCCGATTACCCGGGCTGGCCCCTGGGAGATGTTATCCCACTATTCTGAGGATGGGGCTGGGAGTGGAGGTAGAGAGACAGAGATGGGCAATGGGTCTTTTTGTGGGGGAGTCTCACCCCTTCTACCCCTGGGTGGGGGATCACTGGGGTGAAGTCTTTGTACGTGCCCACTATTTGATTCTCTATAACTCCTCCCAAGGATCCTCCCACCCATTTCCCTGCCCCTTCTGCTGAGGGGCCAGCCCTCCATCTCCTGCCCAGCTCTGCTCCTGCTAAGACCGCACGATCAGCCCACACTCCACCTTTTCCAGAGGTGGATTTGCCACGAGGTTAAGGAAACTTAAACTTCAACATCAGGGCCACTTACTTCCCCATGCCCCTTCTATTATCTACTTACATATTATTTTTAAAAGAAAGCCCCAAAGTCTATGTGCTTCGGGCTTCCCAGAACCTGCATCTGCTCCTGCGTTTGGTCCTGGTGGGTTTTCTGGGCCTCTCAATGCAGGAGAACCCAGAAAGGGAAAGGGGGACGTCTGGGCAAATGGAGGCAGGGGGTGGACTTGATGCCCTCCCCACAGCTGCTCCAGGTTCCCTTTCGTGTCCCCTTCCCAGAGAGGGAGGACGCCTGGGTTCTCTTTCGTGCAGCCTGTGACACTGGACAAGTCATTTCTCCCCTTTGGCCTTAGAATGCTCCTCTGTAACCAAGAGGGTTAGACAGATGGTTTCTAAGGCCTCTTTAGCGTCTAGTACTGGAACCCCGAAGTCTTTTAGGGCCCTGTGGGGGGAGGCTTGGGTGAGCAGCAACTCCCCCCGAAAACAGGGAATGAGCTGGAGCCTTTTCACCAATATTTTAAATGAGGCCTGCTGGCCTAGGACACGGCCCCAGGTCCCAAAGTCACCTCCCACCCTGGGGATGGCCTGATCTGACTTCCAGAGTGGGAGGGGCCAGATATATGTTTGTGTGGGGGTCCCAGAGGGAGCAAACGAATGGTTGTTTCCCTGGTTTGGGGCCAGAGCTGTGGGGTGAGAGAAGGAAAAATCACTGACAGCCATGCATTGTTTCCTTCTGAATTTGGGGCCCTTCAAGACAGAGATGAGACCCCACACCACTGGCTAACTGGTCCCCCTCAAATGGGGCCTAAGCTCCTGGGGAGCTGAACTAATTGCTCAGACTCCCTGAGCCTCAGTTTATCTTCAAAACAGGGAGACTGACGCCTCCCTTGTAGGATGGCTTGAAGGATTATGTGAGGTGATGGGTCTGAGAGTGCCTGTCATCTGGCCGGGCTTTGTGGCCACTCCTCCTTACTGTTAGGATCTCAGCTCTTTGGGAGGGGGATGATTCAGGTGTCAGTGGCCAGGGGTCCTGGGAACAGAGTGAGGCAAGGGGTGGAAGTGAGGTGAGGTCTCAGCAGGGGGCACGACCCTCTGCCGGAGCACTCGGAACTGGCCACCTGGGTCCTGACTGTGGAAATGAGAGCCCTCCCCTCCCCACTCCCCTTGCCCAGGCTGGGTTCCCTGTGGGGAGTCCTGGAGCCCAAGGGTAAGCTTGGGGCCCTGAGAAGAGCCCCTAGTGGCTGATGGAGTAGGCCCCTGAGTCTGTGGACTGCTTCTCCTCCGTGGTCTGGTCACCGGGGTACATGGGGTTGGCTGAGGCAGCAACCTTCAGTGTGGTCCCATCCACCTGCAGGCAGAAAGGGTTGGCATTATTGTCCTCAAACGATGGGCAAAGTCCTATGGGCCCCATTTGACAGACTCAGCCCGCATCTTAAGGGGAAACAGAAACCTGAGCTCCCTACAGCAGGATCTGTCCTGCTCCAGAAACGGAGAGGGGACAAGGAGCAGGTGGGGAGGTTGACAACAGTGAGCCATAGGCCCCCGAGATTCTCTGTAGAATCCACTCTTGGCCAAACCCCCTCTTGTCTGGGGCTCAAATATGCATTGAGACCCAATGAGCTCTGCTGCGGAAGACCCCGAAAGGCGAGCCGTGGAGAGCCCTGGGGTCCAGCGCCCCTCCCTCCCTGCCCCCGCTGCCTCTCGCGGGCCCCCTGCTCACCTCCTCAAACTTCCTGGCTTTGTACTGGTCGGCCCCCTTGAGGAAGTTGAGCAGGATGATGTCACAGAGGACAGTCCCCTAGAGGAGGAGGAGAGGCAGGGAGGGCTCTGAGGGCTGCCTGGGATGGGTGGGAGCAGGGGGGTAGGGAAGTGATGGGCTCAGGTGGCCCCTGAGCCACCCAGGCAGCAGGCAGGACTGCCCTCGGGTAGAGCAACAGGTGGGAGCGAGTCTTCCAGAGGTACCCTGACTGACATTCAAGCCTAGAAAATATATCCAGGGACTTGGCAGAGTGTCTTCATGATGTGCCTCCCCCTATCCTGGGAGTGACCCCAGACCCTGATGTGGAAAGAGGGTGTGGGAGGAGAAGCAGAGGGACGGAGAAGTAGAAGTCCCTGGGGAGAAGGCCTAAGTCCCTGTCCCTGCCCTGCCAGTCGGGCTGTGTTCCTCATCAAAGCTTCTCAGGTCTATGGAAACCCTAGAGTCTCCTCCCCAACCTTCAAGGTGAGAAACAGTAACTCAGTAACAGGTGGAGCCTCCTGAAAATGAAGAGTTGCTTCTTTAGGTAATGAGCTCCCCGTGATTGGAGGAGTTCAAGCAAGGGTAGTGGTGGAGGGGGCTGAAGCACCTGACTGGAGGTTGGGTTTTACATTCCAGGCAGAAGTAGGGTCACTCCCAGGTCCACCTGAGCCAGTCTGGACTCCAGAGCTGAATTCTGGGCCCCAACCTGACCGGCTTCCAGCCAGAGCCTGGAGGAGCTGAACTCACCACTCCCACGGAGGTGAAGGCTGCCACGGAGCTGATGATGGTGGGGATGATGTTGAACTTGCCAGCCTGCGTACACAAAGACCAAGGCAGTGGACAGTGGGTCCAAGAGAGTGGGGGTGGACCTGGGACTGACCTTGGGCTCCCAGCCACAGGGGCTCTTGATGGATCAGCAGGTCCCACTCCATGGTACGGATGAGCGGATGGGTCGTGTCACCAGCTGAGGGTCTCAGAGCTGGTCAGTGGCAGAGCCCTGCCCCCCAGTGAAACCCCTTTGGGGCCCAAGAGCAGTTCTGGGTCGCCTCCCCTGTCCACCCATGTACCTGGCCCAAGGACTCACGTTTCCATGCACCAGCACGTCGAAGCGGATGCCGAAAGCCTTCAGGAGGGTGCGGTACTCGCTGCCGTTCTCCATCTTGTAGTACTTGGCAAACCTGGAGGCCAGAGGTGAAGATGGGCCTGCTGGGGGCTTCTGTCTGTCCTGCCTGAACCTTTAAGGTTTTCTGGAACCCTATGGCCCCCACCCACAGATCTCCCCTTAGCCATGGTTTCATGATACACCTGCCACTGTCCTCCATGACCTTGGGGAAATGACCTTCAGGGCTTGTTAAAAAGGCAGATTCCCAGGCCCCTTCTGGAACTCTGGAATCAGCATCTCTGTAGATGGAGTCTGGGAATCTGCCTTTTAATTAACCTCCCTAAACGATTCTGAGGTATATGAAAGTTTGAGCAACTGTTGGACTCTAAATACCATTTGTCTGGGTCCCTCAGGGCCTGGCTCACTGCCGGTGGTCTCCCTGAGTTCAAATCCAGGCTCTGCCACTTACCAGTTGCGCAATCTGGGGCCAGTTACTTAACCTCTCTGAGAATCGATCTCCTCCTCTGTGAGCAGGAATGAGACAAATATCCTGCTTCCCAGGGTTGCCAGGAGAACGGAATGAAACCACTCACATGTCGGGTGTTTAGAACAGGATCCGGAACGCTAAGCACTCAGCAAACGTTCACCAATGTTGGCCGTTACTATTGCTGAAGAAATATACTTACATCTCTAGAACAGTTTTAAAAAGAGTTTGCAGACACCTCATTTCATTTCACCCTCGCAATAAACCTGTGGGACTGGGATCCAACAACTTTATTTTTCAAATGAGGCTCCGAGGGGGATTAAGTGAACTTCTCTGAATTACCCAATGTGCTGAGACTCCCGGCCAGATTTCTCCATGTCCAAGGGCTTTTCCCCAATCCCTTCCCTGCCTTGCCTGCTGGATGCCAGGCACTGTGCTGGGGGAGTTTATAAGAATCATCACACATTTAATTCTCATCCCAATGTAGCAAGGTGGGTGTCCATACCACCTCATTTGAAGATGCTTGTGGTGAAGGGCCTTCCTCATAGTTTCACAGGAAGTACTGGACCCAGGATTCAAACCATTTGAGTCTTTGGCTTTTAAGCCAGTGCACTTTCCCTCTGTGTGGTCCTACCCATCAAAGGCAAAACTCGAACATTAGCAAAGTGAAATCTCTTTGCAGCTGTATCACGGGCTCCTGATGTCTGTATCTCAGGAAAACAGTGAAGACCAACAAAACGCTGGGTGTTAGAGGGCTCAGCAAGCTCCATGGCTGTATATGGTTGATGTCACTATTATTCAGTGTTTCCAGTCCCCACAGATTCCCAAGGCCTGTCCCAAGCCTTTCCCAGCAGAAGGAGAGGTTTGGGAAACATCCACTGGGAGTGTCCAGTGGTTGACGTGCTACCCCTTCTGGGGAGATTCACATTTGAAAATGTACAGTAGGGAGAAGGGGATGCTCAGTCTTGGTGAATCAACAGTGGAGGGGCCACGGGCACACAAGGGAGATGTCCTGTGGTGGGGGCACGTCACCTGCAATCATACACGGCTGCCCACTGTCTGCTGACTGCCCTATGGCCGTGAGAACTGGAGAAAGCAGTTTAAATTCTGGCTCCTCTGCTTGCTAAGGGTGTGGCGCTCAGGGTTCCAATTTCCAAGTCTGTCTAATGGGGGTGCTCATATGCCCCCACCCAGCTGTTAGTCAGAACAGCCAAATGTTCACTGAGACCACCCTTCGAGGTGGGCGCTCTCCTGATTCTGTTGTCCCCTCCACATCCACGCTCTGCCCTTCTCTGCCCGGCTCTGGGCCCTGGAAGACTGGACAGCAGGGTCCACTTCAACCAAGCTCTCTTGTCCTCTGTTTCCAGGTGGGTTCAGCTGACAGGAGGCACCGTCAGGAGATCAGAGGGCAGGAGGACAGGAAGGAGAGGGTGTTGGGGATCCCGGCTCCCTCTCTGCTGGGCAGAGGCCAAATTCACCTACTGAAGGCCACAGGCTACAGGAAGACCCTTGGCTTTCTCTGGGTTCCCAGGAGTGCTTCCCAGGTGGTAGCTACTTCTCCGTGTTGCCAGCCCAGGGCTGCTTCACTAGCCTCGGTGGTTCCCTTTATCCTGTATGTTTCCTCCAATGTGTTTTCTCTCAGGCCCCAACTCTTACCATCCCTATTTCACAGAGGACGGAGCTCAGACCCGGAGAGGTTTATCTGGGACAGGACAGAGTGCAGAAGCACTTGCAGCAGCCTTTCTGCCTCTGCCTGTGGCTGGGTACAGCCAGAGCCCGTGCGATGCATCTGGTCTGAGTGACGCCTCTGTTGCCTGAGTATGGCTAAAACTGTTAGGGGAGAGAAGGGTTCCTGGAGAGCCCAAAGAGGGAAGGTGTTTCCCTGTGGGTTTTGCAACTGAAGGGTGATGTAGCAGAGGCAGGAGGGTCTTCCCAGGAGGGTGAGAGCGAGAGTGAAGAATGAGAGAGGCCCCAACTACTTACCCTGAAGAAGAAAAGGCTTGGGGGACAGGGAAAGAGGGAGGGGCTAAACCATCTTTAAAAATATGCTAAGTGAATGCCTGGGTGAGGACAGCAGAGTTCCCAAAAACCAAAGCAAAATGGAATGAGTTCAATTTGCGGCAGCAGTAGGGATACATGCCGGAAAGGACATCATTTGTATAAAGACGATGAGGGCCGAGAACCTAATTCTCCGAAGAAGCCACTCAGGAGATTTTTAAGAAGTCCAGAAGAGAAATTTCCAGAATGGGCAAAAGGCCTCAGGAAGTCCCCACCGTGGCTTTCAGGTTGGCAAGAGGGGTAAGGATGCACCAGCCCCATTTCCACCCCCGCCATTTAATGAACACTAGAGATATGTGCAGGTTCCTTGATACAAACATCTCAGTCAGTCTCCTGAAGAAGGCACTGCTGTCAACCCATTTTATAGATGTGGAAACTGACGGAGAAAGTAAACCAGTTGGAGCCAGGATTCAGATCCACATGGCTGATTCCTGAGTCCGTGCTCTTCACGCCTGAACTGTTCTGTCTCTGAGCTGTTAAGGACCCAGGCTGCCCTTTCTGTGCAAGATGTCAAAGGCCTTCTATGTCCTGTGCTCTGTTTCAGCCATTGGAGAGTTTCCAGCCCTTGTCTTAGAGATGTGGCAACTGATGCCCATGGGGGCTGGGGTTGTGGATGGGGGTGGTGGGGCACTGATATTTGGGGCAGGGCAGAGGCTGGGACTGGAATCCTCAAGTCTGTCTTCTCAGCTCAAGGCTGTAGCCATGAAAAATGCTCTGCCATCAACTGGAAGAACAAAAAGTCGGCATCCTGGGCACTGCCGTTCAGAGCGAGGGCTGGCTAAATTTATCCCAGGAAGGAATGTGAAAGGAACAGGGAGAAAAATCAAAGCGGACTTGGTTTTTCTCCAGCACCTGCCTTCCAAGAGGCAATAAGCCTGGTAAGATCATTATCTCACCAGCCACCCACCCTCAGAGGAGGCTTGGCAGGGACTGGTTCTCTTCCCGGGCAGGAGGGAGGAGGAACAGAATCAGGGAGGGAGGACTCAGGCTGCAGACAGGAGAAGCCAGTCACCAGCTCAGAACTCCAGGTTGGCTGGTGTTGACCAAAGGACCTGACCTGACTCGGGGGCAGAGAGTGACTCAGTGGTCACCAAGGTCTGGCTTATCTTCTTTCCTGGCACACGTTTCCCAACCCCCTTGCATCCTTCCAATGGCATGTAAATGGAAGTAGGTTTGTTACCTCTGCATTGAGGTATGTAAGAGCAGTGTCGTTACTTCATGCTGGCTCTTTCCTCACCTGACGGCCACCTGCAGAGGTGCCAGGGGAGAACTGGGAGGCCCGAGGGAAACTGAGCCAATAGACGGAGGAGCCTGGATCCCCAGATGATGGCATGGAGCAGCCCTACCCCCCGAGCCACAGTGGACTGTGCCACAAGCAAGAAATAAAGCTTTGTGAGACGTGGAGGTTGTTTGTTACATCAGTTAACAATGCTGACTCACCTGTTACAGCCCCCCATAATTTTATAGCTGAGAAAACGGAGACTCAGAGAAGAGATGTGCTTTGCAAAGGGAATATAATGGGTTAAAACTAAGGAATCATTCAGGATTGGACAGAGAAGGCCAATTCCCATGATGCCACATTCCTAGGAGTAAGCCCTATAAGAAAGTTCTAGGAGAACTGAGTTTGGTTCCTAGGGCTGTCAATAACTAGCTTTTTGATCTTGGGCAAGTCACTCAACTTCTCTGAGCTTTTTACTTCAGCTGGAACATGGGAGTAAAGAGAGCTGTGGGTAGGATAACATGAGATAGCACCCCCATATATGAAGTGCTTTAAACACGTCCCTTTTCTTTCTTATCCTAAATCCAGGATAAAATGCAGGCATAAGATCTCCATTTACCCAGTATGTGCTGCAGGCCAAGATTGATGCTGGTCTCATTTAATACCCAGGACAATCTGTGAGGCAGGTCTCAACTTTCCCATTTCACAGATGGGGAAACTGAGACTTGCTAATTTGCCAAAGCTCAAATGTCTAGGAGGTTGGGATTAATGATCTCCAGGCCACATGCGCTAAGCCATTACACTCTCCTGCTTGTTGGGGAAATAATATTAGGAACAATAACAGCCAACCTTTACTGAGTGCTTACTATGCACTGGGCACTATGCTAAGTTATTTACATGTATTAACTCATTTAATCCTCACGACAACCCCGTGCAGTTCAGTAACGCTGCTCTTTCCATTTGACAGATGAGGAATCAGGATAAGAGAGGTTAAACAACTTGTCCAAGGTCACAGAATCAACTGTCAGAGGGTGAAGCTGGGATGCAAACCTGGGCAGTCTGGCTCCCGAGCCCACACTTTTAACAAGCATTCTAGACTGTATCTGCTGACTGATTTCTGTTAGATCCTGAGTTCTTTCTTTCAGGTCTCCAGTTGGGGACACTGTTGCACTTGCCCAGTGGGGTCAGTACTCAGCATCCTTAGCCGGGAGCAGACAGGAGGCACAGTTTCTGTCCTTGGAGAGCCACGTGGTCTCGGAGGCAGCATCCCATCTGAAAAGGGGAAGGGCTGAGCTACACCACACCTGGGCCCTGATTTCTCCCAAATGCCCTGATTCTAACCTCTCCAGCTTCGATTTTCTTAGCTGGGAAATAGGGTTGGTGAGAACGACAGCAACATCAAACACCTTGGCTTGGGATCGAGGCCCTGACACCCCCGGCCCAGTCCACCTTCCTTGCCGCGTCTTCAGAAGCCCCTGCCCTGCCCTGCACTTCAAGTTCCAACTATACCTCACTACCCATTACAAATCTCCTGTATTTCCTGAGCACATTCCATAGACTTCACCTTCGTCCATGCTGCTTCCCTGTCCTGGAATGCCCTCTTCCCCTTCTCCACCTGGCAAACTCCTATTCATCCACTAGGACCCAGATCAGGTGGCCCCTCATTTCTTCACCGTTCAACAAGGATTTAGTGCACACCTACTGCATGCCAGGCACTGTGCCAGGCACTGCCGAGACACTGGCGAGCTCTGCTCTCATGAGAAGGAGAGAAATGTCAATCACATAATCCCGTAAATGACTAAAATCAGAGATAAGGACTGGGAGGTAGAGGAGTACCACTGTAAGAGCACATTTGTAAAGACATTCCATCTAGGCTGGGGAGCCAAGGAAGGCTTTGGTGTGCGAGTGACACTGAAACTGAGACTTGAAGGATGGGGAGGCAAAAGGCAAGAAGGCAAGGGTGAGGGAACTTGCATATCCCTTGCAAAAAGCCCTCTCACAGAAGAAGGCATGATGATTTGGAAGAAGCTGAAAGAGCACTGGTGGGCTGGAGCATAGAGATAAGGGGAAATGGCTTTAGTGACTTCACACTTGTAGCTTGAAATTGACTGTGGTGGAGTATTTACACTACGGAAATTGGCAAATGCCACGAATCATGGTTTTGTTTTCTTCTTCTCCAGAGATCTGGTTTACCAGTGTGGAGCTGATGCTGTGAAATCCCCCTGGGCTGTCTTTGCTGGTTCTGCTCAGGTCCAGGCCTCTTCTGCTGTACCCAACACAGCAGATTTAGTTATTAGTTTGTGTATTTATCTTCCCTCTTGGACTGTGAGCTGGATCTTGCTGTCTCTGTTTGCCCAAAAGCCTAGTGCAGAGCCAGACCAACAGGAAAGAGGATGGTAAATGTTTGCTGGGAGAATAAATGAGTTTCTGAGATCCAACACATCTCAAAAGTTGAGTTTAGCAATGCTGGCCTCCAGGTTTCCTCCTAGTGATTTGGGTTTCTCTAAATTCTCCCAGTTCTGCAGGTGGAGCTGGTATAAGGTGGTGACAACAGGCTGTTTCTCTGTCAAACAAAACATTTAGATCTGGCAGCTGGCTAGGTGGGAAAGTAAGTGCTATTGGGGGGGAAACTGCCCCTATGGAGGGGAAATGGGGCAAGGGTAGGGACATATTTGCGGAGCAGTTACTCCTACTAAGCACCAGGCCTAGAGGCTTCCATAGCCATTATTTCATTTAGGCCTCAACACAACAGCTCAGTAGAATTGTTGCCGGGCTCGGGGCTTTGAAATGAGGCAGCCCTCGACTTGAACTGGCGTTGCCCCTGGACTTAGGAAAACGCCGTCACTTCTCTGAATCAATTTCCCCATCTGTAAAATGGACACAACAGCAATAACTATAGGGCTGTTGAGAGGATTGCATGAGCTACTGGATGCAAAGGCTAAGCCCAACACCTGAAGCATAGTTTCCAATTGACGTCAGCTATCAGTCAGCAAGCAGTGCTGTCCTGATTTCACAGGCTGGAAAACCCGAGACTTGGAGAGGCAAAGCAACTGCCAGGTCAGCAAGGGGCATAGCTGGGAACTGAACTCAAGTGCTTGATTCCAAAGCCCCTACTCACCCACTGCTGCTGCCCCAAGAGAGGCGTTGGGAAGGAGAGTATTTTGCAGCCCTGGTGGGCAGGGAGCTCATTAAGCTTCTGCCTGGGAGGCCTTAGCAGCTAAGGAAAGCACAGCCCTGCTGTGACAACGAAGACGCCCGAACAATCTGAGGAAAGAACAGAACCCGGACACCTGCCTGCATCAGGCCGGGAAGGGGAAGGAGGGCCCCGAAGGGGCAGTGGCAGGCCTGGAGCTGTTGGGGTTGGGAGGCTTCCCTGATGGACCCAGCTAGAAGGGCCGCCTGCACCCAGACATTTGAGGGAAAGGGGATGATTTCCTGTTAGGCTGACTGCTGTCCACTTGTGCCTAGATCCAGTCTCCACCCTTCCCTCCCTGCAGGCTCCCTCCATGGGCCTCATCCCCCAGCTCCCATCCTTTTATGTTTCTGGGGTGTTTGCCCAATGTGAGGCACCGACAGGGGACTTGAGGGTGGGAAGGAGAGAGGTTGTTGGGGTATTTATTCCTCCCGCTGCTTCCCTGCTTGGCCGTGGTCCTGCCAGGAGCTGCGTCTATCTGCAAAAGCTGCTCGTGTCAGGGACCCCAGCTCTCAGCCAGGTTCCCTTTCCGCCCACCTGTGGTCAGCTCTGGGGGCAGTAACAGCCCTTCCCGCTTTGTGAGCCCCTGGGTGCCTCAACTTCCCCATAGGTTCCTACAAACCCTGCCTGAATTTTCTTTCCAAAAGGTCCTTTACTGAGACACCTGCTCTGTGACCATCCAGGACAACCCCCAAACAGGACCAAATCGAACAATAATGAGGCCTGAGCTGTTTTGTGTACGTAGGTGTGTGTTCCTTCATGCCATGAGCCCCAGTAGCTGAAGAATGAGTCAATTACCATAATAAATCATTTGTCAGATATGCTTCTGCAGGGTGAGGCTGAAGCTCCATTCCAAGGTAATAGGTCTATAAATAATAGTGCATGCTTCAGCAGCCTGGATTTCCCAGCCTTTCACCAGACACCCACATGTGTTGATTCAGACTTTTAGAGCTCAAAGAGCCTTCGGAATTATAATGTCTAACCAGGCCATTTTAGAGAGGTGGAAATTGAGGCCCACGGAAGGGATGGGACTTGCTCTCAATTACCCTGGGAATCTGTGCCGAGGGCTGACCCCTGGCCAATGCCCAGGTCTCCTGATCTACCCCTGGGCCTCTCGGCTTCACTCCTGCTTCAACTTAATTATTCTCAGCTTGCCTCAGCACAAAATACTTTTTGCGTAAACATTTTTGTTATTTGGGTTCAGGCTGACCATTTCTACTAGATCAAAAATCCCTTGAACACAGGTCCTGTTCATCTCTGTATCAGCCTGTGATATAATCTGGAATTTGGAAGGGAATTTCAACATCCTTCCCTCAATATCCCGAAGGGGTTTCCCTGATGCGACCTGAATTCTTCTGGTGAAGGGAAACTCACTACCTGCAGGGGCAGCCCAATTTTGGCTTTGGATAGCTCCAACTCTGAGAAGTGCTTCCCCACGCTGAGCTGACATTTGCAGCAATCGGCAGTCAATAAACGCTTGGTGAATGGAGAAGGGTTTTTATCACGATGTACAAATCCCTTGGAAGCTCTCAGACATCTGTTTAGAAATGATCCATCCTCCCAGAGTGTGGCGGAAATTCCTTCCTAAAGCAGGGACACGTAACTGTTACAGCAGCAGGAAAAACAGCAACAAACTTGCGGGATCTGGGTTTGACTTGCAAAAGAAAACTTGGGCCTGGAATTTGGGTTTCTAAGTGAAGGAGGTGGTGTTTTCAGCAAAGCTTTTGCTTGGTGGTAAGTAGTTTTGCCAGCTGAAATACACGTTTACAGTTGATTTTACACCGATTGGGAAATATCTGCTGGCAGACTCATTGCATTGAGGGTGGGGCAATATCCCAAAGCTGTGTTTATTTACTGATAATCTGGAAACCTGATCATCCTCAAAGGCAGACATTAAAAACATATTTGCATTGATTTTTCTTTAATGTATTACTATTAATTTATCTGTAATTAATACTGTGGGAGAAGTTCAATGGATAGGGAGCCAAAGATGTACCTGAGGATCAGGTTACTACTGTATGATCAAGGGAGGTATCTGTTGGCCTCAGTTTCTCATCTGTAAAATGGGGATAATCCTTCCCGTCTTACCAGGACACTTGTGGTTAAAAGCACAGGCTTTGTAGCCAGGATATCAGGGTTTGAATTCTGGCTCTAGCATGGTGATCTGCGTGGCCTCGGGCAGGTAAATGAACCCCTGAGCCCCAGGTTTCCCAGCTATAAAATACTCCCTCTTTAGAGGGTCATTGAGATAATCCATGCGGAGCATTTGCTAAGTCCCTGGCTCACTGGTAAGGCTCAATGAGTGTTGGCCAATGTTTTCACCCAACCATATTAGTTGTTATGAGGATAGAATAGACATGGAAATTATAAAGGTCTATATAAATTCAAGTTTGGCTTATCTCGCCTTCTTTGTAACCCAAAGAAGATGAATAAGACAATGGATCATGGAAAATTCTAGCTCATAAGCCCCAGTTGAAGAGGGCCTTCAAGCGTTTTTATAGAAATGATGGAAATGGCTGCTTTTAACACATGGCTTTTGGAAGGAGAAAAATCCAGATTGTGGAAAGAATGATCAAAGCCAAGGACGCACTTCGATTCTGCCGCTGTCAGTTGGCCTAAGATCCTGCTGATCTGCACGTTTCGGCATGGAAGCAGAACAGGCGCCAAATTTCAGAGCTTCTTGAAAGCTGCTGTGGGTACATTTCCAACACTAAACCATCACTAGAAACACCTACTGCACGAGGAGTCTCTAGCAGCTGAACAAGTTTTTTTTTTGTGTCCCAGACACCAAGAGAGGAAATCCAAAACTGTCTTGCCTTTTCGTAGCGAAGCTGCCTAAAGAACTCTCAGAGGGGAAATGAGAATCAGATGTTGCTAAATGCGAGGAGGTTTCACTTCTCTCCTTTCACTCTGGCAATGATCGCCATGGCTACTATTTATTTATTTATTTATTTCTTGCAAGCAGTGTGATGTTGGAAGGTGTGCTAGAAGCAACGGGGTAGATGAAGTTCTTGGGTCTGAGTTCCCACTCGCCTGTTAGGAGGCTGTGCAATCTTAGGCAAGTCATAAAACCTTCCTGTGACGCTCAAATCAACAATTGGAGGGAAAGGGCTTTGCAAACTCAACTCCAGGGGCTCTTAATCTGAGGTTCAGGGATGGGCTTTTGGAAGTCTTCAAAGCCCCAGAATTTTATGTTGCATAAATATAAACGCACAGGAAAAGGGCTGGAAGGAAACTCGCCCAACCATCCAGGATGTTAACCTCCTGCCAGGGAGCAGGAATGTGTGGGGTTGGTGTGGGGTGGGTGGGTTTCTGTGTCATTACTCTGAAGAATACAGTATTGCTTGGATTTATTACTCTGAGAATGTATTACTACATTATTTGTAGAAATAAAGTGGTCTTTTAAAAAAAGGAAATTGCTTGCAAAATCGTCATGTCTATGAAAACACGTATTTTTCTTAGGCGATGATGCTATCGTCAGTGGCATAAAAGGGTTAGGCCTTCAAAAATTACAGAAGGTGGCCTTATTTTCCATTATAAAGCAATACCTGTTCATTGGAGAAAGTCTGTAAATTACAGAAATGTATTAAGACTAAAACACAAATCACCTTATTAATGGTTAACTTGAGTGAGCAATACAATTTTTAAAAAATTGTTAATTCTTTTCATGGTAGTGTGATTTTTTTACCATAGACATTTATTATTTTAATAATAATAAAATTTATAAATACATGGAAAATGTATTTCATTTCCCAAAGGAAAGTTAGAATTTGTACTGGACATCAATGCTGACCCCCTGCTGCCCTCCACGCTTGCTTCTCTTCTCTTCCCCTGCCCGGGGCTGCCCCTGCTGGCTGCCCAGCCTCTGGCTTCTGGTGGGGCTTGGCTGGGTCACAGCTCCTCTCACCACAGCTCTGTCTCCAGGTTCCAGTAACTGCTTCCTCCCCTTGCTCCTTCAGCCCTGGGGTAGTGGCGAGAATACCCTGGGATGGCCCCAGCATTGCTCTACCTTTGGTAGTTTCTTTATACCCTCCCCACACTTTTGCGATGGTCCCTTGATTATATGCCTCTTGAATTACCCAATGTGAATGTGCCATCCCTTTCCTGCTGGGCCCTGACTGATACAGTATTTCAAATACCATTGCACCATCTCTGCCTATACACTCACACAGGCACTCACAAACTCACACCCACTTACACAACACCCACTCACACTCATGGACACACAGACCCACATATTCACACAGTCACACTCACATAAACTCTCTCACCCACACTCATATGTACACTTACATGCGTACTCTTATGCTCATTCACTCAGACACACTCACACGCTTACATACACACACTCATATATACACATACTCAATGCTTACAAACACACACTCACACAAACACGCACTCACAACTCACACTCATATACTTACACATTCATATACACACTTCCAAATGCACTCTCAACTAAATTCACTCACACACACTCAGAAGGCATTGCCTCCTTCCAACATAGCACTCTGGTTAAAACCCCAGAGAACAAAGGTCCTCCAAGATGCAGGAACCCAACCCATGGGGAAGAGCCCCTGGGCTGCAGGGTGCTGCCTCCTGCCACCAGAGAACTCTCAGCAGGTCTTCTTTTTAGAAATGCTGCACCTTGTCTACCATTAATCCAGATGAACCCATCAACTGTGCTCTCACTGCACTTGGGAAGAAGCTTCATAAAACACTAAGTTAAAGCAGCCCCTAGAGTCTTTAGCCATGCAGAATAAACCTAGGAGTAAAAATAAAATCTTTCCACCAAATTTCAGGTAGGAAGAAAGCAGAAACATTTAGGAGATCATGTAAATAAAGATGAATTTAGATGGACAGCACCTGGTACATAGGGTAAGAGTTGATTCAATATGAGTCACCTTTCCAATAACTGGAGCTGTCTGATGATGGATGGGGCCACCCATGAAGCTGCCCCTTGTCTGGGACTGGGTCACAGAGAGACTGATGTGGAAGTTGGGATCAAAAGACCTCCTAGGCTATGCTAAGATGCACCTGTGACCTGGGACAGGTTGCTCCCCACTTCCGAGGTTCTGCTTCCTCATCTCTAAAATGAGGGCTTCAGTCTAGCTGTCTCTGAGGGGTTTTGAACAGCTATAAATTCTCGAATTCTCTGATTTTGTGCACAAGGAGCTACAAAAAGTAAGGGGGCACTTGGAAAGGAGCTGCAGAATAAGTGATGCAAATGCAAGTCTCTAGCTGCCTCTGGATGTCTGAATTTGCAGATTAAAACAAGGCTGAATGTTGGCTGAATAATTCCATTCCCTCCAGAGCAAAACTGCAACAGTTGGAAGCTGAAAAATCTGGCCTCTGTTGCAGAGAAAGAGGCACAGGAATTTGTTGGGGAGACAAAAGGCCAGGCTATGAACTGTGCCTCCAGAATCTGCTAGTCACTTGGCCTGCCTTCATTTTTAAGCAGGGAGGAGAGGATCAACCACATCGGGAAGTCTTGGGAAGATTAATAAATGAGAATGTCCCTAGCCTTCCTGGATGGGATGGAGATCAACTAAGAAAATATGCATGAATCCAGGCTCCCATGCTTGCTCACTGTGTGAGCTTGGGAATTAATTTAGCTCTGTGGGCCTCCACTTTCCCCTATGTGAAGCAGGGGGCTAGTAGCACCTACCTTGCAGAGTTGGAGAGGAGCAAATGAACCAAAGCACACAAAATGCTTTGCCCACAGGCACGCTCAACAGAGCACAGCAAGCACTGTAATAAAGAGCTTTGAGAGATTCTCCAGGGCAGTACAAACTGTACTGAATCATAGGAACCTCCCTGTGTTCTCTGCTGAATTTGGCTCGTGACCCTTTACTCTTCTCCTAGGCTTCAGAAAGGTGCCCTTGAGCCTCCCCCACAAGGGCTCTTCGCTTAAGTCTTGGATGTGCCAGTAGCCCGAAGGCAGAATGAGGGTAGTGGGGGTCTCCCAGGTAGAGGGCTTTGAGGGGATGTGGACAGAGCTCTCTGCTTGCATGTGTGTCAGGGGTTCCTCCATATCAACATTATTCCTTGGGCCTTCTGGGAACCCTTAAGCCACAAGGGTTAAATTGAGCAGTTTCATCCCCTTCCTACTTCTCGCCTGGAAGTCTCTGGTGAGGGAGCCAGCCTGGAGTCTTAAGAGGGACCCACATCTCTCAGGTGGTCTCCTTTAGCCGCCCCACCCCCACCCCCAGTAATTACACTGCAGGGTCCTTAGAGATTAGGGACCTCTGCCCAGTCGCCCCAATTCATGCTTATTTAAGATTAGGTCTATCTCATGTCCTGCTGTGCCTAGAATGGGGTGTGTCACACCTAGCACAATAAATTGGAGATTTAAAAAAACTCCAAACCAATTATTAAATGAAAGACATTCTGAAACTGTAGGACACTAGTAGCTGCGGTCTTCTGAATAGTTCTACTCTTTGTAATAAGCTTTCCTGCCAAATGAGTTATTTAGAGGACTGAAGAATTCCCACTGGCCAGAGGGAAGTTATGAAGATGAGAACTTGCCTTCTGGATCATGAGAATTTTATTACTATGTTACTATTTTAAGCACCATACAAATATCCTTTGTATTGATTTCAGTGGGATGTACTGACTGAATAAACATGCCAATTTCTGCCAGTGAGCCAAATAGTATTTTTAACCTGCTTTAAAATATGTGTTGTTTCCTACGGTTTTTTAAAGTTTGGAGTTGATTACGACAGTGCTCTCAATTTTTAAAAATTCTTCTTTCCAGAGACTATACATATGTATTTCAAACTATTAAATATAAAGTTTAAAAGGGTGTGTAATTTTTTTTAAAGTTACAATTAAAGGTGAAAAAAGGGCAAGCTTTTTCTTTTTTTTTTTTTTTTTTTGCTTATGTATGCCATTATATTGGAAAATATCACACAATGAATGGGGATGTAAAAACAAAGAAATCTGAGTAACAATTGAAACATATTCTTACATGTATTTTTTTTTCTGATGACCCCCTATTTAGCCTATTTATCCCATTTAGTGTAGATTGTTATGTAGTTAATCAGGGCCTAGCCAGAAATGTCTGGATCTTCCCAAATTAAGGGAAAAACACAACAGTGAGCTGAAGTGTTTCACACATCGGCTCACAGGTCCTTAAGATCATGACACGATAGCCGTTTCAAAGATGGGGGAAATAGGATGGGAGAAGGTCAAGGGCTTGCTCAAGGGCTTTCAGCTGGTTCCAAATAGTTTATCCCCTGGTTCCTTTCTTTCTCTTTTTTCAAAATGGAGAAAACAAAGGATCCCTTCAGTCCCAAGGCCCTTGGGCATATAAATTAGATGATATTTAAAGGCTGGTTTGAGTTCTTGTTTGGAAAGTCATTGAAGAAGAACTAATGACCATTATTGTTGTTTGTGACCCCGATAAATACGGTTTTGCCTCACAGGGGCCTTTTTAGAAACAGCAGTCTCCTGGTTATGGACAGAAATACAAAATTACCATTGTGTAAAATGATACCAGTTATTGTCCTTACTTTGGGGCTTGAGAAACCTTAGAAAATTCAGGCACAGGAGAGAGAATGGGGCTATTTGGGAGTTACAGTTTCAGGGTGAGAGCTAAGAATGGGAGGACAGAATCACAGAACCCCAACATTTCAAGAGACGGTGCCCATCTGATCCAACTGCAAACCCGGATCAGGAATCCTCAGCGTGATCCCTTGCAATGATGGGGAACTCATTTGCTCACAGGCAGCTCATCCCTCACTGAGTGGCTGAGTGGTTAAAAAGCCCTTTCTGATTTTGAGCCCAGAACTGATGGGAGAAGAAAGTGAGAACTTTTCTTCCTTTTATCTCTGGTTGAGATAAAGTTCTTCAGGACAGACCTCGCCTCCTTACCCTGACAGCCCCAAAGACTGGGGGATTTACCTGAAGTTGTAGCCTGGGGAGACGCTGCTCCTTTCAGAAACGCCGTCAAGCCGGGTGAAGGAGTATCTGGGGATGCACTGATCCCAGGCCTTGTCCAAGTCACACACCCAGCCAATCTTAATGCCCAGAACTCCGCCCTGAAGAAAGGAGCCAGAAATGAGCCCTCCTGTAGCCCTCTGACCTAGGCCACAGCCGGGGTGGGGGAGCAGGACAAATGGTTCCTCTCTATTCTCTAGGTGAAGGACTGAGGTTGGGAGAATGAAGTGACTTGTCTCACATTGCTCAGTAAAGAAGGGCTTTGGGTGGGGTGAAAACCCTAACACAGGAGAGCCAATTTCCCATCACATGGGCCTTTTCATAGACCTAAGGCCTCTCCCTGCAGATGATGAGTGAAGACACGAATGGGAAACTGAGGCTTGGGGTGGGGGTAGGGGAAGCAAGACTACTCAGGGCAGGGGTGGCGAGGATGGGTGCTTCCACCAGGTGGCGCTGCCTCGCGGAGGCTCCCTCTTCCCGAGTTTCCCAGCAGCCTGCTAAGGGCCTGGAAGGGCTGAGCTCCCCGGCTCTCGGCTCTCGGGATCATGGAAGACTGGCTGGGTCCTCACCGTGCTGGCCAATTTGGCAAAATCCTGCCCCGCGAACTTGACCACATCCCCCACTCGCAAGATGGGGCAGAAGGGGTCCTTGTTGGGGTGGAAGCGGCACGTCTTCATGTCGGCAGCTGTCAGGTTGGGAAGGAGGTTCCCCCTGGGGAGGAGGAGGGGAGGGAGGCAAGACAACCCTGGTTAATGAGAAGCCAGCCAGGCACAAATGTCTCCCTAGCCTTCCGGAGCCTCGGTGTCCTTCCACGCCCAGGCAGGAGGACCCAAGACCTAATCTCTTGGACACTCGCCATCTCCCTCACTTCTTTCCCTGCATATTTCTTGTAACCCCCCCATCACCCTCCATCTCGTATTAGGGTTATGTGTGTCATGTCCCATCTCCACATCTCCCAGGCTGGAGGCTCCCAGAAAGCTGGAGTCACACCGGATTACTTTTTATCTATCCATAGTCCCTGGAACTTTGTTTTGCACATAGCCCAGGTACACCCAGTGGTTAGCCAATGAATGAGTCAATGAAGAGGGGCTGAACTGACCAAGAGAACAGGGATACCCACACATGAGCTTGATGTGGGGGAAACAAAATGGGATGTGTCCCTGGGGTCCCCAATCTCTGGAGCTATCCCTGTTCCCAGAGCCAGGTTTAAATCGCCCCTCCCCTGACCCAAGCAAAACTCCCATTTGGGTTCTGAGCCCCAAGGCAGGGAGGCTGGCAGAGAAGATGGCCCCAGGGTGCACCTGATACCTGGGTGTCAAGGTCAACTGGGAGACTGGGGATAGGAGCCCCAGGGAGGCTGAAGAGAAAGCGGGGAGAGCCATGGTAAATGGGGCATCTGCCCACTCTTCTGAGAAAAGTGGTGGTGGGGTAGGGATGGGGTGCATCTTGGCTTTAGTGGGGGGCAAGACTCACTTCTCAAAGTTGAAGAGGGGGAAGCGGATGCTGTTCTTGATGAAAATAGTGAAGTTCTCAGCTTCCATCATGACAGGCCTGTGGTGAGAACAGGAGCCCTTAGCTTCGCAGGAAGAAGAGGGGGAAAGAGAGGGAGTTTTCACTCCCAGGGCCACCTTTCCTGATGGAAGCCTCCCAGACACATGGTCACGGCCTCTGCATCTCACAGGTGTGGGCCCTCTGTGAGCTGGCACTGGGAAGGGCCTCTCTGGGTCTGGGCATGAGAAGGAGAGGAGGGTGGCGAGTGAGACTGGCTGGGGTCGATGATATCCTGAGACTGCTGCCCCACCCCAGGAATGCACCCCACTGGGGGAGCCCATGAGACCCCCGGCAAGCTCAGAGATGCAGAGCTCTCCACCTTGGCAAACGGGAGCTAGGGCTTTGTCCTCTCCCCTCCCCTCTGCTCCGGTCCTTACATTTCTACCGTGTCCACCTCGGTGGGGCACCAGCCCTGGATCTCACAGGTCCGGAGCCCGGAGCTGTGGTTCACGCAGTGGCCAGTGAGGATCCCTGGAAGGACAGAGCCGCAATGCTGTGGGTGACTGCCTGCCTCTTTGCCACTCTCTTCCAAGTTCCCCATCCTTTTTAAAGCCCCTCTGTTCTGCCAAATCTGCTCCCTCCCCAGGGCTCCCACGGTCCTTTTCACCTTGCTGACAGCCCTTGCTGGCGGCAGGAGCTAGGCCACCTGTGCGGCCTGTTGGGTCTGGCACAGGGTGGATCTATAGAAATGCCTGCTGAATTACCCAGCAGAGGCTGATTCCCACTCCCTCACCTGGGATGAGGGTCCCTCATGGGGGACGGCTGCCCTCCAGGCTCCTGCTTAACCCTCTGGAAGTGTGAAGGGGTGGGGAAGGGGCTGCACTCACCCCCGCCCAGGAAGTGCTCGGGCCGGCACTGGCTGTCTGATACACACCGGTACTTCTCCTCACTCTGTGGAGACATGTCTGCAGGTGGGTGAAGGGCCCTGCCCTGGCCCTGGTGAGCCCCTTGGCTCCCGCTTTCTCCCCACAACCGGCAGCCTCCGGGGGGGCGGAGGTCTGGGGTCACAGCTCCAAGGCTGGACTTTGGGCCTCTGCTTATACATGCCTCCCGCCCCACCCTGCCACCCTCACCCTCTAGTGTTTTCTTCCTTGATGGGCTTTGCCCAAGCTCCCTCCCATCCCTCACCTCTGGGCAGAATCCTTGCATCTGGTTTTCAGTAACGATCATCTTGGTGATGATGACAAAGACAGAGGTGCCCTTGGGAGGAGACAGGGAGGGAGAAAAATAAAACATTGAGGCAGGTACTATTATTGTCCCCACTCTACAGATGAAGAAACCGAGGCTCGTGTTAGATGATTTGGCCAAGGGCACAGGGCTAGGAAAGGGTGGAGCTGAGATCCAAGCCACATTCTTTCCCGTTGCCCACATGGCACCCTTGATCCCTTGGTGGTTTGTCTGTGATTACAGTGCAAGCTGTGGAGAGCCTGGGGAGGGACCCAGCTTTCCTGACGCCCACTACCACACTCTGGATGACAGGCTCAGTTTCCCCCCATATTTCCCAGAGGCAGGGGAAGGGGACCTCTGGATCATTGATGCTTTGTGTCCTGGTTGGAAATCCATCTGCACTCTCCTTGCCAGGCCCCGTCCCCTCCAACCCGCCCCGGGTCTGGGCATCCACAGGCTGCCCTGGGGCAGAGGCAGGCTGATGACCGTACCTGGGGTGGGGTCACATAATCTGACACGTCCATGACTCTGTTGGCATAGCGACCGAAGCCCTTCACCTTGGTTACCACCGAGGACTCGATGGCTGTGTCCCGCACCTGGTATGCCTTCTCGTGCAAGAAAACCCACCTGGGGCAGGAGGCAAGTGTGGAGAGAAAGAGAAGAGGGTCCATAGGCCCATCAGACAGAGCCAAGCGTTCCCCTTCCTGCAAACATCAGGGGGATACGGGTCTGCGGGCAGGGAAAGGCCCGGGATAGAAGCGTTAAACCCCAGGGGGAGCCCTTGGCTGGCTTTGAGCAAGCTTCTCCAGCTTTTTTTTTTTTTTTTTTTTTTTTTCCCAGTTGTCTTTTTTTAAAAAGAGTCTTTTTTTTTTAATATATATTTTTTTATAATAAATTTTATTTTGAAATAAGCTCAATCTTACAGGAACAGTTGTAAAAACAGTACAAACCCCATACATAGAACTCCATCATACCCTGACCCCCCTCCCCCGATACCCCGATCCATCACCTTTAAGATCCTGTCACACCACTGTCTCTTTCTTTCCCTCCCTCCCTAACACCCATCATCTATTGCTTAAAAAGAGTCTTTTAAGGCTTTTTATTTCCTAATCGAGCCCCATGAAATTTTAATATCACAGGTCTCTGTTTATGTACCGTATGTATCTTTTGTGTTTTATGCATAACAAGAGTGAGATTGTTTTCACACACAAGAACCAATTTTCACCCCCTTGGGACTGATAGTTTCATCCCTGGCTGACAACAGGATCCAGGAGAGAGAAGGGGCAGAGGGCCTGGACCTCTCCACTCAGGCCCAGTGCGTCCCAGGCTTTGTTCACGGTTGTATCCGAAATGCCCAGCACACTGCAGGGCTCAGTAAACGTGCGTTGAGTCAAGGAAGGCACTTGGGAGCTGAGGCTTGGCAGAGTCTCCATGTGTTCAAGTGTCAGATGAGAAGAGAGAGGAGGGAGGGAGGGAGCCCAGGGGCTGGGCCTTCCCCTGGGCAGGTAAATGGAGTTGGGGGGGTTGGTAGGCCTTTGCCACCACCCTTATTTCTTGGATTGTGCTGCCACCCAGTGGACATTCACCTGTCCTGACTTCTCCCTGCAGCATCGAGCCCTTAAGGGGCCATGCGGATTAGGCAGGGCCTCTTCCCTTTCTCCATCTCCATCTCCTTCCCCAGACTCTCCCAGCCTTCCCTGGCAGCAAGCAAGGCCCGCAGACCCTCGTGGCCAGCTCTTTCCCCTGCATTTCTGAGATTCGGGATGACTGATCCCGTTCCTTGGGGCTGAGAGTCCTCTGGGCTTTACCTTCCTTAACACTGCTCTCTCACCAGCACTTGCAGCCGGTGGCGCAGGGGCCCATTCACATCACATTTGTTCCTGGCAGCACACTGGCTGCTAGAAGTTGTTACTGTCCCATTTTACAGACGGGAAAACCTTGTCAATTACATTTGGAAAGTCCTGGGGCACTCTCTCCTCCATGCAATGGAAATATATACATATACACACACATCACTGTTTCACAATCCCATTTGGCCATGGAACCCCATTTTGGTGACATCTCATGGAAGCAAGGAGCCCACTTTTGGAAATGCTGGGTTAGGTTATTTTCTGCATCTAACCAGGATAGATGGAGAAAGGTTGGAAAACCACAGCAGACGAAGATGAACGGAAGGAACCCGAGACTGCCTAGCCCAGAGAAGAGAAAGCAGTGGGAGTCCTAGGCTGGGAAGCTGCAGAGGACAGCACCTGAGCTGACCGGAGGGGCTTATAAGGAGGCAGATTAGGACTTCAAGCCCGAGACCTTTCTAACCACCAGAGTCGCCCAGGGAACTGGCTGCTTTGGGAGGCAGTGAGCACCACATCCTTGGAAAGACTCAAGGAGAGATCTGCTGCTGGCCTCCCAGGTGTGCCGAGAGGAGACCCTCCTCTGGCAGGGGTTGGATTGGATCACCCCTGGTGTCCCTGACTGGGAAGATACAGAGGAGCGCAGCTCCCAGGACATGCTGGGGAGGTAAAGTCCCTTGTGGGATGGGTGCCACTAGTCAAGCCGACGGCAAGCAGTGCTGATGCTTGCATGGGGTTCCTGCTGAGTTTTCAGTGAGAGGGTCTGGAGTTATCCCCACCATCAGGCTTCCCTTACTCATTTGAGTGCCGAATGCTTTCTTGAGTGCGGGAGAAAGGGTGGAGTCACAGCCAGGGAGGGCAAACCTGTAACCGGTTTTATTGTTGCTACCTTCCATGGTTAAAGCGTCATTAAGTGTACCTCCTGTCTATAAAATGCTCTGTGGTCACCATGCCTCCGTGAAAGTCCTAGGGGCCATTTGCTTTCCTCCCTATTAGGGTTCTCTTCTTTTGGAGAGGGAGGGTTTTTGTCAGGGTCTCATAAGGAAGTTGTATCTTGCATAGAAATCTCATCCACCATGGCCATGTCCTAGCGGAAGAAAACGGAGCAGTCCTGCTACAGGAAATGGTGGGGCCTCTGGAGTGAGGGCAGTGAGGCCCAGGGCCGGGCTCACCCCTCCTGGCTGGGAGGGCTGTCACTGCAGCGTCCCGCTCATCAGACTGGAAGCTGCAGTAGAAATACACCCTTCTGGAACTCAGAATGGACACATCTCTGTGCCCTGGCCTGAAATGGAGCCCTGTGGCCCTGCCTCCTGCCCCCTAAAGTCTAGGAACATTCACAGATGAGAAGTTGGAAATATTATCATCGTGTGGCCGACCGAGCACACTAAGTGCTTTATGGGGACTAATTCAGCCAATCTGTACCACAATCCGATGAGATAGCTCTGTTTTTGTCCTCAGGTTACAAATGAAGAAATGGAGGCACAGAGAGGTTTGTTAACTTGTCCACAGCCACACAGCTAGGACCTGGACTCCAAACCAGGCAGTCTGCTCCAGAGCGTTCCTGTGCTTGCAGCCGACACATCATAGGGTCTCTGTTCATTCCCCCTGGATCCTGGTCCCTGTCTTTCTGACCTCTGGTCCATCACCAGGGAGAGGATCCCCTGGCTTAGGACACTTTCAGGGGGAAGGAGCTGAGTACTCTGATGAACAATTAATCCATCTCCTCCCTCCTCTTCCTCCTTCAAGGCTCCTTCTTGCTCCACAGGGAGGAGCAGGCACATTAGACTATTTTCTCCAAGTTAAATAACAAGTGGAAGAATTTCAGCGGCCCCTGTGGGGCCTCACGACGTCATCAAGGCACCTCGAAAAGAGGGGATGCTTCATTTCCAGAAAGGAGGGGCTGGGTCTGTCTCTAGAGGCCAGGGCTGAGGAGATGGGGCAAGACTCAGCCTTCAGTTCTTGGCATTGACTTTGCTGCTCTGACTTATTTTTTTTCTTGCGCTCCTGGTTTATTATTTATAGAGTGGAAAGCAGGTGGCAGATCCTTGGCGGGTGGGATGTGAAGGAAGGAGGCGTCCCAGCACCCTCCGGTCCACCCCTAGGGAGTCAAGAAGGAGACCAGGGAACGGGTGTGAAGGGTGCTTGCGTGAAGCGGGGAGGAGAAGGGTCTTTTAAGAGTGTGCGAGCTCGGTATAGGGAAGGGGGAGGTGTGGTGGGAGAATGCAAGAAATAAACCATCACCATCTATTTCTATTTCTGAGTCACCATCTCAGCAAGGCACTTGACCCATTTTACCTCCCCTCCCCATCACATCCCTGGGAGGAGGTACCCTTAGCCCCATTTCCCAGATATAAGGACAGAGATTAGAGACTCAGAGAGGCTCTTTCAAGACCACACTCCTGGTTAGAACCAGAGCCCAGGCTTCAAATCAGGTTCACAGTGCTCGCCATTCCACGGTCTCCCCATGTTGGCCTGTGGTGAGGGGAGAGGGGAGCCTGGGATGAGTGTCTCTCTCTTTCTCTCTCTCTCTCTCTCTTTCGCTATAAAGGGGGATTTGAACAGTTCTTCCCATCGGATTTGTCACTGAGTATACTGATGAGGTGCCATGGGGTGCTGCCCCGGGTTGAGAAGACGGGGTGGGGGCCCAAGAAGGTAGAATTACATAGGCCCCTCTCTTTATACCAGGGCTGCTCCCCCTTTGAACATCTTTCTGTATTGGGATTCTACATAAAATGGGAACAAGGCTGAATACATGAACCAAAGGGAGTGACTGTGCAGATGGTGAGTTTGGGGATTGGGACCTTGTAGGGTGCAGGGGAGCAGGGCAAGGAGAGCAGAGGTGGGATCAGGTCAGAAATCACAGCACAGGACCCTGTGATGAGCGGAGCCTGACAGGGCTGGGAGACGCCCTCAGCGCTGCTTTGCAGGAATGCAGCTTCCTCCAGGAAGGCTCCGGAGACTAACCTCAGGCCAAGCATCAGCCAGGACTTCCAGGCATTCGGGCCCCAAGGATTTCCTTCCGCTTCTTCTTTAGGTCCCACAGGATCTGGAAGGGGGACTGACTGCTCTATGGAAGTGAACTAACCCTATAGAGCAGCCTGGCGATGGCCACCTGGGCCCCGAAACACCAGGTAAGTCCTAGCCTCTCTGAGCACCTGGGGTGGGTAAAGGAAACCAGGGATGAAGCGATGAAGCCATGTCAAGCCCAGACAAGCAGTGAGGCTAGAGGAGGGAGCAGGAGCCTGTGCGGAGACTGTTAGATGGTGCATGGCTGTGAGTGCAGAAGAGGGATAGTTAGCTCATGCCTCAGATAAGGCTGCGCCATCTTGTCTACCTGGCAGGGCAATACGGAAGAGATTCAAGTACTGCTTAAGCATAAACACCTCAGCATTAAAAATCTTTTCAAGTTCTGTTGAGTCCAAGTTACCATCATCTCTCTCCCCATCACTGCACAGCCTCTTAACAGGCTTTCCTGCATCCACTCCTGCCCTCTCCAGTCCATTGGCGGCGGATCAGCCAGAGCCATCTCCCAAACCAAGATGTCTGTCTGCCTGCCTGTCCTTCTGTCTCTCTCTCTCACACACATACACATACGTGCATGCTAGAGGCTTCATTAGCTTTCCATTCTTTACTCTTGTGTAAAAACGAAAACTCTCCGAGGGTGTCTGAGCTCTGGGCCCCTGCCTGTGCCCTCAGTCTCGATCCACACCCCCTGCCTTCACTCCCTCTGCTCCAGCCATAATGACCTTCTTTTCTTCTTCCCCTTAGCCAAGGTTTCCCTGCCCAGAATGGTTTTCTCCACCTTGAACCCCTACTTTCCCTTCTTTCCTGCTGGGTTCTTCCTAGTTGTCCTTCAAATCTGGGCTTAGATGGAATCGCTCCAGAAAGTCTTCCTCTGGTTCCCCAGGCAGGTCAAACACCTCCAGGTTAGCAACTCTCCTAGCACTGTGTACCTTGTCTTCAAACCCTGAGCCACAGTTGAAATTTTACATTTGTTTGCAGAGATTGTTTGATTAACATCTGTTTCTTGCATTATACTGTAAGCTGCATAAGGGCAAGGGCTCTATCTGCTTTTGCTTACCATTCAAAGCTGGGTGCACAATGCCTGGCATGAAGAGACGCTCAATAAATATTTGCTAAATGAATGACTGACAATGGATTCATGAAGTCACGATGGAGCATGTGCATGGAAATGGGATTTGGGTGGGGGGTGGTAGGGGGCTGCAGAGTAAGCTGATGTAATTGGAAGGAGCTGCTCCTTGGGGAGCTGTCAGGCTGAGAGATGGATGGGATTGGATATTAAGATGCCGAAGAGACTCTCATGCTCGTGGGCAGGCTGGGCTCCAGCCCTGAGGATGGGATCATGATGAGAGAGATAGGACATCAATGTCCCTCCTGAGGCCCATGGAGCCAGGCCAGGCTGGAATGTGCTGAAGTAGCTTTTGCATTCACCGGGACTGACATACCATCCGTGACCATAAACAATCACAGCATCAGACAGATACACACGTGAACAGGGAACATTTAAATACCAACTTTGAGCCAAGCCCTGGAGATGCAGACATGGAACATTTGCAAACATTTTATTGCACAAAATCTCAAAGTTGGAAGGGAACCTCAGGGCCTTTCACTCCTTTCCAAAAGCTTGAATCTCTTTTCTAATACCCCCATGAAGCGCGCCTGATGTACTGCCTTGCCTTCAACATCCACGTAATCAAAGCCCACTGGCTCTCACGAGCACACGGAGCAAAAAGTTGCTTAATGTGCATCCACACACCTTTCCACACACATCCTCATGCTACTCTGGCTCATGTGCACATGTAATGTCTCCTTTAACTTGTCTGAATTAACTCGTCACAGTCACTCCACGGCTCACACATACATACACAGACCCGTTGTCTCAAGGAACAGCATGAGAGTAGACACACACACGCATACAAAGAAAACCACCAAAGGTTCTGCTTGTACTCCTTGGTGCCCACCAGTTTGTGTTATCGATCACCAGAAGGAAAGAACCTGTGTTTCCTCTCCCAGCCATTGTCTGCTCCATGTCTCTTTGTGTGCATGGGGTGCCTCCAAGAAGTGGCATCTAGAGGGCTCTTAAGCAACTCCCAGGATGGGTTACATAGCACAAAGTGAGGTATAAGTAGGGAATTTATGCTTTCAAACAAAGCGGAGCATTTCTGGATTCTTGGGGAGGACTCCTACACTTTTTTCAGAAAAGCCACTTTTCAACAACTGTTCTCGTGAGTGTAATTTGGGCGTGTGTTTCTCCCCCTCCAAGAGCAAGGGTGTCCCCCCTTTCCAGGCTCTCTCCCATATCCCCCATGCCAGGAGGGGAATCCCTCATTCTATAATGAATCCTTCTCTCCCCAGCTTACCCTCCTTCCCACCCCACCATCAATGTGAACAACCTGTCACTGTCTCCCTTGTTTCAGTGCCTTCCTCTCTCCCCTCCTGGGCTCCCTTGTCTTTTGAGACCCCAAAGAATTGACTGAAAGCAATATGAGAGGATGGGGGTGGGGTCTGCCCCTTCCCTGGGGTGGGGGTGGGGGGATGAGGAGAGGGAGATGGAGCACCTGGGACCTCTTCTGGTGGAGGATGTGCCTGGGAACCACTCTCCAACTCTGGAGCATTTGTTGGGAAAAAGAACTCATCTGGGGACCAGATCCTGGGTGTGGGCTGCAGAGGCAGGTCCTTTAGGATGGCTCCACAGAAAACACTGCCCAGGAGAGGAGAGGCTCAGGAGGCTAGTGGGGGGTGAGGGGGAAGAGACCAGGCAGCCCATCCCTCCTAGGACTTGAAGGGCTGCAGACTCACCCCACGAAGTAGGAGATGATCAGAAGCTGAACGGCCCGGTTGATGATCCCAATGGTCCAGCTCTTCACAACCACCGACTTGGTGGTCTCATAGGTGAAGAAGTCGGAGATGCAGTTCATGCTCAGAGTGCTCAGGGGCCACCTGGAAGGGGCCCAAAAGCAGCCTCAGGAGGGAGAGGTCCTCAGCCCAAGGAGACAGAGAGCGAGGCCTGGAGGGGGAGGGGCAGCTTAAAGGGGTGTGGGGAGCGGGGATCCTGTTCCTTTAAGCAAGGCAACTCTAGCCCAGTGCCCAGGCTTTCTCTGCACTTGACACTCTAGGCTGCCAAGAGTCCAGGGCCAGGGCGGGGGACCCCCTTTTTGTTCGTCTCCACCCCACTCCCCTGTGATGTCACGGCAGGGGTGGGGTCTCCAATCCTGGGCTCCTGATTGCCTGGGATGCAGCTGGCTAGGGCCCTCTGGGATTCATGCTCTATCTGCACTCTGTCTACAGTCTCTGTTCCGCTCTCTTACACTGCATCTTCGTCCCAGCTCACCAGCTGCTTCATGCTCTCCCCAAAGCCCCTTGCAAGGCCCCATCCTCCAGCCACCTAGTAGCTTGCCTGAGCTGAGTATCCCCTTCATTTCTGAGTGTGTACCTAAAGTCACCCAAATCAGCAGCCATCTCCTCCCTTCCCAAGGTGCCTCTAACAGTGTGGGGGAGGGGAAGGGGTCTCACATATTTCTCTGGGTCTGCTGAGAAGGTAGTGAGTAGAGAGTCACATATTTGTAACTTCAGTTGGCAGTGGCTGAAACTCTACCTACAGTATAGCAGTTATCACATTAAAATTTTTTTTTAAACTGTAAGTTTAGTTATTTGTTAGATTATGTACCCCTTGAAGGCTGGGGCTGTTTCCATCTTGTTCTTTTGCATTGGGTTAATAATAGGTCTTTAGTACATATTTACTGAATTCAATTGAAATTATGGTGCTAGATTGTGTTGGAACAGCCACCACCCAGAGATTTAAGCCATGAATTTAGGAGGCAATAGTGCATTTCTGTTGTCTGTTATCCCAGGATTGAGTTAGCAAGCTGGTGTAACTGTTTTAAGTCAGATTGCCAGGGAAATCTTGAGCTTAAATATTCTATCCTAATGTCTTCATATCTGGCACATTATCAACTACTCTGGATGTAGAGTCATTGCAATTCTGACAGAAGACTTGCATAAGAAGATCTGGGTTCTAATCTCCAGCTTAGTTACCAACTCACTGAGATCCTGGAACTCCTCTGATGGCCTCAGGTTTCTCATCAGCAAAAGGAGGTTGGATTAGATAAACGCAAACATTTCTAGGTCTGACCTTCTCTGGTTTTGCAAATGCACCCTGGGACCATATGAGGAGGGCTTGGCTTCTGCAATCCCGGGCTGATGTAATTTCAAATCAGTTCTGGCTCCAAGGTGAATGTGACACCAGAGCTGGAACTTGACACTGCCATTTGCCAGCCTCTTTCAGGGGGCCTATCAATTGCCATTACAGTTGTGAGGCTTTTTGGTGCAGACAGTGAAATTTCAAAAAGAATCCAATCCTACTTGACAAGTTACAGCCAAAACGACACCAACGGCCGTATTCTCTTTGCAGTCAGTGGGAGGGGTCATTTTTCACCACAACTCTTTAGATCCTTTTTCTTCTGGTCCGCTTGTGCGGGGGAGGGACGTGCATCGTCCCAGCACAGACACATGCATCTGTGGAAAGTCTGACAAATCGAAAGTATGTAGTTTCCCTTTAGAATCTAGTCCTCCTCGGAAGAAGGGTCTGTAACTTTCTAAAGACGCGCTCCCCTCTTGGAGTCAGATTCCGTCTCCCGGGGCCCGCCGACTTCACCGCATTGACAACTCCCTCGGGTCCTCCAGAGCGGCTGACGCTCTATGGGACCATCTCACAGGCGTCCGGGCTCGCACCGCTCTAGCCCGTTCATCGTCTCTATAGTCTGGGCGCGACTTCCGGTGGCGGGCCGCGGGGCCGCGCACGCGGGAAATCTTCTCTTGCGTCCTCTCTTCAGCCCCCGAATTCCCATCCCCGTTCCCCCTTTCCCCGCACCCCACAAGGTACCCACCGCCCGTGGCCTGGGACCTCTCAAGGCTGCAGCTTGAGGAGGTAGGTGGCCTCCAGCCACTTGCCCCCAGGGAGGCGCGGGCCCCGTTCCCCCGCGGGACGCTCGAGGTGGACCGCTCTGCATTCGAATCCGCGGGCAGCGGGCGAATCCATTTTTGCGGGAGGGAGGAGATGTAGGTTGGGGCCGCGGTGCAGGGGTAGCGCTGGGAGGGAAACCTGGCACCCTGAACTGGGTTGGGGCGCCGGACAAGGTGCGGGGTCCAGGCAGGCCCTGGAGTTCCGCCGCTCGTTGCCATGGCGCCCAGTGGAGCGCCTTAAACGTAGTGTCGGGTTGGGGTGTAAGCCCTACTTAAGGCCTGGTTCACAGGCTGGGCCTGGCCCCTCTAGTCCTGCAGAGCCTGCCCGAAGGTTCCCAGGCACAGGAGATCCTGAGACATCCCAGGGTCAGTCAGGGGTTGCCACCTGGTTTCAGCACAGTGAGGTGCTGTCTTTAATGCTTGTCTGTTCTCCATTTGAATTCAGATTCCCAACCTGCTGAGCTTCTGAACGCCCACCAGGGAGTTGGGGCCCAGCTCCCAGTTTTTTTGGTTTCTACTTGTGCAGCCCAGGGCTCCGTGCCCAGGCAACTGGGCCAAGTCAACATGGCAGAGACACTGGAATTCAACGATGTCTATCAGGAGGTGAAAGGCTCAATGGTGAGAAAGGCTTGGGCTTTTCATACAGTTGGAAGAGGGGTAGAGATTTTGTCCTTTAACAAGGGTTTGCTTTGAGCATACTACTTTGGAAAAGGAAGATTCAGAATATTACATGTATCTGGTGTTTCTCCAGCAATGGATGACACTGAGAAGGACTCCTTGGATCTCAGTTAGAAAGGATTTTACATGTTGTTCAGTTCCAAATTACTATGTTACAAATGAGGACACTGAGGACCCACAAGGGCTCTGGGTGTCAGAGCCAGGATTAGACTCAGACTTCCTGACTACTTGTCTGTTCTTATAGACCCTCACCACTTCTGCTGTTGCTCCTATGTTGCTATCCGGCCAGCCCACTGGCAGCCAGAAAGAGTGTTGGGTGGGACTGTGCACAGTGCCCACTGTGTATATCTGCATGCATCTAGGCCTGTTTTTCTGACAGAATGATGGTCGGCTGAGGTTGAGCCGCCAAGGCATCATCTTCAAGAACAGCAAGACAGGCAAAGTGGACAACATCCAGGCTGGGGAGTTGACAGAAGGCATTTGGCGCCGTGTAGCTCTGGGCCATGGACTTAAACTGCTCACAAAGAATGGCCACGTCTACAAATATGACGGTTTCCGAGAATCGGTGAGATGTCCTGACATAGTCAACCCCCTTTTTACTGTGCCATCTTGTTTATTTTTTATTTTTTGGAGAGAGTTGGGACTCTGATAATCGTGTTGCTATTTTGAGTTCATTAGAGCTGGACCATTGAGGCCAGGGAACACTCAGTGTTCAGCTTTGGTGTTGAAATCTTGTGAGTTTCTTTGTATCTTGACTCTGGAAGACTTCCTGCTATTTTTATTTAGATGGTGATTTCTGCCTGTTGTCTTTATCCAGGTTGAGAATCTTGGCTTGATGCTTTGTTTTGTTTTTCCATTTGGAGTTGCTTCCGAGTAGAAGATTTTTCTTCATCTTAATTGCCAGTTTCTTTAAAGTAACGTTTACACAAAGTTTAAGAAGTCAGTACTGCAAGTCCCATAACCAGGAATGTCAGTTTCTTACTTTACCTCTCTCCCAGTCTGAGTTCCATTCCATAGATACAGCCTCTTTCAACATCCTTTTAAATTATTTTGAAGCTGAAACTAAGTCAGTATAGATTTTTGACACAGGATGTAGTGGGGCAGTTTCTTGGAAATAGATAACCCCAGGAAATTCAAGTCTGTGTTAAGGCTTTCTCTCCTTTCCACCCACAGGAGTTTGAGAAACTCTCTGATTTCTTCAAAACTCACTATCGCCTTGAGTTAATGGAGAAGGACCTGTGTGTGAAGGGCTGGAACTGGGGGACGGTGAAGTTTGGCGGTGAGTCTTAGGAGAGGCTGAGGTTAATAGGAGAGGGTAGCACGGAGGGTTTTGGCCTTTGACTTGTTTTGCTCTCTTTTCTGTGCCACTGTCTGATTTCCTATCATTCTGTGTGTTCATCGTACATTTTGCTGATATCTCCAGTGTGAACAAAATAACCCCAGTTTCCTGTCCTTATGAGACTTATAGTCTGGTGGGAATGCTGTTCACTCAAGGGGAGGAGCTTGTGGCTTGATAACTCCTTCCCTACAGGGCAGCTGCTGTCCTTTGACATTGGTGACCAGCCCGTATTTGAGATTCCCCTCAGCAATGTGTCCCAGTGCACCACAGGCAAGAACGAAGTGACATTGGAATTCCACCAGAATGACGACGCAGAGGTCTCCCTCATGGAGGTGCGCTTCTATGTGCCTCCCACCCAGGAGGATGGTGTGGACCCAGTTGAGGTGAGGTCTCCTCCATTTGCCTTGAGAGCAGATGGTACTGAGCAGGCCTTGGCTGGCCTGGGGACAGGAGCTTGCTGCCTGATTACCACGGTATGCTTTTGCAGGCCTTTGCCCAGAATGTGCTGTCTAAGGCAGACGTGATCCAGGCCACTGGAGATGCCATCTGCATCTTCCGGGAGCTGCAGTGTCTGACTCCCCGTGGCCGTTACGACATTCGGATCTACCCCACCTTTCTGCACCTGCACGGCAAGACCTTTGACTATAAGATTCCCTATACCACAGTACTGCGTCTCTTTTTGCTGCCCCACAAGGACCAGCGCCAGATGTTCTTTGTGGTGAGCAGAAACACCTAGGGGTGGATTGTCCTGAGCCTTTGGTGGACTGGCCTCACCAGTGTTCAGAGTTTTACGCTGATTCATCAACAAGAGTTTGTGGAGCGTCGGTTGGTGCTTAACCTCATCCCTTCTTCCTTACCAGATCAGCCTGGATCCCCCCATCAAGCAGGGTCAAACCCGTTACCACTTTCTGATCCTGCTCTTCTCCAAGGACGAGGACATCTCCTTGACTCTCAACATGAATGAGTGAGTGTTTCCCTGGGCTCATTTCCCACCACTGTCCAGGCAGAAGACGGATGTGCCCGAAGAAGGCAGCTGTGCTCTTGACCTTTGCTTTCTGTGCTTGTAGGGAAGAGGTGGAAAAGCGCTTTGAGGGGCGGCTCACCAAGAACATGTCAGGATCCCTCTATGAAATGGTCAGCCGGGTCATGAAAGCTCTGGTGAACCGCAAGATCACAGTCCCAGGGAACTTCCAAGGGTGAGCGCGCAGGCCTGGAATCCCGGCCTGCCTAGCGATGGGAAATGCTGTGTGTCCTTAGTGGACCTCTTCTGGGATGGAAATGCATTTCTCACAGGCCTGGTTGGGTCCTTGAGTCATGCTGGGTATCACTCACCTCCCAATGACAATTTTGTGAGACTGGCTCAATTGAGGGCCTGGGCACATGTGTCGGCACTGCTGGATGTGCCCTTTGGCTTTGTGCCACCTGCTGGTGAGGTTCGCACTGACTAGGCTCCCTGTCCCCTCTGCAGGCACTCAGGGGCCCAGTGCATCACCTGCTCCTACAAGGCCAGCTCAGGTCTGCTGTACCCACTGGAGCGGGGCTTCATTTACGTGCACAAGCCACCGGTGCACATTCGCTTCGATGAGATCTCCTTCGTCAACTTTGCCCGTGGTACCACCACCACTCGCTCCTTTGACTTTGAAATTGAGACCAAGCAGGGCACTCAGTATACCTTCAGCAGCATTGAGAGGTGAGTGCCTTCGCCAGTCATGCCCTGGGCATTCTGGTCCTGACGCAGCTTCGCAAGGATGTCTGGCATGGCCTGGGGCCTTCAGACCTATGACCCACTTCTGACTTCTCAAGCTTTGAGCAGAGTTTTTCTTTTGCTTTGGTGGGATTTGATCCCTCTCCGTGGAGTCCTCAGCCTTTGGAAGCTTCTTGTCATTTTTTTTCTGTACTTTAAAAAAAAAATGTTTCCCATATTACAAAGCTGTACGTGTTCGATACTAGCTTTTCTCTTCCACTCTCCTCCGTGATGGAAACGCTGTCTGTTTCCTGGAATGAGCTTTGTGCCTGAGAACATAGCAGCTAATTTTTACTGAGTGTTCACTTGTTCACTGTGGGTTAAAAGTTTTACAGACAGCCTCACATTTAATCCTCACAACCACCCTGTGGGATATGAAACACACACCAGTAAAAAAATGAAATCAATATCTCCTCCAAGATTCTTACCCTGTCTGTGCATGTCTCATAATTAGATATACACCTCCTCCTCCCCTTTCTTTCCCAGAACTCTTCAGAGCTATGTAGGTTTCTTTCAGAACTATTGTCTGACTCTTCCTTATCATCGTTACCTTTGGGGGTCTCTGAGCTTTTGGGTTGGATAATGTGGTCTAGAGTCCAGGCCCCACCATCTCTCCTGGCCCATGAGTATTGGAACGTCACACAGTCCACCCCTGCTCTGGCCTTGCCTGTCTGGTAACGTGGTGTGTGTCTCCTCATAGGGAGGAGTATGGGAAGCTGTTTGATTTTGTCAATGCAAAGAAGCTCAACATCAAAAACCGAGGATTGAAAGAGGTACCTCTGTGTGTGGAAAGGATTAGCCTCTTCCCATGTCCTCTTTGTTTAGGGGAGAAAAGGGCAGGGATTTTTCTGGCTGCTTTTTTACTTTTTCTTCTCTTCTTGCCTTTATAGAAAAAAGAGGTGCGTGTGATCCCTTACCCCTCCTGGTGCAGGTTTCCTTAGCATGGTCTTAGATCAGTTTTTGCAGCCCCTCAGGAGCTCCTGGTGGGGTTGGGAGAGGGAAGGGCTTGGACTAACCCAGCTGGCAGGAAGTACTGGGGTGCAGGCCCTGCATGTTGGCTGTGTGTGGACAATCCAGCCCCAGGGTCTTTTGGGAGCTGCTGCTCTCATCTTACTGACAGGCACGGGGGAGTGTTTTTGAGGGGGCAGCGGTTCTGGCTGGAGGGCACATTGGCCTTCACTCCCAGCTCTTCTTCTTCGGCTAGGGCATGAACCCCAGCTACGATGAATACGCCGACTCGGACGAAGACCAGCACGATGCCTACCTGGAGCGGATGAAGGAGGAGGGCAAGATCCGGGAAGAGAATGCCAACGACAGCAGTGACGACTCAGGAGAAGAAACTGGTGGGCAGTGCGGGGGCAGGGGGCAGTCAGACTCCTCTTTCCTGAGCCAGACCTTGGCTCACCCTGGGAGGAGCTGGGAGTCTGGGTAATGGGGCGGGATTTCCACCAGGGCAAAGCTGATGCAGCCTGTATTCTCTTTCAGATGAGTCATTCAACCCAGGTGAAGAGGAGGAAGATGTGGCAGAGGAGTAGGTTTTGGTTGTACCTTCTAGGGGTGAGGTGATGGCCTTTATATAAGCTTAAGGGTCCAGAACATTTCTGGACATTTCTCTTGTCTCAGCATTAGCCATTGACCCAGGGCAGAAAAGGGGCATCCAGTGAGGTCACTTTGAAAGGTGCTTCAAAAGTTGTCAAGGGTTTTGTAAGTGCAGGGCACAGTTTGAACCTAGCAGAGTACAGTGGGAGAGAATGGGAATGGGAGCCAGTTTTTGTTCACTTACCAGCCAGCACGCCTTGGGTAGGTTGTTGAACCTGTTTCCTCATCTGTAAAATGGCAGTAAGTTCTTCCAGTCTCTGTTTGTTAAGACTCTTGATCACCAGGGTCAGAAATATAACTCAAACTTGCTTTAACATAAAAGGGAATTTTATAAGTTCACGTAAGTGGAGAGCGCAGGGATATAAATGGCTTCAGACACTACTGGATCCAGGCATTTAAAAGTTGTGGGGAATCTGTTTGTATTTCTTGCCTCTGGTTTCCTTATTTCTAGGCAGCTTGTCCCATGCAGTCCCAAATGGCCCCCAGCCGCTCTGGGCAGGCTTACTCTTACTGGTTTAACCTCCAAAAGGGAAAAGTACCCCTTCTCTCAGAGCAGCAGTGAACAGTGTGGTCACATGCCCCTTCCTGAACCCGAGTTAACCGTCAGGGTGTGCACGGCCCTTAGAGCATGCAGTTAGGGTGAGCTCCTCCTGAGTGGGGGAGAAAATTGGGGCCGTCTTAATCCACAAGAATTGGGAATGAATATTGGGCATCAAAAATAACAAATCCAGTAGCTCTGCTTGCCATGTACTTATGAAGGTCAGTGAGCAGGTTCTTACGAAAGTACCTGGAAGACTTTGGCACCACATAGCCATAAGCATCATCTGCCAAGGAGTTCCACGTATATTGGGCAGGTCTCTTAATTATGTGGGTTGGACTGAGGTTGGTCTTGCCCACTTTTGATAGCAACAGAATTGTCCCTTCTTCAGAAGAGCCTAGAGAGTAGATGAAGATGATTATCCACAAGGAAATGGTGAAGTGGTGCTGGGCATGTTCTGGTCAAGTACGAGATGGCGTTTCTGTCTGTAGGGGTGCAGGTTGGAGAAGGGACTGAGTTAGGTGATGACCAAGGAGAGCAGCTGGAGCCCATAGGTTGGTTTGTTTTTTAGCTCATTGATTCAGCAAATAACCCGTTGCCTTGACTAGGCCTGGAGAGAGGATGGTTGAAGCCCCTTTAGCGTAGGGGAGGAGGCAGGGCTGGGGATTGGCAGGGGAGGCTGCCCTGTGGTCTGCCTCTCGCTATCTTTTTCTAGGCAGGTGTCCGGATTTGTGTTCCTCCCGTCCTGAGACCATGGGGTGCTGTCCTCTCTTCCTGCTCTTTTTGGCAGGTTTGACAGCAATGCCTCTGCCAGCTCCTCCAGTAACGAGGGCGACAGTGACCGGGAGGAGAAGAAGCGGAAACAGCTCAAGAAGGCCAAGATGACCAAGGATCGCAAGAGCCGCAGGAAGCCTGTGGAGGTGCGGACTTGCCTCTAGATGGGAGGGTGTTGGGGGAAAGCCATTCTCTTCACTTTCCTTCCCATCCACTACCAGTAGAACCTGCTGATGGGCCTTCCTGGGGCTGCTTTTTGGAGCCAGTGATTTGGGTCTTGAGGATTATCTTCTTGGAAATTTTTTTTCTCTGGTCCTTGAGGTAAAGTTTAGCTCCTGGGTGATCTGAATTAGGAGTGCCCAGAGAAAAGGGGGTCCCTACTGAGCTAGGCACTGGAATGCCAAAGGGAAGAAGCCGTGATCCCCCCTGCTACACTACACTGCTGTCAAGCCTACTGCTCTTTAGTCCTTTCTCCATTTTTTTTTTTACCCAAGTGGTGATCTAAATAATTTCTGTGGGAGAATGTGGTAGTCTGTGGGAAATGGATGGCTGGAAGCGTTCAGGTCCCCCCTTGTGTAGGCAAAGAAGGGCAAGGACCCCAATGCTCCCAAGAGGCCCATGTCTGCGTACATGCTGTGGCTCAATGCCAGCCGAGAGAAGATCAAGTCAGACCACCCTGGCATCAGCATCACCGATCTTTCCAAGAAGGCGGGCGAGATCTGGAAGGGAATGTCCAAGGAGAAGAAAGAGGTAAGTGGTAGCAGAGACGGGGGAGAGGTGACAGGGCTGGTGAGAAGGGCTTTATTGGGGTGGTGAGTCTTGTAATTGATAGAGGGGCAGGGATGGGTCCTTGGTGGAAATTTTCTGTGGAGGAGATTTTGCCTACATCAGGGAAGAGGTCTCATTGTTTGCTCTCCCATTTCACGTGTGTGTATGTGAGTGACAGGAGTGGGATCGCAAGGCTGAGGATGCCAGGAGAGAATATGAAAAAGCCATGAAGGAATATGAAGGGGGCCGGGGTGAGTCTTCTAAGAGGTGAGTTTTAAAACAAAAATGGCCTCAGTGTCTGTTGTTTTGTTTTGTTTTGTTTTTTTTGGCAGAGATTTCTGCAGGTCAGAGTTGAGAATGGGGATGTAGATAGTAGATATGCTTTTGACTGCCTTAGGGCAGTGCTTCTCAAAGCTGGGTAGGCAGATTCCCAAGTATGTACAGTGTGCTAGGGGATTCTTAAAGCCATTGGATAAACATGGACCATTTCCCTGGTGGGTTAATTTTATTTGAAGGTATGGAGGAACTTTTTATTATTATTATTATTGAACATAATGCAAAATTGCGCAAAGTTTTTCAAGATAAGGCAGGAGATGACAGGTTGTGCAGGTGGGGCTGGTTCAGGCTAGGACCCCTGTTTCTTCCGGTATATTCACTTACGATTCTCTCCTTGGGACACTTTGGACTAACGTGGCTGGCTGTTTATGTTTGGAGTGAAATGGGCAATGTGGCTGGGATTGGGAAAGGGTTCTGTTAAAGCTTGGAGAGGTTTGGCTTAGGTGATGATGAGGGGGAGCCTGAAATCCCACCCTTTTTTCCCTCTTGCTAATACAGGGACAAGTCAAAGAAGAAGAAGAAAGTAAAGGTAAAGATGGAAAAGAAATCCATGCCCTCTAGGAGCTCATTGTCTAAGTCTGCATCAAAGCAGCTAAGTGAGAGCTTCAAGAGTAAAGAGTTTGTGTCCAGTGATGAAAGCTCTTCAGGAGAGAACAAAAGCAAAAAGAAAAGGCGGCGGAGCGAGGTGCACGAGAGTGTGTGGCTGTGGGGCTGTGGGTCCTGGAAGTCTTGGAGCAGCATCCAAAACCGGGGGATGTTCCTGGGCCAGGGGTGGTGGTTGGTTAGTCAGAGTATGAGGTTGAGTTGATGGGTGGAATACTGAGGTTCCTGAAGGTGGTTGGTAAGGGATTGGGGACCCTTCACTACTGAGAAGTGGTTGGGAGGGCAGCCAGGACTCTGTCTCTTTCCCCTTAAGAGACCTTTGATTTTCAGGATTCTGAAGAAGAGGAACTAGCCAGTACTCCCCCCAGCTCAGAAGACTCGGCATCAGGATCCGATGAGTAGAGAGGAGGAAAATTCTTTCTTTTCTTGTCCTGTCATACCACCAGTCTCCCACCCCTGGTTTGGTACTGGTTTCTCCTGACATGAAATGTAGCCCTTGGAGTCTGCCATCTGCACAAGCTCTTCTGGTTGGATGCACTTCACTGGGGCAGCAGAGGAGGTTTTACTCTGCTCCCTCAAAAGGATGGCTCGTTATAATTTGGGGAGAGACTGGGTGGGAGGCAGGGCAATGTGGGATCCAAATCCTTGTCCTTCTCTGGCCTTAGGGATACAGCTGCTGCTGGTCCTGTTGCTGCAGCGGGGGTCATGTGAGGTCAGGCCTGTAGCTCCTAACTGGGGCCTATTTCTACATTTATTTTGTATTTCTGATCTATGAAAAAAAAACATTTAATAAAGGGAACTGACTTTGGAAACCATGTTTTTATGCCTTCTCTCTGGCCCTGCTCCATTGGCCTTACTTGTCTTGGTGATGTCTACTGCACTGCCCTGGCTGGGCAGACCTGCTGGCCGCTGGGAAGCAGGTCTCCAGGTACATCCTGTTCTCTTCCCGGCTGGACAAGCATTGGTTTTCAACCTCTTCTGCCAGGATGGGCCACTCGAGAGTATAGAAATGAGAGCTGATGTGATTAGGAAGTCTCTCTCACAGTTCCACTCCATTAGCCAGGCTAATGGGAGGCAGTTCTTGGCTCCATTTTTAATCACCTATGAGTCAAGGGTCTTCCAAGGTTTTAGGTAATTCAATCAGGATCGATCAGCCTCCCAGGAAGGATGGGAGTGGAAACCTGAGCCTGGAGAGTTGGGGAGGAGGAGTGGTGGGTGTTGAGGGGCAGTATGCATGTCTAATGGGGATGCAGGATAGGTATGGAGTATGTGAAGCTTTTGTTCTTATGGGAGGAAAGAGGAATACCAAATTTTGGGGTTGGGAGGGATCTTTATCTGAGAAGGAGACCTAACAGGAGGTAAATGAGGATTAGCGGGAAAATAAGGCTTCTACAGCGTTCCTTATGGTGGATATAAATGTTAATCTATACACGTGGGGCGGCCACGTTGCTTACAGTCCCGGGAGGACTCAACAGAAAACCTTTCCAGTCCTCCAACGGTTATCGTCTTTCTAGCCGTGACTCTATGGTACTGCAATCGGTACAGGCTGCTTTGGGCTAAGACTTGGGCCGTCCTAAGACAGTCTCCTTTCCTCTCTAGGAAGCCGTCTTGGTGGCCATTTTGCCCAAAGCTCTTAGCTACCGAATTGCGTCAGTTTCGCCCGGGCCTGAGCCCAGGGCGGGCCCTTCATTTGCAAGGCTCATGAATAATTGAGCACTGTTTGCATACGGCTTGACGAGAGCGGCACCGGCTTCCCACTCCCGGCTTTGCATCGGCTCATGAATATTCACGAAGCGCTCTGGAGGCGTGGGCGTGGGCGGAGCTGGGGCGGGGCCCCGCCGGGGCTCGCACTAGCTCGGTCCCACGGTGACCGCGGTAGCGGTGGCGACGGCGGCGGCGGCGGGGGCTAGCGTCGGGGCGCGGAGCCGTGCGGAGCCAGATCCCCGGGGAGCACGTGAGTGAGCGGGGGCGGGCGGGAGCGCGAGGGAGGGGGCGGGGTCCGGGACCCGAGCTGGGGAGCGGCATGGAAGGAGTGGGCGCCTTGCTGCTGGGGTTTCAGGTGGAGGGGGAAGGTTCACCGGGAAAGTTTGCTGGGGCTGGGGGCGCGGGGGACGGGGGCAGCATGGTGGGGATCAAGCGCGTGTATACCGGGGCGAAGGGAGCACGAGCTAGAGCTCGTGCTGGCGGAGCCAGAAGAGAAGGGGTGGGGGCGAGGGCTTGGGGCGGGGCCGGGGGCGGGCGGAGCTGCCGGAGCGACCCCCCCATCTCCCCCTCCCCATCTCCCTCTTCCCCCTGGGCCCGCGCTAACCCTCTTCCCCGGCTCCCTCGGCACGCCTCCGGCCGCCCCACCCCGTCCCCCACCCGGTTCGTGTCCCCAGACCGTCGTCTGCTGGCCGGCTGCTTCGCATCCCGCGCACAGATCCTCCGCCTCTGCCGCCCCCTCCTCTTTCTCCGCCCGCTCCTCCTCCTCTTTGGCTGCCGCCGCCCCCTCTGTGTCCAGAGCTCCCCACTGGGCCCCTCCAGAAGGCCCCTCGCCCTGGGCTGTTCCGTCTTCCCGATGGCCCTCCCTCCTCCAGCAGTTTACACGCTGTCCCTGCCGACCTCTCTCTGGCCCGGGATCTGGCCGGAGATCCCAGGGTCCGTAGGGGCGAGCCCTCCCCCCTCCCGCCACGCACTGAGTCTCCTCCGGGCTGACGCTTCTCGGTAACCACCAACCCCAACATCCCCCAGCCCTTCTGGCGGCCTTCCCTCCCAGGGGTCAGCTCGTCTCCCCCGGACTCGGGAGGTTGGGGATTGCTCCCAGCCGCTGCGATTCTGCAGCTTCTGGACCAGGGCCTTGGCCACCTGGGGCCCCCCTGGGTGGGGCCTCCTTACTGTCGTGGGCCGGTCCCCAGCTGGGCCAGCTCCTCACACCCCAGAGGAACCCATTAGGCCCCCATCTGAAAGTGTCTGTCGTTTTTGGACCAATTCGTTCCCATTTGTAACCATCCACACCATGTCCTTTGTAATACGTTCAAGGACAAGGAAACAGTCTTGTGTTTTTTAAATTTTATTTTTTTCTGTCACGTGCCCCTCCCCCATGCGCACTTGGCAGCGGCGCTGCACAGCTATTCTCCCAGCCTCCGTGGGCTGTCCTGGGTGCTTGTTGACTGACTGACCCGTTGGCAGTCCTGGGTTCCTCTCTGCCCTTCTCACACCCTCTCCCATCTCTGAAGCAAGCTGGGGCAGTGCTACAGGTGGGTGGGGTGGGTTTGGTAAAGGTTGGGCACCAGAGGTCCCTTCTGAGTATTTGGGGGTGTCTTCCTAGACCCGTGGCAGGGATCTTTGAGGGAGGCCGTGCTCCTTGCAGGTGAGGGAGTGTTGGGTTGTCTCCACAGACTGCCTGTACCAGATGATAGGACCACCCCCTTTCCTTTCGAACAGAGGGGCAAGGCTCTGAGCACCAGGGTGGAGTGCCGGGGGGCTCTTGTGGGTGGGATGGGAACTGAGGAGGTGGTGAGTGTCTGGAGAACAGGTAACATGGCCCGGGCGGGCATGTGGGAGTGAGGGAATGGTCTGGGAATGCTGGCAGCCTGGGGTCTGGGGAGATGGTTCCCGGGAATGTTAGCTCATTGGTGACATGGTGAATGGAATAAGAATAAAATGGCCAACTTTTATTGGCCACTGCGTACTAGTGCATTGTGCTAAGCAGTTTGCACACTTTATCTCACATAAGCCTCCTGAGAGCCTTAATAGCCCATTTTTCAGATAGGGAAACTGAGGCTTAGAGAAGGAGGCAAACTGCCCAAGGTCATGCAGCTAGCAAGTGGTGGAACCAGGCACTGTTTGAACCTGGTCTGTCAGACCCCACAGCTCCTGTTACAGGTTTGGAGAAAGGTAACCCATGTGGCTTCTGCTATGGAGCTGCACCATGTGGTCAAGTTTCTTCTGCTCCCCTGAAGACCCCTTCACGTCAGCCCTGGGCTGGTGAGGGGCCCACATACTATCTTTTCCTTGGCTGTGACTGTCCCACCCTGTCCCTAGAAGGGGGAACCCCAGGGAGTTTTTCTCCTAAGCCACCCCACCCCCCGGATGTTCTCAAGCCCTGTCCCATTCTCCTTCCTCTTGGCAAGGCTCTGGAAATCCAGTGGGAGGCCATTGCTATGGCAACAGGACTAGGCCCTGGCTTTACCTCATCAAATTCCAAGCTGAAGCCAAAGCGATTGAGAAATTAAAGAAAAAAAAATGTATTCCAGATGTTTACTTTTTATTCCTTATTTTTCCGTGTTTGGATGAGACAGCTCTGAGGGAGGCGGGATTGGGGTAGGGATGTGGAAGGAGGGGGGTGAGGGGGAGAGAACCACTCCCAGCTGCTGGAAGGAGGGCTGGGAGGAGGGTGTGCGGGAAGGGGGAGGCCGGCGGTGGGGCGGAGCCCCAGGTTGGGGAGGAGCGGGTTTTTCCCGTCTCCCTGAGGTGATTCACAGACTTCAGACTTTGCAGCCCTTTTGCTCTGCTTGGGTAGGTGCCTCCAGCTGGGCAGCGGGACCCAAGGGGCGTCTTGGGAACAGTAAGTGGGGTGTCTTGGAGAGCTTGCCAGAGGAGGGAGCAGTGGGTGGGTCCCTGAAACTCTGGGACTTTGGGGTTAGGAGGCAAGTTTAGGGAGTTATCTGGGAAGAGTGGAGGATGTGGCTGCTGGGGACCTCCCTTGACCTCACTCCCCCTCCTCTAAAGGTCCCCCTCTGTCCCACACTCAGCCGTCTCCTGAAAGTAGGGGGTGTCCCTCGGCTAAGCCTACTGCCAACGCCTAACTCTTTTTCCTTCTTTCTTGTCCTTGCTCTTTTCCTGGGTCTTCTGTCACCTCAGCTCACGCTCCCGTTTCTTAACCATCATGCAGGGTCTGCCGCATGTGACGAAGTGCCTGCTCTCAGGGAAAGCACAGCCATGGCTTCCCCACTGCCCCGGGAGATGGAGGAGGAGCTGGCGCCTGCTGGCTCTGAGCCAGGTACCGGTGGGTGCAGGGTGGCAGGGTGGAGCGGGTGGCTGGGGAGGAGGCTGAGGGAGCCAGAGGCTGCCCCTCCCACTCTGTCTTGGGGGTTGGGGGGCTAGTGATGATTGAGGTAGGAGTGAGGGAAGGAAGGAGTCCTGAGGGTGTACGGGTCAAGTTTGAAAGGTTCTCAGCTCTGGGACTGTTTGAGGTCCGCAGAGCCCCAGCAGGTACAATGGACTGGGGTCTTAGCATGTCTTCCTGTGGCCCGGAAGGGAGACGCGGAGAGCTCCTATGTGGGGTTTGAACCCTGCCTCCTGGCTCCCTGTCTAGACTCCTTTCTTAAACTGAGCCGAATGAGGGTGATATAGGATTCTGTTAGAAGGGCGGTGAGTAATTCCAAGGTCTTTTATTTGGCATTAGAACGCCTTGTATAGAAGGTAGGTTTCTGGTCTTGTTTTTTTCTCTATAGCAGATTTACTTCTGTTTGGATTAGGTCATTAATAAGTTTGCATTCCCAGTCACACACCGGATGATGGTGGGGAGGTGGCCTGGGGGTTACCAGGGATGGGGAAGCCCAGCTGGGATAAAAAGTTTACTGTGGGTGATAGCAGAGTAAATAGTGTACGAGGGGGGCGACTAGACTGAGGAGATGGTGGGCTGACTGTTTGATGTGGACAGGAAGGCATTTGTTTATTGGCCTATTTGCTTGTTCAGTCATTCATTCTTTAATTCATTTGATAAGAACTTGTTCTAGGTGCCAAGTGGGGTGCAAGGAGAATTGAGGGGCCAGTGGGCTTTTAAATAACTTAGTTTATAAAGGGAATCGGCTAAATAATTTGGGACTTTGGAGGAGAGAGAAGATGCTTCTGGGTTGCATGTGGGGAATCAAGGAAGTCTTCATGGAAGAGGTAACATTTAACTTCTGTGAAGAGGATGTGAACATTCTGAGATTGGGGGTGGGTAGGAGATGAGGCGGAATGGGAAATGCTAGAAGTTCTGCCTGGCTTTTCTGACAGCCTCCCCTGCTTTCTTTTTGGTAGGTGACCCTCGGACCAAACCCCCAGTCAAGCCCAAACCCCGGGCCCTGCCTGCCAAGCCAGCCCTGCCTGCCAAGCCTAGCCTGCTGGTGCCTGTCGGTCCTCGGCCCCCCCGGGGTCCCCTGGCTGAACTGCCTTCTGCCCGGAAGATGAGCATGCTGGCCGGACCCCAGCCCTATGGCGGCAGCAAGCGTCCCCTTCCCTTTGCACCAAGGCCGATGGCTGAGCCCCCTGCCGGAGGAGAAGCCCGCCAAGAGACCGGGAAAGAGGAGGTGCCCCCCTTAACACCTCCAGCTCGATGCGCCGCCCCAGGGGGCGTGCGGAAGGCCCCTGCCCCCTTCCGCCCGGCCTCGGAGCGCTTCGCAGCTGCCACGGTGGAAGAGATCCTGGCGAAGATGGAGCAGCCGCGGAAGGAGGTCCCTGCCAGCCCTGACCGCCTCTGGGGCTCCCGCCTCACCTTCAACCAAGATGGGAGCTCTCGCTACGGCCCCAGGACTTACAGTGTGGCCACCAGTCCCCGGGATGAGGATGGTGGGAGCCTCTCCAGGACGTGGTCCCAGGAGGCACCAGCCAAGTCTCCAGCAGAGTGCCAGGAACAGCACAGCAAGACTCCCGAGGAGAGGTGAGGGGTGGGAGGCTGTATGTTTTGTAGCCTGGAGGTCAGGGTGCTGAAGACACGGGAGGTGACCCCATCTGTGAGGGCTGTGACCTTCACCTTTAGGTTAGTATGTGCCGTGAGTGCAGGCAGAAACCTGCCTCAGTCTCACAGCATTTTCCCAGCAGACGGCTTTATCATTATGGTATTCACCGTACAACTGCGATTCTGATTTCAAAGCTGAAGCACGTTGATAGTAGAGAGTTCACATGTACAGGATGGGATATTAGTTTTAGTTCCTACATATATTGAGAGCCAGGCACCCGAGATAGGTATTTTCCAAACATCTCCTCATTTAATCCACAGCTGTGGTGTTTGGTGAAGAGAATATTAGACCCAGTTTCGAGATGAAGCAGCTGAGGCTCCAAAGTGACTACCCCAGGTCCCTCAGCAAGAGCTGGGATTTGACCTCAGGTCTATTTGATGTTCTGAACTGCCAGGTCCTAGGGCTGGGGGTGTAGCCAGGTGAGTAGGAGGGGTCCAGTGGGAGAGATGAGACATGCACACACCTTACACTTTGCTTCTGAGTCCGGGTAGTGTGAATGCATAGAAAGGACAGCTGGGACGGAGACTGTTGCACTTCACACACTTCCTACACTGTCAGCGTTGGCGCAGGTATAAAGAAGGGCTGGCCACGTGGTGCCCTTTGGGGTGGTGAGCACAGGGCATTGGAGGAAGAGGCAGAGGGAGCCTGGGAAGCCGTCAGCGTGGAGGCCTCCCCAAGGCAGGGAGAGTTTTGCTGGAGGCACAGAGGCTCCCAATCCTCACTTCCCCTGCTGGGAAGGGAAGGGCTGATCGGGCTGGGCAGGAAGGTGCAAGCCCCTGCCCTGCCCTGCCCACTAGCCATGCCCTTCTCTCACCCGAAAGTACCTGGAGGCAGGCCCTGGAGTTAACCTGTTCTGTGTCTCAGATCAGGGCACCCAGGAGGCCACACCCCTGCCCAGGCTGGGTTCCGCTTTCCTCCTTCCCTCCCTTGCTCCAAGCAGGGCTTTAGAGGAACAGCTTCAACCTTGGAAAATCGCTCTTCCCCTTCTCCTCCCCTCTGCAATTCTTCGAGAAGTATTGGCAGGGCAGACTGGACCAGCTGTACTCTCCCTGGCTGGAGGAGAGCCTTAACTCCTTCTGGGTTGGGGGAAAGAAGTTATGTTATTGGGGATCCTTGAGGGGCATGCAGAATGCTTGCCTTAAAGGAGCTGAGGAATTTAACCCTTTCTGCTCAGATGGAGGCTAGGCACTCTCTCCTGGGGCAATTTCTCTGTGGAAACTGGATGGTTCTGGGCAAAGGCCAGTAGTTAAATGCCTGGGTGTGTTTAGCCTTTGGGGTCTGTTAAGGTCTTAGAGACTGATCAGCCCTTTCCCCTTCTTCACCCTGTGATCGGCTTTGGTATTCTGTGTCTCCATTTCCTGTCTTTCTCCCTTGCAGGAGCCCCCCTTCCAACTTGGCCTTCAACGGGGACCTGGCTCGGCCAGGCAGCTCTGAGCCACCTGCTAACGTGAGTTATCCTTCTGTTACAAATCCAAATCATAGCATTTTAGAGCCGAACTGGTCATCTGTTCCACCCTCCTATAGTTCAGATGGGGAAACTGAGACCCCCACGGAGGGGGTGACTTGCCCAGGGTTGCTCAGCAAATTGCTGTCAGAGTAGGACCCAGACTTCTCATCTCAAGCCAGTGCTCTCCCATCCCCAAGGTGCTACATGTGGTTCAGACCATGAATCTGCTCATTATTATAAAAAGTAAAGGTAGTAATCATAACATCGGACATTTATGAAGTACCTACTGTGTGCCAGGTATGTCCTCGGAATGTTAACTAACTTCATCCCTGTGAAAACTCTAGATAGAAGGCCCTGTTAGGAGGCCTTCTACAGTAAATGACGTAAGGATTACCTGATGTGATGATGTGAAGGATGGACGTCCTTCAGAGAGCCTTGGCCAGCTGGAGGCTGCCCGTCTCCTTGTGATGAGAGCTGACTCCATTTATTCATCCATCCAGTAAACGTTTCCTGAGTGCCTGCTGGGAGCTGGGTGCAGGGGAGGTTGCAGAGAGGGAGCTCACCTCCAAATTGGGGGAGGCTGGCATAAACCCTGGCGTCACGCAGACTGGCAGATGAGTGGCATGTCACACGTGCCATAAAGGTGGACAGTGCTGGGGCAAGGTGGTTGGTGGGGGGCTCCCTGAGAAGGTGGCGAGTGAGTCAGGAGGATGTTCGGGAACAACATTCTGGGCAGAGGGAACTGCAAGTGCAAAGGCCTTGGTGTCTTCCTGGCATGGAAGTGCAACATCTGGATTGCAGTGAGAGAGGAGGATTTAGGTACGAGATGGGGACTGAGAGGTGATGGCTGGATTGCATCGAGCCTTGTAAGCTTCCATGAGGACTTTGCTTTGAGTAGGAGGGAGGAAGCCATTGGAGGGTTTGGAGGAGAGGACCAACATGAGCTGGCTTAGTTTTAAAGCATCTCCTTGCCTGTTGTCTTCTGGATGGAGTTACGGGCACATAAGAGCAGCAGCCGGGTAAGAGGCTGTTGGAATCATCCAGGTGAGAGATGATGCTGTGTTGGACCCGGGAGGTGGCCTGCCGCAGAGGAAGTGAGAAGTGGTTGATCCTGGATGTAGTTTGAAGGTGGAGCAAACAGGATTTGCAGCTAGATTGATGTGGGATGAGAAAAAGTGTGGAATCAGGGATGGCTCCGGGGCTTTGGCCTGAGGCACCGGAAGAATGAGGTTTCCATTTCCTGAGATGGGGAATTCTCAGGGTGGGGTAGGATGGGGGGGTGGTGAGGGGAGATTTGAGGAGCTTGCTTTTGGAGCTGTTGAGTTTGAGATGTCTTTCAGACATCTGTCTGGAAATTTTGAGTGGACAGTTGGGTATCAAAGTCTGGAGTTCAGGGAATCTGCACGAGCTAGAGAGGGAAACGTGGGAATTGTCAGCATACAGAAGGTGGTAAAAGATAAAAAGCTTTAAGGCTGGCTGCAATCCCCAAGGGAGTGGGTGAAGGTACAGAAGGGCAGAGGCCCTGGGGACTCCAGGGTTAGGAGGTTGGGGACGCCAGAAAGCGTCTACGAGGAGGCTGGGAAGGAGCAACAGTAAGGTGAGGGTTGAGTCCTGGAGGCCAAGGAAGGACAGCGTTATGGAGGAGGGTGCAGTTGGCATGTCACGTGCTGCCAACAGGTCACGGTGAGCACTGAGAATTGGATTTAGCTACGTGGGGGTCATGGGTGATGGCTACTAGAGTAGTTTCAGTGGTGAGGTGGAGGAGGAAGCCTATTTGGAGTGGGCTCAAGAGAGAATGGGACCAGGTACTGTAGGTAATGAACACAGATGATGCTTTTGAGAAAATGGATGGCGGCAGGAGGGAGATGTGGGGTCCGAAGAGTGGTTTTTGTTTGGTTTTGGTTTTGGTGTTTCTTTTCAAGATGAGAAATTAGAGGAGCTGGTAGGCTAATGGAAATGATCCAGTAAGAGGGAAAAATCGATGCGGTGAGACAGCAGAGGCCGGCTTTAGCTAAGAGTGTGGTCGTGAAAGGGGAGGCCGAGTGCCTGGGCCCGGTGCAGGTAGAAGGTGGTGTGAGGGTGCAGGGGTGTGGCCGTTCTCTGCCGATGCTTGGGTTCCCAGGGGACTGGAAGCGAGGCCATCAGCTGGGCGAGAAAGAGGGTGGGAGGAGGTGTTGGAGCTTTGAGGCGAGGAGAGAAGCTGGGACGTCTGGGAGAGTGGGAGGTGACAGAAAGGAGGGACTGTCGTAGGGTCACTGGGCAGCTCCAGGGTCTGTTCAAGGTCGGTGGTTGTCAGTGGTTGTGAATCTGAAGTGAGACCGGCCATTGTGGTTGCATGACTTCCTCTCGCCGCCCCCGCTTGCTTTGTCGCTGGTTTAGGGTGGGTGGGGAGCTGCATCTAAGCAGCGTGATGAAGGGAGTGAGGGAGTTGAGGATTGTGCCAAAAAATGACTTTAGTGATGGTGGAAAGAGAGGTGAGAGCATGTGGGGAACGGGACAGTGGAAAGGAAGCTGGATTAGCGGACTGAATTTCCCAGAGGAGCTGAAGAGTTAAGGGCGTTGGGGAAGTAGAAAGAGTGGGTGGGTGAGCTGGACACTGGGAAATTATGGAGAGGCTGTGGTTATTGGTGAGGACAAGGTCTGGGGTATGGCCCTGGGAGAGTGTGGGCCCCAAAATCATCATGGGGAAGTAGGTCAAGGACCAGAAAGCCAGGGTATTGGAAGGGATCCTGAGTGGCTGTTGACATCACTAAGAATTTTAACAGGAGCAGTATCGGGGAGCATTGCAGAGAGCCAGGAGCGAAACTTTCCGAGGAATGAGAGGAATGACTAGGGGTCTGTAGAAGACTTCAGCAAGGAGGGGTGCAGGAGGTGTAGTTTGAGCTTCAAATCTATACTATTGTAGAGAGAAGGAGGCTGGAAGGAATGAAAGGGGCCCTGAAAAAAAAGCTGGACCCCTTCCCCTGCCCAGAGGCTGGGGTGATGACATGAGAAAACACAGTCCCATTGGAAAGGGCAGCAGGGAATCATGGCCTCGAGGCCGGGCTGAGGTCTGGTAGAGCAAGACTCACTTCACTGGGGTCAGCAGAGTGGGGCGGTCAGGGAATGCCAGGTGCTCAGTGCCCCTTGGCTCCCTTCTGTCCCCTGGCATCCTCTCCCTACCCCTGCCCTGCATCTTCCCACAGTTTCCATCCTGTGCTGAGAGGCCATGTGCACACATTCTACCTAATCCTCACCTAACTCTGTGGGGTAGACATTGTGGCCGTCAGCCCCAGTTTACAGTTGGGGAAGTGAGGCTCAGGGAACCCACCGTACAGGAGGGCCTATGGCTTGCAGGAGGCAGTGGTGGGTGACTCCAAGCTGTGCGCTTTTCATGACCTCTAGTGGCCTTTGCCTAAGTCCCAAGACCTTTCTGCTTCCTTGGGTAGCGTTGGCAGCTGTGGACACACAGTAGGGTTGGGGGCTCCACACCTGCCCACTGTAGACACTGCTGGGAGCTGGCCTGGAGCTGCCCCAAGCTTAGCGTCCGGCTCTGTGGCAACCACCCTGTGTGCCCAGGAGGTCATAATGTACAGTTTGCCTTTTTCCTAAAGCAAGCGTTCTTGACCCATGAGCCATGAACTCATAGGGTATCCTTGGATGAGCTTGGTATGAAGTGGTATGAATGAGACCGTGAGAATAAGGCTATGTGTATTTACTGGTTGAAGTGGCCTAAAAGAGAGGCCTGTGACCCTAAGTTTTCAGACCCCTGTCCTAAACCATCCTTGGAGCTTCTCCCAGCCCTCCCTGTAAGCTCCAGTGTCCTCTTGCTGGTCTGTGGGGTGAGAGGTGAGGGAGCAGCTGACCTGGGGTCTATGTGGAGTTGAGGGGGGCTTCCCCCATCCAGCTGAGGGTTGAGTGATGGCTCTTGACTTTTCTCTTGCAGGTTCCCAAGCCCTGGGTCCCCTCGAGTCCAGGCCCTGCCAGCCCAGGCCTCCCTGCCAAAGTCTCAGGCCCAGTCCCCGAATCTCCCCTTCTTCATTCACCTGATGGAAGCTCTCCCCACCACTCTCAGCTTCCAGAAGCCCCGAGTTCTTCAGCTTCTGGGGCTTCTCCCCACCTCCCTGCAACTCCAGCATCCCCAAGTCCAGCCCTGCCTGCCAAGGGCTCCTGCCACCCCCCGAGCCGTGGGCTGCCTGCCGAGGGAACCCCAGAGGCCCTGAGACCCTGCAGCCCTCCCCTCGAAAAGGTCTCAGGGCACCACAGCCCGGAGGAGCCCCCAGTGCCCTCGCCCCGGCCTCTGATCGAGGCGGGTGAGTTGCTGGATATTCCTCGGACGTTTCCATCTCCGGCGGAGGCAGTGGCCCAGGGGAACGCAGAGCCCCGGCCCATCAGCCTGGCTCAGCGCCGATTCTCTGAAGGTGTGCTCCGGCCTCCCAGCCAGGACCAGGAGAAGCTGGGGGGCTCGCTGGCTGCCCTGCCCCAAACCCAAGGGAGCCAGTCAGCCTTGGACCATTCGTTTGGATGCGGGACAGAGTCTAACTGGAGCTTATCACAGTCTTTTGAATGGACCTTCCCAGCGAGGCCCTCGGGCCTGGGCATGTGGCGGCTGGACTCCCCACCCCCCTCCCCCATCACCGAAGCCCCTGAGGTCACTGAGGCTGCTGAGGCCGGTGACTTGGCTGTGTCCGAAGAAGGAATTTCTGAGCAAGGGACCGGGTCAGCTCCAGAGAGGCCAGGAGGGCCTAGCTCTCAGGTGCAGGGTGGCGACACTGGTACCTCCTCAACCCGAAAGGGCAATGGAGAGAGCCAACCACAATCCCCAGCTGTTCCCCTTGAGCCCCTGCCTGCAACGGGGGGCCCTCTGTGGCAGGCAGAGGAGAGGTATGCTGAGCGGGAGCCCCTGGCCGGGCAGGAGTCCCCTCTCCCTCTGGTCACCAGGGAGGCAGCCCTGCCCATGCTGGAGCCAGTCCTGGGGCAGCAGCAGCCAGCTCCCCCTGACCAGCCCTGTGTCCTCTTTGCCAATGCCCCTGATCCTGGGCAGGCTCTGGCCGCCGAGGAGGAGGCCATGACCCTGGCCCGGGCTGAGACCACCCAACCCAGGACGGGGGCCCAAGACCCCTGTAGGGCATCCCCTGAGCCTGTGGGTCCTGGAGCTAGCTCCCGCTGGCTGGATGACCTCCTGGCTTCGCCGCCACCCAGTGCTGGCAGTTCAAGACGGGCAGCTGGACCTGAGCCGAAGGACACGCAGACCCCCAGTGCCTGCTCCGAGGTGAGGGCCCTCCGGGGGTGGAGGCCAGGGCTTGGGTGAGCTTTGTTCTTTCGATGTGGAGAGCATGTGTCAGGAGCTGGGGATACAGTGGTGAGCAAGGCAGCTGGCGACCTGCACCTCGTAGCTTGATGGGCTGGCAAAGCTGGCAAAGCAGAGGTGCCTGGAGGCAGCAGTATGATTAGGGTTTAGTGGGAGTTTGCTTCCTGACTCCAGCATTCGTCAGCTCTGAGGTTTTGGGAATGTACCTTAACCTCGAAGCCTTGGAGTCCTTTGATGGTAGCAGCACTTGCCTCTGAGTTGTACTAAGGGTAAAAAGATGTGCAAGACATTTGGCGTGACAGGCCGTGTTGAGTAACTATTCAGTCTAATATCGTGAAAGGCAGAATAGCATAGCGACTTAGAGCACACACTCTGGAACCAGCTGGCCTGGGTTCACATCCTGGCTCTGCTGTTTATTTGTCCAGATGTGACCTGGCATGGGTTACTTTTTCACCTTGTGCCTCAGTTTCCATATCTGTTAGATGGGGCTCTCCCAGGTGGTTGCGAGGAGTAAATGAGTCTAGTACAGATCGAATATTTAGAGTAGGGCCTGGCTCATTCTAAGTGCTTCCTAAGTGTTGGCTTTAATGATCCGTGAGGCTCAGCAGGGACAGAGGCTTCTGCAGAGTCACCCAGCCAGTTAGTGGCTTGGAGCTCTTGCTCTGTCCCCGGCCCAGCACCCTTTTCTCCTGCCAGGTGGCGTCTGAGTTTAAGGGCAAGGGCCCAGGTGGCTTTTGAAATTTATTTGCCATGGCTGGCCTGGGGGGGCGGGGCTGGAGGCCAGGAGGAAGGGGGTGGGCTCAGCGGGGGAGGAGGAGGAGGAGCAGGAAGGGGTTAAGGCCGGGCTGGCTCCTGCAGTAGGTGTGTCTGTCCCGGGATGTGGGTGACTCAACTGGCTTCTGGGCGGGGCCGCCAGAGCTGCAGCTGCTCCACAGGGAGCAGGGCCAGGGCGGGCCAGCGGGCAGCCAGAGCCGAGCCGTCGGACAGGTCTGGACGAGGGAGCGGCCCAGCCCTGTCCCGGCGCCCGCCGCACCCAGCAGCCCCGGGGCGGGTGGCAGGCGGAGGCCATGGCCCAGCATGGGGTCGGGGAGACGAGCATGTCCATCCTGGAGCGGCTGCTGGCCAATGCGGCGCTGCGGGACGAGGCTGGCCGGCTTCGCAGCCCTGAGCCTGGCCGGCTTCGCAGCCCTGAGCCTGGGGTTCGCCCGCCCTCGGGGGTGAGTCAGGGAGAGGGGGTGGGGGTGCAGGGAGCCCTGGCAGAGTCTTGCCCTGTCCTAGAGCCTGCCCCTCCTGCTCTCCCCAGGGCAGAGGTGAGAGGTCTTCCTGGAGAGGACTAAGCAAGAGGGCCGGGTTGAGGCGGTAGTGGGGTGGGGGGCACTTTCCTTAGGAAGGAAGGGCCTGGGACCTTATGGGCAGGTGTTGGGATCTTGCCTTGGAAAGGAGGTTGCAGGGGTCTCTGAGTCTCCCCTAATTGGAAGTACACCTCCCCCATCCCCATATGGAGACCACTGCTCCAGGCAGGCCTTTAGCCGGGTATTGCCCAATGGCTGTAAACATGACAAGGTTTCATCGACTGAGTGCCCACTGCGTGCCAGGCACTAAGCTAAGTACTTGGCTTAAATGGACTCGTTTAATCCTCCCTTGTTCCAGCCCTGTGCGGTAGGAGATTTCCTCCTTTAAAGTTGAGGTCCCAGAGCAGAGCAGTTAAGTGATTTTCTCAAGGTCACGTAGCTGGGATCCAAACCTAGGCTTTCTGACGCCTAAGTGGGGCTCCTGGGCACGAGGCAGGGCTCTCATTCTGGATCTACTTCCCATCCTGACTGACTAAGCACTGTTTCTTTGTCTGCCTTTTTTTTTTTTTTCCTCCTGATTTCCAGGGACTCCTTGGTTGGGCCCAGAAAGATCTGCAGAGTGAATTTGGGATTGCAGTGGACCCACCTCCCAGCAGTTTCAGCTCTTCCGGCTGGTCTCAAGACACCTCTCAGGACTATGGCTTGGGGGGCACAAGCCCTAGAGGAGACCCAGGGCTTGGAGGGAGTGACTGGGCCAGCAAGTATGGACAAGGAGCAGGGGAAGGGAGCCCCCGGGAGTGGGCCAGCATGCCTGCCACCGGCAGTGGAGACAGGAGTGAAGCCTCTGCCCTGGGGGGGCTCGCGGCCCAGGACCGGGTGGTTGGAAAGCTGAGCTGGCTCCAGGAGGCTGAAATACAGGACTGGGAGTTCGGAAAGAGGGATTCCCAGGGCGCTTACTCCAGCCAGGATGCAGAACTCCAGGACCGGGAATTTGGGAAAAGAGATTCCCTGACTGCCTGTGGCAGTCGGGATGTGAGCCTTCAGGACAAGGAATTTGGGAAAAGGGACTCGCTGAGCACCTACGGCAGTCAGGATGCGAGCTTCCAGGACCAGGATTTTGGAAAAAGGGATTCACTGAGCACCTACAGCAGTCGGGATGTGAGCCTCCAGGACCAGGAATTTGGGAAAAGCGACTTGCTGAGTGCCTATGGCAGTCGGGATGTGAGCCTCCAGGACCAGGAATTCGGGAAGAGAGATTCCCTGGGCATCTATGGCAGTCGAGATACGAGCCTCCAGGACCAGGAATTTGGGAAAAGCGACTCGCTGAGTGCCTATGGAAGTCGGGATGCGAGCCTCCAGGACCAGGAATTTGGGAAGAGAGATTCCCTGGGCACCTATGGAAGTCGGGATGCGAGCCTCCAGGACCAGGAATTTGGGAAGAGAGATTCCCTGGGCACCTATGGAAGTCGGGATGTGAGCCTCCAGGACCAGGAATTTGGGAAGAGAGATTCCCTGGGCACCTGTGGAAGTCGGGATGCGAGCCTCCAGGACCAGGAATTTGGGAAGAGAGATTCCCTGGGTGCCTTCGGCAGTCGGGATGCAAGCCTTCGGGACTGGGAGTTTGGGAAGAGAGATTCTCTGGGAGCTTACACCAGCCAGGATCCCAGTGAGCAGGGCCAGGAATTGGGGATGAGGGACCTTGGCCGAGATGCAGATGAACAGGATCGGGAGTTTGAGAAGAGAGCTCCCCCCCTTGGCACCGCTGGCAGCCGGGAGGCAGAGCCGCAGGACTGGGGGCTCGGGAACCCGAGTGCCTGGATGAGCGACTATTGCGGGAGCAGCGGCTTCCCGGACAGAGGCTTCGGAATGAGAGGCCTGGGCTCTGGGTTCAGCCCCGAGGAAGCCCAGCAGCAGGTCCAAGAATTTGAGAAGAAGGTTCCGGGTGGGGGGGATAGCCTTGGCGAGGCCAGCAGGGATGCAGGCCAGCCGGAAGGGCAAGACCTGGGGAGCTTGATGAGCCCTAGCACCCCCCAGCTGCCAGATGGGGCACCCGGGCAGAGAGGCCAAAACAATTGGCAAGGCAACACCGCCAGTCAGGAGGGTGGAGGGCTGCAGGGCAGGTGGCAGGCAGGGGCCCAGAGCCCTGGCAATGCTGACCCAGGAGACGGGGAGACAGGGAAGCGAGGCTGGGCCAGTGAGTTCAGCCTCCATGTCGCCCCCCAGCATGAAGGGGCATTGGGCCTGGGGCAGCGAGACTGGAACAGCGACTTCTGCATTGATGACTCGGAGAGGAGCCATGAGTTTGGCATCATTGGTGACGACAGGGTGAGCGGTGCTGACCCGAGCCCTTCTGGCAAGTTGGGAAGTGGCCACGTTGTGCCTCCTGGGAAGACCGCGGTGGACTGGGTGGACCATCTGGGCCTCAGGAACCTGGAAGCGCCCAGCTGTGTGGGTTCTGGGGGCTCACATGAGGCCAGGGAGGGTACCTTGGGAGAGATGGGCTGGTCTGGCCACATGGGCTTGGCGGAAATGGGCCGGGCTAGCCATCTGGAGACTGGAGGGTCCAAAGAGCCCAGGGGGATTGGAGTCGGGGAGAAGAACTGGACTTCTGATGTCGGAGCCAGGAGCAGAGATTTGACTGGGGCTGGGGAGGTAGGAGACCACAGCCAGGCCAGAGAGAGTGGTGTGGGGCAGACCAACTGGTCTGCTGTGCAAGCTGGAGAGTTCCTTAAGTCCCGGGAGCTTGGAGTTGGACAGGCAGACTGGACAGCTGACCTCGGGCTGAGAAACATGGACCCGGGGCTGGACTGTAGCCCTGGAGAGCCCAGAGAGCTCGGGGTGGGCCACGTGGACTGGGGCTCCAACCTGGGCCCGAGGAATTTGGAGGTGTCCCGTGATCGCGACTCTGGAGATTACCTTGAGCCCCGGGGATGTGGGGTGGGGCAGATGGACTGGGCCCAGGACCTGGGGCTCCGGGACGTGGAGCTCTCCCGGGACCTGGGTGAAGCCCGGGAACATGGGGTGGGAGAGGTCAGCCAGTGCCCACAGCCTGGCCTCAGGAACAACGGGGCCTTGTCCCCCAGCCTGGAGGCCAGAGACCCCTCGGAGGCCAGGGAGCTGGGGATTGGCAAGACAAGCGAGCCAGAGACCCGGAGTGAAGACGACTCCTCGCCTTCCTTGGAGACCTGCCCCGAAGATACCAGAACGGAGACTGGAGAAGCCCCCGGCTTTGCAGCCAGGTAAGGGGGCCCCATCCTGGTGAGGGAGGGAAGGTGTGACAACTGTCTGAGAAATTGGAACCTTTTTGAGAAGAGAAGAAATAGCTTTTCCCAAGGACTTTTAGGGTTTGAAAAATTGAGGCATTTAGGATGTGCATTTTTATTTTGCCCTCCCCCCTTTTTAATTGCAATGTGACACACCCCTATGGCTGACTTCCTTTTTTGTGTGATGATTGTAACGTTTGATGTGCTGCTCTTTGACAACCTAAGCTTTGGGCTCTCTTGGTGCTTTTGTATTGTGACTGCAAGAGGAAGGGGTTTGTGTCACATCCTTGATGGGTTCTGTTGGGTTCCACTCTTGTGCATGGCACCTGTTTTCCAGGCCTCTCAGCCCAGAAGCCGTAGGTGCTCCTGGGCCAGGGAACCTGGATGCCTTTATAGATCTAGGGAGGAGAACCCCTTTGTGTCGTCTTGGCCTGGGCCACTCTGGACAGCGAGTTGGAGTGGACTGTGGGGCCCATTGATTCTTGCAGTGGTTAGGAACTTGCTGCTGCTTGCCTTCTCTGTCCTAAAGCCCGGAGAGCAATGGTTTAAGAAGCTGAAGGGCGTTGGGACCTGGCTCTTCGTGGCCCCATGACCTTGGCCTCCATGCCCAAAGTTGCTGAAAGAGAACTTCCCAAAGGAACAAACTGGGTAGTTTTATGAGCCAACCACAGTTTTTTTGTGTGTGTGTTTTAAAATGATCTGAGGTGATTTCACACCTGGAAAGGGTGCTAAAAAGGCATTGCATCTATTTCCTTAACGTTTCCGTCCACCGAGTTTTGGCTTTATTCTCTTGGCTGATGAGAAGATTTTACTTTTTCCAACCCTGGAGCAGGAGCTTCTCACTGGGCATGTGAGGAAGAAGGGAAGGGAGGTGTTAGGTGGGGGGCTGTGTCCTAAGTGAGAGGAGCTAATGGTAGAGGAAGGTGCGTGAGAGGGATCAGGAAGGGCCTGGAGAGAATCTGGGGGTGTTGGAGGGGTACTGAGAAGCATTTGGGGTTGAAGAGCAGGAGGAGCAGAAGAAGGTGGGCGAACAAGCTTGGGCCAAATAGATGCCCACAGGAGCTGAGGAGGGGGAGCTCCCTGGGTGCCCTGGCTGTTGAGGGAAGAGATGGGGGGAGAAGTGCCTGGGGAGCAACTGGGGAGACAGAGCTGCAGGGAAGGTGGGGAGGGCACAGGGCTGGGAGGCAGGGGGCTCCTGTGATCCTGGAGGATTTGCTGGACCTTTCTGAGCCTCAGTTTCTAAGGGGGAGGCTCAGGAAGCGCCACGTTCCGCGTGCGGGGGAAGAGTGTAGACACCAAGTGGCTGCTCCTGATTTCTTTCTGCCCAGCACTCAGGACTCCGCATTGCCCAGTGTGCAGCTTCACATCTCACCTCATTGATCTTCACAGCTGTCCTGTGAAGCAGGAAAGGGATTTTTATCGTCTCCAGTTTGCAGGTTGGAGGTGGTGTGACCTGCTTAAGGTCACGGAGTCAGTGATACCTCTCCAGCGTGTTTATATTAGACTTTCAGGTGTGGTCCCTGCTGCCAAGGAGCTTAGACTGCAAAGGAGGGGACCCACAGCCTGGGGGGAGGGGGAGCATCGTAACCGGACTGCGTTTTGGGGAGGGGTTTGGACGGGCAGTGAAACAGGGAGTCCTCAGCACTTAGCTGTCTGAGCTTTGGTTTCCATTTCTCCTTTAAAATAAAAATTTTTTGGCTATGTTAAGATAAACTGGCCAGTGTTGACATTATCTGACTTCTGGGGTCACCTGGGGTACTGTACAGGTGAACCTCATTTGATACAACAGAAAAGGTGCCTTCCCCAAACTTGAAAGAAAACAGTTGCCTTGGAGGGCTTGTTTGAATTCTGTGCTTTAGGGCATCCTGTTCCCAAAAATGTGTTCTCAAGACTACCAGTCTGTGGGTAAGTTTGAACAGTGCTGCAAACTGTGGTCATAGAGGAGTGTGTATTCGCTCATAGTAGCATATTGAAGACAGTGAGAAGCACACCAATAAAGAAGCCTGTGTACCTTTCTTTAATGCACTGTTTCCAGATTTACTTAACCAATATCCAAGGGGCAAGTTTTCTGAGCATCTAACTTAGGGGAGCTCTATCTTATGGAAAGTTCCTTTGGTAACAAGAAATCGTTCGGTGAAGCTCGGAGTCGTCTAGCTTTGGGCCCGTCTGCCCAGGTTTCATTTTACAGGTGGGGAAACTGAGGCTCAGGATGGGTAAGTAACTCCACCCAGGCCGCAGGTGCAGTGAGTGTAGGCCCAGGTACAGACTGGAGGGGCTGGACGCAGCACCGCCGTCCCTAACCACCGTGCTCTCCTGCCTCCCTGCCAGGGAGGGGCTCAGGTTGTGGGTGTTCTGTGCGTTCAGGGTGGGAAAGCTTCCCACAAGGTGGGGTGCAGGGTAAGTGGGGTTCAGGCAGGCTGGCAGGGACGATGCTCACTGCATTCCCCTGCGCCTCTCCCCTCTTCCTGGCCACCCCCAGAACCCACCGAGCTCCCTCCGCTGACCCCTGCCCCGCGTGACTTGGGGCCAAGTCTAAAGCTTTTCTCCACGTCGGGTGTTTCACATCCCTTTAGCTTTCTGGGCCTGCCCCACCCCAGGGAGAGACTTTGGGCGGGGCCTCCCCAGGCTGGATGGGGTGCCGTCGCCACCCCTCCCCCAGACCTCTCTGACTTTGAGCTGGCTGTCAGGGTGAGCTGGCTTTGGCCCTCCTCCAGGCCCGCTCCCGATTCCGCCTCCTTGCTGTACTGCTGCCGCCACCGCCTCCTGCCATCCCTCCCCAAACCACTTTAATTTCCATCTGTCAGCAGCTTGTGGAAGGACAGACCGACATGCATTCTCTCTCTCCCTCCCTGTCTCCTGGCCCAATGTTGACTCACCTGCCTCCTCCCCCTGCAATGCGGTCGGGAACTCAGACGTTCTGGCTTCCGGGCTCTGCCCTGCCGGTTTTTCCCAGGCCTCACTGGGCATGGGTGTGAGCGTGTGTGTGTGTGTGTGTGTGTGTGTGTGTGTGTGTGTGTGTGTGTGTGTGTGTGTGTGTGTGTGGTGGGGTGTGGTTCCTCTGTGCTTAGAGGAATCACTAACAGCGATGGCACTAGGTGTGTTTCGGGTGAGTGGCAGGTGGACAGTGGACAGCGCCCGGCCCCTGTATGAGTGTGCACGTGCTGTGTCATGTCTCGAGGGAGTGGTGGCAGAGGACGCATAAGCTGCTTTGAGGTCCAAGGTGACCCAGACTCGAATTTACTCAGCAAGTCTTTGCTTAGTCCCTCTCCCGGCCAGGCCCTGGGCCAGACGTTTGAGGCACAAGCAGAACCCCCACCCCCCGCCCCCCCCACTGCCCCATGTTTGCCCTTGAGGAGCCTGCAGACTGGCAGTGGGGACTCTGACAAAGAACTGCAGAGCTCTGAGGCAGGGGGTGGGACCCAGGGCCTGCTGAGCTGTGGGGGAGTGGCCCCTGGTGGCTGGGGGGCGGGGAAGGGAACAGATTGGCTCAAGAGCAGTTGAATTGCAGGAAGAGAAATTGGAGATACAGTGGGGAGCTTTCTGGGCGAGGGAACAGCGTGTTCAGAGACCCAGCAGTGTGGGTCCCAGGGGACTACAGCACAGGGAGGTGGGGCGGGGGCTGAAAGGAGGCCAGAGCTGGAGAGCCAGGTGGGCCACTACCAGCCTTGTCCCAGGGAAAGTGTCCCCCCAGCCAGGCGCCCCGGGAGGAGACATTAACATCCTCAATAAGAGCAATGGCAGCAGTCATAGTAGCTGTAAGGCATGTACTGAGTGCTAAGCACTTGTGCTAGGTGCTTTAGTTTCCCAGTGGAGGAAATCAAGGCTGTGAGAGGTGAAGGGACTCTATGGCAGATCTCGGATTTGATGCCTTTCTTCCCGTGTGCGGTGTTGCTCAGGGCCCTGACCTCGTCCTTCCTGGAGTCTGGGGAGGGGAGGGGATGGGTCCTGGGCAGTGGGAGAGGGAAAGGCAGCTCCATGGTTGACCTTGTTCTTCTGTCTCCTTTGCAGCCCCAGTGGGTGCCCTGCCTGCCCCCCACCCTCCAGCTCCCAGGGCTTGCTGGAGGAGATGCTGGCTGCCAGCCGTTCCAAGGCAGTGGCTTGTCGAGAGTCGGCGGCCTCGGGCCTCAGGGGCCTGTTGGAGGAGGAAGGAGCCACTGCCGGTTCTGACCAAGGGGAGCCTCTGGAGCTGGGCAGAGACCCTCTGCCCTCCTGGAGGCCCCAGCCTGATGGTGAAGCCAGCCGGACAGAAGAGGTGGATGGCAGCTGGGGCCACTCAGGGGCTGGGCAGGGCGAGCAGAGGCTGGCCCCTACCACTCGGCAGGCCTCTCAGGGCCCTCTCCCCAGCACCCCCAGCCAGGACTTCTCATTCATCGAGGTCAGTGGAGGGTGAGCCCAGGGTGGTGGGTGGACTCTTGTGGGGCCATGTGGGTGATGGAGCCAGAACCTAATTGCTGGAGCTTTCCCTCAGCAGCTCGGAGCCCTGAGCAGGCTCAGCCCAGGGAGGCGGAGAGGGGGCTATGGGTACATCGTGTGAAGCTCCAGGGTCCTGGAGAGAGAAGCTCAGGGCTGGCTGCTCTCCTAGGGCTCCTTCAGGGTGGGACAGGACCGAGGGACAGTAAGGCAGTGGTGTTGCTGTTGTCCCTTGCAGGACACTGAGGTCCTTGACAGTGCCATGTATCGGAGCCGTGCTAACCTGGGGCGCAAACGTGGGCACCGGGCTCCAGCCATCCGGCCGGGGGGTACCCTGGGCCTGTCGGACGCTGCAGACTCAGACGCTCGCCTGTTCCAGGACTCTACAGGTAGGGCCGTTGTGTTATCAGATGTTGATGCCTGGGGCATTAGGCCCTGGTTGTGAGACTTTGGGTTGGTCTGTGGGGTCTGCCTCATGTCGTCTGGGCTGAGCCCCCTCCCTGGGCCCTTGCAGAGCCTCGGGCTTCTCGGGTGCCCTCGTCGGATGAGGAGGTGGTGGAGGAGCCTCAGAGCCGGCGGACACGGATGTCTTTGGGCACCAAGGGGCTGAAAGTCAACCTCTTTCCTGGCCTGAGCCCGTCAGCCCTGAAGGTACCATTTGATCAGCCAGCAAATGCAGCCAGCCACCCGGCTGGCCAGCCAGCCTGCGTCCTGCCTTTCTGCTCTCCCTCTGTCTACGCATTCCCCCATCCTCCCTCTCCCCATTCCTCCTCTCATTCTGCTGGCTAACAGAAGCTGTGGGAGTGTGTGGTGTGCCCTTCTGGGCCCTGCCTGTGAACTGCGTGGGATGGAAGGAGTAAGGAAGCAGGACCTCGCGCCTGAACCATGGAGGGTAGTTGGAAACCCGAGCCATGACCACAGCGAATGTGGGTGGAAGAAGACTAGATTGCACTGGGGTGGGGGGTGGAGGGCAGGTACAGATAAGGGCTGGGCCTGCTCAACTAGAGGTTATTTCATAACAGTGGAATGAGGGGGGAAGGGAGACTGGGGAAGGCCTCGCATGAGCGTGCATTTGATCTCAGCTCTGCAGGCTGAGGGAACAGAATAAGCAAAGGCACAGGGGTGGGAAGTGTGTCTGAATTCAATTCAGCAGCATCTTTCTGAAGACCTACTGTGTGCACTGATGGGAAGCTGAGCCGTGCCAGATCTAGACCTTGTCTCTAAGTGACCCCACCCCCCCCATCAGGGTAAAAGCACCGTGGAAGACGTGTGCTGGATTCTGGGGGCCGCATACTCTTGGGAGAAGGCTCAGCTCCTGAGCATCCTCCTGCCTGTCCCCTCTCACATCCCTCTGGACCTGGACTTGCCTCACAGGCCAAGCTGCGTTCCCGGAACCGCTCGGCTGAGGAGGGGGAGCCGGCGGAAAGCAAGTCGACCCAGAAGGAGCCTGCTGTCCAGCGCTCCAAGTCTTGCAAGGTCCCCGGGCTGGGGAAGCCCCTCACGTTACCTCCCAAACCAGAGAAATCCTCAGGGTAGGTGTCCTGGGCGCGGGGTATTGACTGACCTCACTGTTTTAGCCTGAAAAGGGAAACCCCACTTTATAGAAGAGGAAAACTGAGGCCCAGAGAGGAGGCTCACATGCCCAAGGCTAACTGTGTTAAGTTGGTGGCAGAGTTCCAGTTGCAGCAGCCAGAGCCTGAGCTGCCTCTTCGGGTCAGAGGGGAGGTTTCTGTCCCTACCCTCTCCTAAAAACTTGCCCTCTGACCTTTGCCCCCTGCTTTCTAGGTCGGAGGGGTCATCGCCCAACTGGCTGCAAGCCCTGAAGCTGAAGAAGAAGAAGGTCTGAGAAGTCACGGAGGTGAGGGCAGGCTGCTGGCCTTGGGTCCCACTGAGGTTGGGAGTTCGGGGTCCAAGGGTGAGTAGGGCTTGCCCTGGGGGATTTGGAATGCCTGTAACTGACCCTCTTCCAGCCCAGAGCGGGACCTGAAAGAGGGAAGTTGGGGGGTTCCTCAGCTCCCCCTAGACTTTGCCAAATCCAGGACCGGGAAGGAAGAAGAGGAGGAGGGTGTCCATCCCCGCTGCCTCCCTGGGCTCAGGGACAGTCTCCCGTGCGCTGTGGCTGGTTCCAGCGTGGTCACACAGCCCTTCTGGTTCGGGCCCCCCAGGGGAGGGTGGTCAGTCTTAAGGACAGCTAGCAGGGACTCTTCTCACGACTGTGAGGATCCACTATGGACGTGGCGGAGGGGAAGCTGCAGCCCCCCTCTGCTTACCATGCTCCCCTCCTCTGACCTGCTTCTCCTCCCTCCCCGTTACAGGTCCTTCCCATCCGGCAGTCTCAGGCAATGCCCATTCCTGTGGGGCCCCAGGGTGAGGAGATGGCTGGAGCCCCACCACGCCCCAGGCTGCAGCCTCTGTCCCTCGCACCACCTCTGAGGAGGCACATTTATGCACTTTGTATCACCCCCCAGTTCCCCCCTTCCCCCACCTCCCCCTAACCTGGAGTCCGTCCTTAGTGGTCGAAGGTTTTGGTCCCTCGCTCTCTTCCCTCCTTCCTCTCTGCTTCCTCCTCCAGCCTCCCTTGGGTTTTCTTTTGATACCAATTTATAGCATTTTTTATAAAAGCCTTTGATTTTTGTAATGGGCGGAGCCCTGCCCCAGTGCTGCCCCAGCTCCCCCTCCACCCTGCCAGGTGCCCCACGGAGACCAATGACATTTTGCCACTTGAAACAATAAAGTTTTTTGGGAATTGGTGCTGCCCGGGCTTTTGTGTGTCATGGGTGCCCGTCCCCCTGCCCAGGTCTGGAGTTGGGAAATCCTGGCTCTATCCCTGGCCCCACCAGGCTCTCACTCTGGGACATTGAACGTGTCACACCCAGTCTCTGGGCTCAGTCGCCCTATGAGCGGTGCGTTGGTTACGATAGGCAGATTGCTGATAAAAGCAACCCCCAAATCTTAGTACCTTAACGCAGGAAGATTTATTTCTCACCCGTGGCACAGTCGAGGACGGCTTGGTGGTGGGAACTCTCAGCCCCTCGCCGTCACTTGGAATCCAGGTTCCTTTCCTGTAATGGCTTGACCATCTCCGCTCCATCCTGTGGAGAATGGGAGCTTCCTGTTGGAGACCCACATTCCTTCGGCTGGAATTCAATCCATGGCCCCCTGGAGCTGCAGGGGAGATTGGGAAATGCAATTTAGCTCTTTTTGGCCAGAGAGTGAGGACGGATACTGGTGAAAATTCAATCCTACTTGCTGGGGTTGGTGTCTGTGATCCCTAAGGGTCCTTTTGGGCCACGCAGTCTGGAATGTTCCCTAGTCTTAGTGTTCCCCTAAAGTCTGGGGAGATGGGCTCTGATGTTCCCCACCCAAGCCCTGGCCTTTGGTATCCTGGGCTGCTGCCTCACAGCCCAGCTCTGTCATCCTGGTTTCCCCAGACTTCCCCACCTCTGTCAGGGCCAGCTTCAGCTTTCCCTGCAGGTTGGTAGGAGAGCTTCCTGGGGCTTGGCCTAGATGGGGCCATCAAGGGAGTCCCTGAATTGTAACAGGTTGGTGCTACAAGTGAATTAGAAGTCATCTCATTCACCTTTTATGAATACATTGAGTTGTTGCCTTCAAAGTAGTCCCTTGCCTTTGGGGGACTGTGGTGGATTGAGTTATGTACCCCAGTTCAGACAGGGCTTGGTTTGGTCCACATTCCTGTGGGATCCATTGTAAATAGGATCTCTTGAAGATGTTATTTTGAATTGAGGTGTGGCCCAGCTGAATGAGATTGGGTCTTAATCCAGATTACTGGAGTCCTTTATAAATGGGAAATTCAGATAGGGAGAGAAAGCCACAGGGAGGAGCTGGAAGCTGGAAGTCAGTGGGATCCAGAAGAGAAAGGACAGGACATGGCCTTATGACACATGACAGGAAAGCCAAGGAACCCAAGGATTGTCGGCTAACCAGAACGCTAGCAACCTCCAGAGGAGGAAGCAAGCCTTCTAGCCTCCTAAACCATGAGCCAATAAATTCCCATTGTTTAAGCCTACCCATTGTGTGGTATTTGTCATAGCAGCTTTGGAAAAGTCAGGGACTTTTTGTTTGTTGGAAATAGGGGTGGGGGGACCATAGACCTAATCCGAGAATCTGACCAAAGCTGTACACTCTTCAGAAAAGTGCACATACACACAATTTCACAAACCATTTTCAGGTGTTTCTCAGAGCCTGAATGCCCTTCCTTGAGCTCCTAGATCAGTGGTCCTTAACCTTCACTGTGTATTGTGATTCCTTGGTGCTTATTAAATATGCACATTCATGGACCCACCCCAAGGATTCCAATCCAGGAGGTGTGTGGAGAGTGTGCCCAGAAATCTGCATTTTGAGACACCCCTAGCAGTGGAGGCCTCAAGTGGGTGCCAAGCTGTGCCCTGGGTGGGTCTGTGCCAGCCTTTCCAGGGCCCGGCAGAGCTGAGCTGGCACGAATTCTGATCTCTCCTGCCCCTTCTTCCCCGTAGGATTGGCAGAAGCCCAATCCAAACACTTAAGACTCATTAGTGGAACAAATGGAGCCTGGGCCGATCCCAGCGCCCCAGTTCTGGGCTGGGAGGGAGAAGAGGCAGGGGCCCTGCTTCCGGGGCAGTCCGTATTGAATCTGGCTGGTGGGTGGGGGAGTCCCACACTCTCCCCCTGTGGTTCAGGGCCTGTGTTGGGAGTCCAGGAGAGGAGGGCTACACACGTGAGCACATAACATGACAACAGCTGGGTGGGTGCTGCTTGGGAAAATTTTATTCTCATCCTGCAGCCATTTCTTGGAATGTGCCTGGGATTCTTGGGAATGGCCTCAGAGGGGCAAATCTTAGTCTTTTGAACCCAGATCTATCTGGATTTCAGTAACAGCCCAAAGTCATCAAGTCACTTGGATCTTCATTTGAGGAATACTTCGTGCAATCAAACTGGCTGATCATCTTTGGTGAGAGGTGGCTCTGAAGGTGGTCTGGAAGCGTCACTAGAATAAGTGTATAGTCTTGCAGTGGATTGCTTTGAAGGCAACAACTGAGTATATTTATAAAAGAATCAAACACTTTTCTTATGTGTTAGAAAGCTGAGCTGCACCTCTTGGGGATCTTGTTGATAACTCTGAGAGAATGTGGTCCCAATCCCATCACCAACAGAAACGTCTCTCCCTGTCTCCCCTATTCCCTGCTTCTAAGCTCCTCACCAAGGACCCACCCATATCTGAGTCAGATACCAGGACATCGGAAGAAGCCTTTGGGAAGTGAACAGGAGTGGAGGCCAAAGGAGCAGATCCTGGTGCTGGAATTGGTGTTTGGGTTGGGTTTGGGTCCAAGAACAAGTGGCATTTTCCCATGGTGCCCTCAGTATTTGGGGGGTGGTGGTGGTGGTGAGGTGTTGTGGGGATCCTTCCGAGGGGCTGCTGCCCACTAGTTGGCCCGTCACGTGGCATCTTGTCCCCCAGCGTAGCCCAGCCACCTGCCCTGGTCACAGCCGGTCCCTGAGCTGGTTCACCAGGAACCTGCTCATAGGCAGAGGCAGCTCTGGTGGGAGAGTGAGCAGATCAGAGTTTACATCCTTCTGATCCTTGCTAGTCGGGGACCTTCTTTGAGCCTTGGTTTTATTTATTTTTTATTATTATTATTTTTTAATAATTCGATTTCACTGAGATACATTCACATACCATGCAGTCATACAAACCGTACAATCAGTTGTTCACTGTACCACCAGGTAGGTGTGTGTCCATCACCAAAATTAATTTTTGAACATTTTCATTACTACACAAACAAAAGTAATAAGAATAAAAATTAAAGTGAAAAAGAACAATTAAAGTGAAAAAGAATACAGGGTGCTTTTTTTTTTTTTTTTTCCCTCCCTGTTTTCCTACTCATCCATCCATACACTGGACAAAGGGGAGTGTAATCCACATGGCTTTCCCAATCACATTGTCACCCCTCATAACCTACCTTTTTATACAATTGTCTTCAAGATTCAGGGGTTCTGGGTTGTAGTTTGATAGTTTCAGGTGTTTACTGCTAGCTATTCCAATTCATTAGAACCTAAAAAGGGTTATCTGTATTGTGCATAAGAGTGCCCACCAGAGTGACTTCTCGGCTCTTATTGGAATCTCTCTGCCACTGAAACTTATTTCATTTCATTTCACATCCCCCTTTTGATCAAGAAGATGTTCTCCATCCTACGATGCTGGGTCCAGATTCCTCCCCGGGAGTCATATTCCACGTTGCCAAGGGTATTGAGCCTCGGTTTTAAAAGCGGTGCAAAAATAAAGGATCTGCTTTACAGGACCCATTTGAGGTTTCCAAGATGGCAAACAAAAGTGCGCGGGACAAAGCAAGTGGTCCCGGCTGGGTTTTTCTTTGTTTTGTTTATAGGGGGATTCTGAGGACCACTGTGGCCTTCTGCCTCCCAGGCTGATGATCCAGAGCCGGTTGTTGCCTGGCTTGGAATCTGTATGTGATTTTCTTGGGGCTGATTTGCCTTCGGGGCCTCTCTGAGCCGGAAGTTGTAGCCTCACCTGGGACGAGCCCTCTGGCTGCTTCGGCATTTACCCCGGCTCCCTCCCTCTCCCCTGCTAGCAAGTGCTGATCTCAGATGGGAAAAATGCTGGCAGATTTGAGAGGCACACCAGCCTACCCTGGGGAGGGTGCCAGGCCCTGATGGCCAGAGCCGCCTGGGCCCCGGGTGATAAAGTGGATTTTAATTGCTGTCCAAGGGGCAACTCTAATTGTACTTTTATTTATATAACACTCCATCTCCAAAGGGCCAAACACTCATTCATTCATTTTTTTAAAAACAACGTTTATTGAATTTTTTTTTCTGATGACAGAAGCAAAGCATATTCATTGTAGATCACTTAGAAAATACAGAGACGTAAAATAATGAAAAGAAATTCCCTGTAACCTCACCACCCAGATAAACGGCTAGCATTTTTAAAAAGATAAACTTATTTTAGAATGGATTTATACTTACAGATCAGTTGTGAAGATAGTACAGTTTCCTCATACCCCACACCCAGTTACCCCTAATGTCAACATCTAACATTTGTAAAGTGCACTTGTCACAATGAATGAGCAGATGTTAATACATTATTATTAACTAATTAATGTCCATAGTTCATTCACATTTCCTTAGCTTTTAACTTGATTTTCTTCTATTCTGGGATCCCATCCAAGATACCACATTATACCCAGTCACCCTATCTCCCAGGCTCTTCTAGACTAATGGTTTCTCAGGTTTTCCTTGTTTTTGGTGATCTTGACAGTTCCGAGAAGTACAGGCCAGGTATTTGTAGTTTGTCTGATGTTTTCGCATGATTAGCCCAGGGTTTTGGGTTCCACATCAAAGGCAGGCACTATCAACATGACTTGTCGCTGTTGATGTTAACCTTGACCACCTGTGATGGTTTGAAGCTGTAGGTAGCCTAGAAAGACATGTTCTTAAATTTAATCCATTCCTGTGGGTATTGACCCCATTGTAAGTCCAATGACTATTTTGGACTATTTCAGTTAAGGTGTGACCCACCTCAATCAGGATGGATCTTAATCCTTTTACTGGAGTCCTTTGTAAATGGAGTGAATACAGAGAGAGAGAGAGATTGAGAGGGAGAGAGAGAGAATGCACCACAGAAGCAAGAAGCTGAAAGCAATGAAACCAGAAGAGAAAGGAGAGACCAGCAGATGCCACTCCGGGCCTTGCCATGTGGCAGAGGAGCCAGGGAGCACCGACAGGTGGTCTTTGGGAAGAAAGCATCCCCTTGATTTGGACATTTTCCTGGACTCTAACCGTAAGTGAATAAGCCTAGGAAACTAAAACACCACCTGTCTGAGGTAGTGTTTGTCAAGTTTCTCCACTGTGAAGTTACTTTTTGTCGCCATTTCCTTAGTAAGCACTTTGGAAGGAAGTCACTGACTGCCAGCATTTTCATATATTACTTCCAATCTGAACCTGGCCCCCTAGTTTTTGTCTTGCTCCAGAACAAAAGCAGAATTCCAATTGGCATTTGTTAATTAATGATATCTTGTCAATCTTGTCAGGAGCTGGTGTCTGGTTTCTATTTTTGCCACTTTTCTTAATTTCTAGGGATCTTAGCATAGGTACATATTACCACTTTGAATGGGTCTGTGCCTTGGTTTCATCATTCATTAAAGACGAAATTATTGAGTACTTACCATGTGCCAGGAATGTAGTGCTGAGTGCTTTCCATGCCTTATTAATCCACGTGCAACCCTATGATGGAGGTGATGCTACTGTCTTGTGCTATGGATGAGAAAAATGCAGTTTGTAGAAGTGAAGTAAGTTGCCTAGTCACACAGCTTGCAAGTAGCAGAGCTGGGAATCAAACCTTGGTCTATGATTCCAGAGCTCCTCCACTTACTGGCTGTGTGACATTGGGTAAGTCATTCACCTCTCTGGGGGCAATAAGAGCATCTTCCTCAGAGGGTTGTTCTGAGGATTAAATGAGTTAGAATAGTGCCTGGCTCAGCACTCAGTGAGGGTTATTGCTATTTTTATAACTATGCTGTTTGTTCATTTGCTCATCCATCTCTCCCTCCTTCCCTCCATCCATCCCTCCAACCATCCACCCATTCCTCCCAACCATCCGCCCATCCAATCATCCACCCATCCACTATCGATCTGTCCATCTCCCATCCACTCATTCCTCCTACCATTTCTCCCTCCCATCTTCTCTACTCATCAATCCATCCATCCATTCATTTTTCTCTCATTCATCCATCCATCCACCATCCATCCATCCATCCTTCCATTTATTTATATATCCAACCTCCATTCATCCCTCCTTCCATCCTCTATTTCTTCCTCTATTCATCCAACCATCCAAGAAAAGCAGATCCTTCTCTGGTTCTGGGTTTTCCCATTTATAGTGGGAGTTGAACCAGAGTAGGGGTTCTTAATCTCTCTTATGCCATCGACTCTTGGTAGGTTTGTAAATGCATGAAATAAAATACATAGGATTTTACAGGAAACCAATTATACTAAAATACAGTTATCACAATATTAAATAAACAAATTTGTGATACAGTAATACGTATGTTTACTTGTTAATGCATTAAATAACAAGATCTAGTGATGGGTCCAATCACTACTACAATTTTGAGGTAGTAAAAAGTATAAACAATATTTGGAGAATTCTGCAATAACTGTAATGAGATGTGAAAATACCTGTCATTATTCTTGATGACAGTCTCAGGTGCTCCTAACTCTACTGTGGTTTGTTTTTAGAGGCTAAATTTCAGTTGTAGATTAGCAAAATTTTTTCTCCCAATGGAAGTTCACAGATGGCTGAATTCTTAACAGGAACACCCAGACAAAAAGCTCCCAACCCTCCCACCCTGTGAATCCTGGGCTATCCTGAGGTCCCTCTGGGGGTGGTGTTGGGGAGCTGTGGTCTGAGGATATTGACCACAGGACAGTCCTACTGCAGGGCCTTTTGAGCCTTGGCCAGCTTTCCCGGATTGCTCTGTTCTAGATGGTTCAGAGAAATTGGCTGGCAACTCCCAGCGAGTCTTTGCTGTCACTGATCAATGGCTGCTGCCGCGCGGATCTATTGACCCAGACTTTTGTTTTCTGGAAGCAGCCGGCCTTTCTCTTGTTAACCCCTGCCAGCCTGGCTCGAAACAGGACCAGGGCAAGACCCACATCAGGACAAGGCTTGTGTCCTTCACAGACGCACGTAGGCAGAGGGGCATTAAGGGCACCCACCAAAGGCTGGCTGCTATGCCGAGTCCTTTCAGCTAGATGCTGGGCTCATTTAATCTTTATGAGAACACCGGGGGCCTCTATGGGCTCAGAGAGGCTGTTGCCGAGGTCCCGCAGCTGGCTTCAAAACCCAGGTGTGTCTGAACTCCACAGGCTGTTCTGCGGCCAGGGTACCGGAAGCCCCCAGCTCTGGTTCATGATGCAGGTGAGTTGGGGTCTTTTCCACCCTAAGACACACGCACCACCCTCCCACCCTCTCCAACACGCACACACACATCCCTTCAGAATCACAGACAGGCCAGGGGCTGGTTTTACCCGGTATAAGATGAAGCCATTGACTCAGGTTCTGGGGTGCTGGAAAAGTGGGCAGGGCCTCCTCTCCCCTAAGTCTGCTATTTTTCAGCCCCAGCAGCCTTCGTTGTCATCACCAACAACTCATACCTTTGGGTTAAGCATCTCCCTGCCCTAGGCTTTGGTTTTAGAATATATGCTACCTAAAACAGTACTAGCTCTTCTGACCCTGAAGCCGTTCTTAGTGTTTGTGCAGGGAGCAGGGCGGGACCCTGATGGGGGAGCCGTGGAGTTTGAGCAAACTCTCCACTTCAGCTTCACGGACATTCACTGAACCATCTGTTATCTGTGCAGGTGATGCATGGATGAGTCAGGGACAGCTCCTGTCTCCAGGGACAAAGTCTGGCAGGGGAGACAGCTACAGAAGATAAGTGAAGGTACAGAGTTATAGGGGTTATAATGGCGGCCTATGTACAGGGCTAGACTGTGCAGGGCAATTTGCTGACATGGGGGAGCTTGAAGGGAAATGTCACTGAGCATCAGTTAGCAGGGCTGGGAGGCAGAGCTGGTCAGAGGAAGAGGAGGGAATGGCACCCCAGGCAAAGGGGTGACCACCTTGGGCAACGGCCGGGTGAGAAAATGGGTGACATTCAGAAGATGGGAGTTGACTGGCAGAGGAGTGAGGGTGAGAGATGGGGAGGAAGAGGGCCAGGGCCAGGGTTGGGGGGCCATATCAGGCAAGGCCTTGACCATCATGATTAGGCTTCATATTTTATGATGAAATTGTGCTGGCTCCTGATTTGGCCCCAGGAGGCCAGTTGGGGAGCATCTCATCTTCCTGGGGCATCTTCCTGGTGCATCTTCTTGTCCCCAGTGCTCTGGTAATTCTGGAAGGGGTGAGGCCTCTCGGTCCCCCAACCCCCCAGGCCAGTCCTTGGGGCCACGCCCAAGAAGGGGCCGCACTGGCCCTGTGCTCTGCTCTGTGGGAGCCTTATCCCCGGCCCAGCTGGGTGGGTCCCAAAGCTAATCAAATAGGAAACCCTTCCTGCTTTCCAGAAACTCCCATTTGGAGGGACATGGTTGCACGGATAAAGATCACATTAAGCAGAACCTGATGGAAACAGAGAGTACAAGAAAGTCTCCAGGCGCACAGAAACTGCCCTTAAGCCCTCGCCGTCCCTGGACGTTGGAGGGGCCAGGTCCCCGCAGTGGGGCATGAGCCCTCCGGAGCTGGGAGCCGGGGTTGTCTGCCATCCCATGCTGCCTCCCTGGGTCACCCACAGTCCCTCCACCTCAGTGCTTCCTGCTTTCCTCCGCACATTGAGGGAGGGGACCAAAATCGCTGAGAGCCTGTCCCTTCTGGCACCGAGCCTAGGATTCTGAAAAGGAGAAGGAAGTCGGGGCAGAAGGTCAGAGAAGGAGGTGGGAACAGCCCCAAAAGAAGAGCCTCAGGGACTCTCCACCCTCCATCCACATGCTGGGCAAGGGAGACCTGGGAATCTGCTTTTATGGGGTGCATAAAGCTGGCTGGAGGCAGGAATGGAGGGTGGGAGGCTCCCACTAGGTAATTCTTTAAAAATATTTTTTATTGAGGGATAAAATACATAAAGTGTGCCAAGTGCATGAATCTTAAGTGCTGAGCTTGATGACCTGTGCAACCACCATTTGGATCAAGATGTAAAACGGACCCAGAAGCCCAGCAGGCTCCCTCTCTCGTGCCCTTTTGCACCCCACCCCAGGCAACGACTATTCTGATCTTCCAGTAGTTCTGACTGTCCTTGAATGTCACGTAAGTACTCTTTTGCATCTGGTTTCTTCTGCTCATCAATATGCCTGGGAGATTCTTCCAGTGGACCCTGCAGGAAACAGGCAGCCAGGCCAGGCCAGATCCTCCCCAGACCGTCTCTTCCACATATGGCCCTGAGCTTGGCTTCTCACTAGAGGTCAGAGTGTGAAGGTTTTAAAATGTGGCCCTGAATTTCTTTGACACTCCTCCCATGAAGATGTCCCTGCCTTTGAATCTGGGTGGGCTTGTGACGGAAATGATGCTGTGGACTTCCCTGGGCAATGCAGCTCCTGTCTTAAGCACATTGGTGCTTGGAGTGCTGAGCTTTCACGAGTGAGGTCCCACAACCCTGAGGTGCCATGCTGCAAGGAAGCCAAGTGGCATGGAGAAGCCGACTTCTCCGTACAGGGGCTCTGGTTGTTAGTCCCAGTCTTGAGTGAGTCCCAGATGATCCCAGCTCCCAGCTGTCAAATCAATCCCCACCTCAAGTCTTCCCAGTTCAAGCCCCAGACATTGTGGAGTAGGGACAAGTCACGTCCCCCATCCTGGTCGTCCCAATCACCTTTCACCTAGTGTCCTGTGTAAATTCCTGACCTACAGAATACATGCACATAGTGAAATGGTTGTTTTGAGCTGCTAAGACTTGGGGTAATTTGTTATGTAGCAATAATAATAACTGTAACACCAGGTGAGAAGTGGCTGGAGTCTGGAAGGACCAGTTTAGCTCTCTCACTGGATGGGAGATGGCAATACAATCTGCTTTCCTGAGTCCAGTCCCTGCTTCACAGCCTTGCCTCCACCTCATCCTCCAGTTCTTTCTTCAGTGCTTCCCTTACTGGTTCTAGGCCAGTCGTCAATTCATTCCTGGCCTTCCCCACCTCAGAAAAGCAAAAGACATCTTCTCAGAAGGGTTTGATTCCTCTCTTAGTCTATCAGAGACTTCTGAAGAGGGGAGCACGTATAATATTTGGGGAGCAAATTGTTTAACATAGCACCAGGACTTGGTGTTCAAGAGATGTGCGTATCAAAACCATTTTCCTGGGTTGCCTTCTCCCTGGTCTCTGGGTGGGGGCAGCCCCTGGGGACAAGGACCGCTTTGGCACCTGGCTCTTGGAGCTCTTTCCCGAGGGCCCTATTCTGTGCCAAGCTCTTTATCTACATTATGAAACATCCTTGCTGTATGGATGGAGTACAGCATGGCACTTGAAATTATGGGTTTGGCATGGTGGCTCTGCCACTTCCTAGCTGTGTGACAATGGAAAAGTTGTCTGACCTTTCTGAGTCTGGATCTCTTCTGTAAAAAAGGCATAATAATAAATAGGCCTGGCTTTGTCCAGGGCTGCAGTGAAAATGGAAAGAGAGAATAATGCACATATAGCATTTTCTCAGTGTGTTGTAAGCCTCTAGTAAATGCTAGCAAAACAACAACAACAACAAGAGTTCCGCTTACTCTCTCTGTTGTCAGCAGGGCCTGTGGGTCTGGAGTCCACGCATGGCCTTGCAGAGCTGTGTTACTCCCCTTGGGGCACGGTGACAGCCAACTGTGGTGTGTCCTCCAGCCTCAGGGGCCTGGTCATGCTGGCCATTGTTGAAAGGCTGCTGGGGCCGCTCAAGGGCCCTATAGGCAATGGGGCTGCCATAGAGTACAACTGCCCTGCCTTCCAGAAGGATGTGGTTTTGTTTTTGTTTTTTCTCTTCTCTGTGATCTGTACTGGAGGATGCCCTTGCTGCAAGCAAAGAGTCTGACATTTTATTTTTTAAGTTTTATCAAGATCTAATTCCCATACTAGACAATTCACCCATTTAAACTGTACAGTTCACAGAGTTGTGCAACCATCACCACAATTTTAGAACATTTTGATCACTCCAAAAAGAAATTCCTCCTCCATTAGCCATAATCCCCTGTCCACTCCCTACCTCAACTGGGTGCCATTAATCTACTTTCTGTCTCTATAGATTTGTCTCAGTAGATGTGACATTTCCAATAAATGGACTCATAAAATCTGTGGTGGTTCTTTGCAGCTGGCTCCTTGTAGTGAGCATAATTTCAAGGTTCATCCATGTTATACCATGTATCCATATGCCATTCTTTTTCATTGCTGAATAATATTCCGTTGCATGGAGAGACCACATTTCATTTATCTATTCATCATTTGATGGGCGTTTGGATTGTTTCCACTATTTAGCTATTATGAATAATGCTTCTGAGAACATTCATGTACAGGTTTTTGCATGGATGTACGTTTTCATTTCTCTTGGGTATATTATTAGGGGTGGAATCTCTGGGTCATATGTTTTAAGGAACTTTCAGACTGTTTCAAAGGAGCTGCAGCATTTTACATTCCCACCAGCAATGTCTGAGGGTTCCAGTTTCTCTACATCCTGGTTGGTCCTTGTTATTATCTACCTGTTTGACAGTAGCCATCCTAGTGGGCATTGACTGGTATCTCGTGGTTTCAACTGGCATTTCCCTAATGGCTAGTGAGATTGAGTATCTTTTCATGTGCTTATCGGCCATTCATATATCTTCTTTGTAGAAATGTCTATTCAAATCTGTTGTCCATTTTAAAATTGGGTTGTTTGTTATTTTTATTATTTCTATTATTATTATTTTATTATTAAGTAGCAAGGATTCTTTATATATTCTAGATTCAAGTGCCTTATCCTGGTTTATTTTTAAGGATCTTTTAGGAAAGGCCATTTCACAACTTTCCTGTTCCCAAATTTTATTTGACTTGAAATTTTTGTGGCAGAAACAAAACATTGTCTCATCCATGAGGCAGAGCTGACACCCCTTGGAAGCAACAGCTAATAGACATTTTTTGTTCCTGGACCCCCTTTCTCCTGGTGTTTCTTTCCTTTGGCTTTGCCTAAGCCAGTGGCACTCAAGTGGCATGGAGTGGACGGGCATATCAGAACCACCCGTGGGACTGTTTCAACCCTCATACACCCTCATAACCCCCAGAGTCCGATGTGCTTTCCTCCTCCCTCCAAGTACCCATTTTCTTTTAGAAAACCACTGTCCTAAAAGGGAAACTTTTGCGAGTAACGCTGACATGGCATGAAATGGCCCCTGGGTGGCAGCAAAACTGAGATGACGTCTCGGGGATTGGTGGCAAAGACTGGGGCTGTTTCTCGGAGAAAGAAAAGAATGTTCCCTTCTCATGGGCAGTGAGTGGTGTGTGAGGCTGGGGTGGAGGGTCACAGTGTTCTTTGCTGGGGCCTGGAGTGTGATGTAGCAGACTCCATCATACCCCAGGGTGGAAGGGGAGGAGGGTGGCCTCCATCTCCCTGTCTCCAAGAAGGATTTCAGCATCATCACCCACTTTTAGACGCTAGCAATGAGCCAGGTGTGGTGCTGGACATTTTATATTCCTTGTCTCATTAAATCCCCACAATAACCTTATGGGTTCGGTACGGTTCACCTTGATTTTTTAGACGAGAAAAGTGAAGTTAGATAAAGTAATTTGCCAACTATCACCCAGTTTGCAGGGGTAGAGCTAGATTCAAATTCAGGCTGTCTGCCTCCAACACCTGCACTTTTTAAAAAAATTCATTTTTATTGAGATATATTCACATACCATACAGTCTTCCAAAGTGTACAATCAATTGTTCACAGTACCATCATATAGTTGTACATTCATCATCCCAATCTATTTTTTGAACATTTTCCTTGTACTAGAAATGGTCAAAAAAAGAATAAAAAATAAAAGTTAAAAGAACACCCAAATCACCACCCCCATCCCACACTATTTTTCATTTAGTTTTTTGTTGCCCTTTTCCTACTCATCCATCCATACACTGGATAAAAGGACTGCGATCCACAAGGCTTTCACAATCACACTGTCACCCCTTGTAAGCTGCATTGCTATACAATCGTCTTCAAGAGTCAAGGCTAGTGGGTTGTAGTTTGATAGTTTCAGGTATTTATTCATAGCTATTCCAATGCATTAAAACCTAAAAAGGGTTATCTATATAGTGCATAAGAATGCCCAGCAGAGTGACCTCTCAACTCCATTTGGAATCTCTCAGCCACGGAAACTTTGTTTTGTTTCATATTGTATCCCCCTTTCAATCAAGATGTTCTCAATACCATGGTGTTGGGTCCAGATTCATCCCCGGGAGTCATATTCCACGTTACCACAACACCTGCACTTTTAAACTCCTCCATCTTGATGCCCAGGCTACCCAAGCTCTTAAATTCAAATCTTGTTGATATTCAGTTTTACATTGTCAATTTCCATAGACATTTGCATGGGAGGCAGCAGATTTGTCAAAGAGCGAGCCCTGAGCATACATTCAGAAAACTGGCACTGAGAGGTCCGCCAGCACTCACAGGTTCTGGGTGATTTGGGTCAATTACATCATCTTTCTGAGGCTAAATTTCCTTGCTGCACAATGGAGATAACGTACCTACGTCATAGGGTCATTGTGAGGGTCAAATGAGATTATGGCTGTGGTTATGATTTGTCACCTCTAAAGTTTGAAAAGTCAGGGATTGTTATGCTTATGACATTGTTCACTGAATTCGGGTCAAATCCTGTAATTAACGACCTGAACCTAGAAAACAAGAGCTCCCGGTCTTAGCCAAGAAGTTCAGCCTTGGTTCGCTTCTTCTGAGTGACATTCAAGCCAATGGAAATGGGGTACCACCCAGGCACTGTATTTCAGAGCTCATGGTACTTGGTTAGTCCCAGAATCCGATCCATCCCTCCCCATCTCCCCATTGCCTCCCTCGACATCCCCAGTTTGCACTGTCTGGCCGGGCTGAACCTTGACCTTCTGCTTGGCCCTTAGCAGGAGCTGTGTGATTCTCTGTAGCAGAGAAAGGATGTGTTCTTCAAATGCCCACACACTCTCTGTTTCTCACCCTCCTTTGACATTAGGTTGAAGCCAGTGAAATGTGAGCAGAGATGACATGTGTCCCCTCCAGGTTGAGAACTGGTGCTCCCTGTCCATCTCTTTTCCCTTTTGTGAGCCGCCTCTTCCAGGCTGCATACCTAAAAGGTGGAGGAGGGCCACTTGTTTCACATCAGTCTGTGATGGGAGCAAGAAATAAACCTAAAAAAAAAAAAAAGGAACACAAGGTCATGTGTGCCAAAGGGCAATTATTGGCTATTAATTAGTACATTAAGACTAAACACTGAAGGTAAGTGATGTTTAATTTAAGAGGTTTAAATGATAGTTGTTAGCACTTCATTCAAATTAATTGCTCATACCTAATACGGTATAGAAATGGGGGAAAAAAAGAGAAATAAACCTTTGTTGTGATAAGCCACTGAGATTTGGAGGTGTATTTGTTAAGCAGTATAGCCCAGCATTACCCTGCCATCAGTCTACATGGAGAGGAGCATGGAGGGTGCTAGGCCAGGCCGTGCAGTAGGAGTAAAGATGAGGCTTGCTAAAGGGAGAATGAGCCGATTGGTGTGGATGGACTGTGGTTCCTTGTTCCCAAGGCCCTCTAGTATAGCTGCTAAGGCCCCATGCTTTGAGTCCTGGCTCTGTTGTTGGTTGGCTGGGTGCCTTCGGCACATTACTTCCTTTGAGCCTTGGTTTCCTTAATGGAAAATTGGAAGCTGTAATAGCACCCAGACTATGGAGTTGTGAAAATTGAATGAATGCTTAACTCAGGGCCTAAAATAGGGTAAATGCCCAGTAAAAATTAGCCACGTTAAATATCAGCCAGACTGAGAAGCTGATTTCAGGACAAAGAAAAGTGTTTTCTATTCTTACAGTAATCTGGATCCTAGGATGGTAAATATCAGAAGGAAAGGAGATAGATGCTCTGAGGACACCAAGAACAAATTCATGTACCCACCCACCTGCCCATCCACCCACCCAATAAACTAAAAAAAAAAAAAAAAAAATTAATATGTGCCATTCCCTGAATCTGGGGGGATTTCTCTAACCAACAGGGCAATAGCGCCTGAAACACTAAGGGTTATTGAAGAAGCCCTTTTAAGGACTTGTTCTCTCCTTAACAGGAGCTAGAAAAATAGAAAATTCAGGAAGAGAGCCAAGGTCAATAACATCTTGTTAGGAAGGGCAGTGACAGGAAACCGGCTTCGAGGTTAAGTGTGAGGAGCCTGAAGGAGAGGGTGGGGGAGTTTCCAGCCCAGTGCAAGACAGTCAAGGGGTCTCCTGCCTGCAGTCCACCGGGCATCCGGACCAGTGAGAGGAGAGTGGGGTGGTGGGAAGCCAAGCTCTGCTTTGGCGAGGTTACGTCTCAGAGCCATGGAGAGTGGGAAACCCCATCATTAATTTCTGCAGCAGCATCTCCACTGGCCCGTTAGGAGTCTTAGGGGCACAGGTGAGCAGAGCTGTAAAGACCGCTCAGAGTGGGCATGTGGGGTTCCGCCTGCTCGGCACCCTTACCCTGTTTCCTGAATGTATATGGCTCAGTGGGCCGACTCCAGCCGGGATGGACCAACCATAGCATCAATGCTCTGGCCACAGTGATTAGTTCAGGTTGGGCATGTGGCCCAAGTTGGTCTGATGGGCTTGGATTTGTGAATTTTTGTTTGAACTTTTGGGTAATAGAATCTTTTCACTGAACTCACAGTTGGAAGGATGTAGACCTGGAGCTTCTGGAAGCTGGTATGGGGAGAAAGTCTGCCTCAGAGTGAGGCAAAACATAGTGAGAGGACACAGGCCATGTCTGTGAGCCCTGGATCCAACCATGCCTGAAGCCTGACTGAGCTTTCAAGTTTTATTTGAGTCCTGGTTCTCCAAGGAGCATGTTAACTCTGAACACTATCAGACAGATCTCACCACCAGGTTGCAGTCCCACTCTCCATCCTTCCACTAAGTCCACAAACGGTTACGGAAAAATTACTCTGGGCCAACTTCTGAGCTAGGCTCCTGGGATAGAAAAATGAGTAAGACTGGGTCTTACCCTCTAGGAGTCTAGAGGGAGTGACAAATATAACTAGAACAGAATTAAAAAAAAAAAGTGTCATGGGAACTGAGAGGGAAAAAGAAGAGTGAATCTCAGGGGAAGAGCAGTGTCAATGCTGGTGAGAGGAGGTAACATTTGTTCATTCATCCACTCATTCAGCAGGGATTTAATGAGCATCAACTATGTACTTGCACTGGGCTAGACCCTGGGGAGGTAATGGTGACCCCAAACAGATGTGGTCCCTGACCTCAAACAATTGAAGTCTAATGGAAGCAGGGGCTCCAGACTTCTCAGAATAGTCTGTCGGGTAGGATGGGAGCACTATTCTATGAAAAGAAATAACAACAGAACCATACTTGGCTTTGGGATCTTAGGGGCCGCTTTTCCTAAGAGAGAATGTTCAAGCTGAAAGCTGAAGGAGCAGCAGGAATTAACCAGGCCGAGAGGGGTGTGGAGGTGGAGAAGCATCCCTGGCAGAGGGAACAGCATCTGCCAAGCCCTGTGGTTGGAAGGAGCAAGTTTTGAAGAACTAAAAGTGTTCATGTGTCTGGATCCTGGAGAAAAGGGAAAGAATTGGGGAGATGAAGCTCAGGAGAAACAGACAGGTGTCAGGCCCTGCAGGCTGCAGAGGCTGAATCCGGTCTATGGATTTTGGGTTTTTGTCCTTGAATTGAGTCTAGAAGGGGGTGGGAGGTGAAGGAATGGCAGGCCAGGAGGAAGAAACAGCATGTGCAAAGGCAAAGCGGGATCGAAGAGTGTGTGTGTTCAGAGAACAGCAGATGTGTGTGCCTGGAGGGTCAGGACACAGAAGACCTTGACAGCCTGGCTGAGGATCACGGTGTTTCCCTGCTGGTTCTCGCCCTGACCCACCTCCCCGAGCAAGAGGGCAAGATCGAGCGAGCCTGGGTCATAGGGAGAGGCACAGTCATCTGTGTCCACAGGTTGTTCATCCGATGAGGCTCAGGCCACACTCCTGCCAAAGGGCTCCAACAGCCCCGTGAGGCTGGGAGAGGAATCTGCACTTGTCTCTCCCAGGTGAGGGAAGGAGAGGGAGGGAAAGAAGAAAATGTCCCTGGGAAGAAAGCAGCTTTGTTCTCCTCCTGCTTTCTTCACCTGTGTTGGGATGCAGGTGAGTAAAGGTGAGATCTCTCAAGTCAGGTTGGAGCCAGACTTCCTGGCTTCTCGTGTCCTGACTCCATCACTTCCTGGTTGTGTGACTTTGGGCAAGTGACTTATCCTCTCTGTGCTTCACCAGTGAAATGGGAGTAATAAGTGTGCCTACCTCATCGGATTGTTGTGAGGATTCCATGAGCAAGTTCAGAACAGACACTGAGTAAGTGTGACTATTAGGGTTACTTACCTCTCGAAACCTCTCTCTAAGAATGGGGAGAGTGTTCCTGGCCTCTCGAGGTTATGCCACGGCTGAAATAGGACACTGGGTGTGACAGAGCTCCACAAATGTCAGTTATTGAATTTTTAACTTAGTTCAGTCCTAGTTCTGTCACCCGTTTGGGAAGTCACTTAACCTCTGGGGCTTAGCTTGCCTCTCCATAAAATGGAGCCGCTGATTCTTCAGGCCCCTGCCTGCCCCTAGAGTCATCGTGAGATGCAAACGAGGTAGTGATTTTGAAATCGCTCTGTAAAACTGTAAAGCCCTGAACCAGCGTGAATTTGCATATACATTCTCCATTATTAGGCATTCTTCGAAGTGCCTTACATGTATTTCTTATTTAGGCTTTACACCAACCGTATGAGCTGGGCCCTGTAATTCTCCATTGTATATGGAGTATCAGGGAGGTTAATCAACTTGTTCAGTTGGTTAGTGGCAGAGCTGGGATTTGCATCTACCTGTCGAGCTTCAGCACTCAATCCCAGGAGCAGGGCTTACCATAGAAATTTCTGGGATGATGGACATGTTCTATATCTGTCTTGAGCATTTGAAAGGGGGCCAGCACCACTGAGGATCTGTATTTTTAATCTAATTTAATTTTAATTAATTAAAATTTTAATTTGGGTAGTGGCATGTGGAACATAGCTACCTCGGGCTGCCGTCACAAAGTACCTCGAGTGGTGGCTTAAACAAGAGAAAAGCATTGCGTCACGGAGCTGGAGGCTGGAAATTTGAAATCAAGTTGACTGCAAGGCCGCGTTCACTCTGACACCTATCAGGGGAATCCTTCCCTGCCTCTTCTAGCGTCTGGGGGTTTGCAGGTGATCCTTGGCGTTCCTGGGCCTGCGGGGACAGCATTTCGATCTCTGCCCCCCCTGTCACATGGCCTTCTTCCCTATGTCCCTCTTCTCCTGTTCTTAAAAGGACACAAGCTCACTCTCTGCCTCTCTTTGCTTCTGAGAAGATGGCAGCGCAGCCACCCAACTTGGTGCCATTTATGTTTGGGTACCTTTTGTCGATCACCCATTGCAGAAGCAGTCTTCAGAAAACTTGTAACTGATGAAAACATTTCAGATAATTGGAGGATTGACAGTGCCGCAACATCCACTTATGAGACAGGAAACCCTCCTGATTATCGAGGGCAAAACTGCATGAAGAACCATGATATTCCTGTGTATGAATCACCTGGCCTGGCAGGTTGCCAAAGAAGACTTTGCCACATTTGATTATATACTATGTATGAATGAAAGCAATCTGAGAGAATTGAATAGAAAAGGTAGTGAAGTTAGAAACTGCAAAGTGAAAATTGAACTACTTGGGAGCTATGATCCACAAAAACAATGTATTATTGAGGATCCCTATTATGGGAATGACTCCGACTTTGAGGCTGTTTACCAGCAGTGTGTTAGGTGCTGCAAAGCATTTTTGGAGAAGTCACAGGAAAGCTGCATCCATTCACTGCTGAAGGCCAACAACAATTAATATCTTTACAGTGATATTCTAGGTTTTTCAGTCAATCAGTGTGTTAAAAGTGTAATGCTTCATAGCTCAAGGCCACAACTTTGTTTTTCAATTGGCTTATTGTTTTTTATCTTAAAAAATAATTGTAGATGGAAATTTTTCCCATTTGCTAATGCTGCCTTTCTTCACTGGAGGATGGCCAATGGTGTCTGGAAAACCTCTGTTAGCTGGGAAGGCACATGGCTGGCATCTGCTCCAGAGTTCTGGTTTCAACATGGCTTTCTCCCAGGACGTTCCTCTCTAGGCTTCAGCTTCTCTCCAAAATGTCACTCTCAGTTGCTCTTGGGGCATTTGCACTCTCTTAGCTTCTCTGGAGCAAAAGTCTGCTTTCAAAGGCTGTCTCCAAAATGTCTCTGTAAACTGCAATTCCTCTCTCAGCTCCTGTGTGTTCTTCAAAGTGTCCCTCTTGGCTGTAGCAAGCTCTCTCCTTCTGTCTGAGCTTATATAGTGCTCTAGTAAACTGATCAAGGCCCACGCTGAATGGGCGGGGCCACACCTCCATGGAAATTATCCAATGAAAGATCTCACCCACAGTCGAGTGATCACATCTCCACAGAAACATCCGATCAAAAGTTTGCATCCCAATCAACACCAATACGTTTCCTGCCCACACAAGACTGCATCAAAGATAATGGCATTTTGGGAGACATAATACATCCTAACCAGCACATTCCACCCCCTGGACCTCAAAATGACATGATCTTTCCATATAAAGAGTACATTCATCCCATTACAATATCATAAAAACTTAAATCATTTCAGTAACTGTAAGTACAAAGATGCTATCAAAATCAGTTACAGGCATGGTCTGTCCTAAAGCAAAATTCCCCTCTAGCTGTGGACCTGTGAAACTTAGAACAAGTTAGGTACTTCCAATATACAAATGAGGGACATTCATAGGATAAACATTCCCATTGCCATAAGGAGCAGCAGTAAGGAAAACAGGGTTAACAGGACCAAAACTGTTCTGAAAACCCGCAGGGCAAACTCCATTAGATTTTGAAGTCAGAGTCATTTACTGAACAATGTTTTATCCTCGAGGCTTGAGAGAGCAGCAGTCCTACCCTTTCCAAGGTTTTTGTGGCAGCCCTTTTCTCTCCAAATGCTGAGGTGAGTGCTCCAACATATCCACACAGTAGGGAGACCACCTTCTCGGCCCCACCCGCCTCAAACGTTGGGGCAGTACCTGGATTCTCTTGCATCTCTGGGGCACATGCTCAACCCCTTCAGAACAGTGGGGTGGCAGCCAGGCTCTCCCCAATCCCCGGAGAATGTGCTTCACCCTCTCTGAGGCCTGGGGTGGCAACACCTTTCCTGAGCATCGAGGCGGAAGGCCCACCCTCAACCTCTGGGGCAAACTCACCCTTTCCATGCATGTGGGTGGCTCTGCTCTCCCAACCTGAGACCTCTTGACTCCAGACCTCAATCTCCATGGCTCTGTCTTTGAAGAATTTTTTCCTCCAATATGGTTCCTTGTCTGTCTCCTCCAGTCCAGACTGGCAGCATCTCTGTCTATAAAGATCTTGCAAAAATTCTGTTGGCTTCGCATGAAGCACACAGGGGTCAAAGCCGTCAGACAATAGGACTTTCCACGAATCCTTTCTGGATAACTCCATCTCCAATTTTGGCTTGTACCGGAATGGCGGTCAGGTCCCATGTTTGGTTAAATCCTCACGTTGGACTGTAGCTTGTGGGGTTCCACCCTCTGGAAGCCTGGAATTTTCCAAACCATCAGTTTCTGGTTTCGTTGAACCCAGGAGTTCAGTTCTAAGTTTATTTCTCTCCACTCACATTTTACTATAAGCTGCAAGGAGAAGCCATGCTATATCTACAACTTCTAGTTTCAAAATCTCATCAGCCAAGTATTCCAGCTCATCACTTTCAAATTCTGTTTTCCATCAGACACCAGGACTCAATTTTGCCAAATTCTCTGCCACTTTAAAACAAGGATTGCCTTTCTTCCAGTTCACAACATCGCATTCATCATTTCTGCTCAAGGCCTCATCAGAAGCATCTTTAGAGTTCATATTTCCACGAACAGTCTCTTCAAAGCAGTTTAGGCCTTTTCTATCAAGCTCCTCACAATTCTTCCAGAATCTTCTCCTTATCCATTTAAAAAGCCATTCCAACATGTTTGGTATTTGCAAACACAGCAGCACCAGCACCCCACTTCTCTGGTACCAAAATATGTTGCAGTTTGCTAATGCTGCCTTTTCACAAAATACCAGAAATGGATCGGCTTTTATAAAGGGGGCTCATTTGGTTACAAAGTTGCAGTCTTAAAGCCATAAAGTGTCCAAGGTAAGTCATCAACAATTGGGTACCTTCACTGGAGGATGGCCAATGGCATCTGGAAAACCTCTGTTAGCTGGGAAAGTACGTGGCTGGCATCTGCTCCAGTTCTGGTTTCAAAATGGCTTTCTCCTAGGATGTTCCTCTCTAGGTTTCAGCTTCTCTCCAAAATGTCACTCTCAAGTTGCTCTTGGGGCATTTGTCCTCTCTTAGCTTCTCCAGAGCAAAAGTCTGCTTTCAAAGGCCATTTCCAGAATGTATCTGTAAACTGCAGTTCCTCTCTCAGCTCCTGTGTGTTCTTCAAAGTGTCCCTCTTGGCTGTAGTAAGCTCGCTCCTTCTATCTGAGCTTATATAGTGCTCTAGTAAACTAACCAAGGCCATGCTGAATGGGCGGGGCCACACCTCCATGGAAATTATCCAATGAAAGATCTCACCCACAGTTGAATGATCACATCTCCACGGAAACATCCAATCAAAAGTCTGCAACCCAATCAACATCAATATGTTTCCTTCACACATGAGACTGCATCAAAGATAATGGCGTTTTGGGGGGACATAATACATCCAAACCAGCACAGAAATCAATGTTGTATTTTGCAGAAGAGTTAATAAAAATCTTTGATTCAGACAGTTTATGGGGTACATTAAATGTTCTTAAATAAATTAGATCTCTTATCTTGCCCCAATAACAAATATAGTGGAACAAACAAAATAGCAGAACCACAAAATACAATGTTTTTGTGTGTTTTGTAACAATCATTTTTTTCAAATGTTTAACTTTAAGGTACTAATCCATGATGGATAGCATTCTAATATGCTTAATTATGATCTTAATAAGTAATTAAAACATCCCTGTCAGGCCTAAGTCAGTATCTGAGCCCATTGAGACTTTTAAATAATCTACCTCTTTATTAAGTTGATATGTATAACTTGATGGACAGATGTTTTCTATTTACCTATACTACCTCTCTTTTTACCCCAGGGCTTTTTATTGAATTAGAAATCCCTAGTCATAGGAGTTCACAATCTTGATTGGAAGTATTTTGATTCACACATACCCAGAGTGCACACTTATATGTTAGAAAGATATGAAAGAGAATGATTTATGGAATAAATCTTTAGCATTATTCTTAATTTCTGTTTACCTGGTTTATTTCATGAGGAAGTCAGTTTTTGTTCCCATTTGGACCACTTAGCCTCTGAAAATGTATATCCAGAAAGGGACACTGTATGTTTCATCTTATGCTCACTTTGACAAATGAGTCTGTTTTATATGCACATATAATGTGTTAATATAATATTATGTATTAGGTTATATGGGAAAAAATGGTTTAAAAAGCTGGAAAAAAGAGAATTCTGTTATGTTGAAGTCCTTAAATAATATGTTGTGTTCTTTTATCACTGTCTCATTTATAGGATAATATAGGTAATTTCTGCATACTTTGAAATAACTGTAATTTCACATTCATTTGGATATATATCAGAAAAGGTTGTTTTCAGAATAAACTGAGGACTATAAAAATATAATTGAGATAAAAAGAAAAAAAAAGACACGAGTCACAGTGGGTTAGGAGCCTGCCCTATTCCATTATGACCTCATTTTAACAAATTCCATCTGCAACAACCCTATTTCCCAATAAGGTCACATTCCAGGGTTCTGGGGTTAGGACTTCAACATATCTTTCTGGGGGGCACAACTCAACCCGTAACAGTCTGCCTTCTGGCCTCCCCAAGTTCATGTCCTTCCCATGTGTAAAATACGTTCACCCCATTCCAACATCCCCAGAGTCTTAACCCAGTCCAGCATCAACTCCATGTTCAAAATCTTGTCTTCATCAGTTACAGGTGAGACTTGGGGTATGGTTCATCCTGGGACCAAATACCTCTCTGTCTGTGGACCTGTGAAACTCAAAAATAGTTTATTTGCTCCTAAAATGCAGTGACAGTACAAGCGTAGGATGGATGTTTCCATTCCCTAAAGCAGAGATTGGAAGAGGAAAGGGGGCTTAGGCTCCGAGCAAGTCTGAAACCCTGCAGAGCCAATTCCACTTGACTTTAAGGCCTGAGAATAACCCTCTTGGCTTGATGCTTTGTCCTCTGGGCCTGCTGGGGTAGTGGCCCCAGCCGCTCCAACCACCACGGGTGCCTCCTTCTGATTTATGTGTTAAAGCTGAATTTCAGACAACACACAGATGAGAAAACAGGCTCTGAGAGAGGATTCTCCAAATCCTCATATCCACGAAGCCAAGGAAGTGTAGCCGTAACCCACTGCTCCTGGCTTTAACTCCGGGCCTCAAGCCAGTCCTAGCTCTTCCCTGCAGGATCCATAAAGAACAGGCTGCAACTGCCCATTCCTGAGAGGCGACAAAAGACAGGGGATTTTCCCGTTTGCTGGATGGGTGGCGGTAGGGGAGATTGAAGCCTGTCCCTCCAGCCCCCATCCTTCCACTGACATTTGTGACTTCAGCTTCCCCAGCAAGAGAGAGAGGAGCTGGCAGGGGAAGCTGAGATGAAGCTCCTCCATCACCCCTCTGAGCTGGGAAGCCCAGCTGGCTGGCACTCAAGGCTTAATTAACTGAAATAACTGTGAATAATAATCTTTAAATGACAGTAGTTAAAGCCCAGGTCTTGCTGCTTCTGATTATTCAGGCATTCAGCCTCCCGGTGTGAGCATCCTGTTGCCAGCCCAGCCGTGCCAAGTCAGCCAGGCTGAGCTGGGAAACTCCAGTGCACCCCTTTGAAGCTAACCTTCTGCCATCATCTGTGTGACTGTGGAAGTTTGGCTCAACCTCTCTGGGGCCAGCTTTGCCTCGGTAAGATGGAGCTCATATGCCCCATGCAGGATGGTCAGGAGAAGTCAGAAAGTGGCATCACAAAGCCATAAAACACTCCCAGAGAACAAGGATTAGATGGGCTGCGTGTCACAAATGGACACTGGTGCTCACTGCTGAACTGAAGCAGCATTTTGTGTCTCTAAGCACATGTCCTTCTCTGGAAAATGGGGAACACTCACTTTTTAAGGTCATCTTACAGGATTAAATGAGCCCGTCTGCATGTTACTTTTAGCCCAAGTGTCTGGCAAATAGGAGATGCTCAGCAAATATTACTACTCCCTGTCTGGATTTTCCTTTTTTTTTTTTTTTTTTTTCCCAGCTGGATCTTTGGAAACTTTCCTAGTGCAGGATGAGAGAGAAGGATTTGGCAGGAGGTCAAAAGGAGATGATGTCTCAGAGACAATCCTCCTTCCCAATCCTTAGCATCACTTTCTCCGAGGGATGAAGAGTTTAGGGGGTGCTGGGGCTGGGGAGGTGGGGGCTGGCAGCAGAAAAGGCAGAGAGGGATTCCTCTGCCAGGACAGGCCTGGCAGTGACTTTCTCCTGTAGAAACCCAAGTGAGGGAGAAACTCCAGAACTCACAGGCTACTCTTCATAATAGAACTACTAGGTCGAACCATAGGAAATTGCCATTTTTCTAGGCTCAAAGTTGGTGGATTATAAACAAGGCTGGTAGTATAAATAAGGCCATCTCATTTGACCTTAATTAGTTGATTAATTAATTCACTTTGCATTAAGCAATGTGCTGCCTCTGTGGCTTTTATTTAAGGACATGAGGGAAAAAGGTAGAAATATTCTGATAATGAGAGTTAAATAGCCCTTCAAATCACAATAGGAGAGAGGCCATCAGGCAGGGTATAATTAATCACCAAGTGATTTATAGGAAATGAGTGGTGCAGGGAGGGAGAGGGTGCTCCATAGTAAGTGAGGTGAGCAGGAGGAGGTGGGGTTTGAGTTGTAACTGGATGAGATGGTTAGCAGCTTAGACAGGCAGGGAGGATTTGAATGGTGCTCTTGGCAGAGCAAAGCAGCATGAACAAGGTCTGAGGGCCCTGGGAATCCCTGGGTCAGAAGGGCCAAGCATGTGTAGACACTTCTCCACCTAATACAATCCCTGGGACAGAGCAGGCACCAGTAAATATCGGGTAAAAGAATGAATGAATGAATGAATGGACAAATGAGAAGCATGTGGAGATGAGTGTGCAAATCAGTTGGTTGGGTTGTATATTAGCATTCTCTAGGGAAACAGAACCAGCAGAGATATCTGTAACTATTATGAGATTTTATAAGAATGTCCTGTGCAACTGTGGGGATGCACAGTCCAAATCTGTAGGGCAGGCTGCAAGCTGGCAATTCTGATGAAGGTTTTTGATGAATTCTCCAGATGGCTGGCTGAAGGAGAGATGGAAGGTCTCTTTTCTGACTGTGAGGTCATCACTTCCCCTTTTAAAGCTTTCAACTGATTAGGTTAAATGTCTCATTGCTGAAGACACTCTCCTTAGTTGATTGTAGACATAATCAGCCATAAATGCAATCAACTTACTGATGATTTCGGTCCACCAAATATCCTCACAGTAACAGGCCAGTGCTTGCTTGACCAGACAACTGGGCACCATTACCTGGCTAAGTTGACATATGAACCTAACCATCACAGGTGGGTAGTGGGAGATAAGACAGTAAAGGTTCACCGTGCAGAGTTTTGAATACAGAGGGAGTTTGGGTATCACTCAGAGGGAAAGTTAACGGATATATATTATGTGTAAAGCCAGGAGCTAGATGTTAGAGAAGATAAAAGCCCTCCAGGAGCTCATAATGTGCTGATTTTAAGTTGCTAAGGTCCTGGGAAACTGAGGCCATCCTGTATTAGTCAGGATAAGTTAAGGTATACTGCAGTAACAACAACAACAAAAAAATCCTAGGATCTCACTAGCTTAAAGCAACAAAAGTTTATCTCTTGCTCACTCTACATTTTCACCCCAGGCCAGCTGTGGCTCTTTCTTGCAGCATCTTCACTCCAGGATCCTGGTTGATTGGGCAGCCTATATCTGAGACATTTCTGGCTTTGTAACAAAGGGAAAATAAACCATGGTGAGCTATGTCTAGGGTCTTACAGCTTCTGCTTTGCAGCTACACATTTCCTTGGCTAAAGCAAATCATATGGCCAAGCCCAATGTTAGTGGGGTGAACTAGAATAACCTCTTTACCCCAGGAACAGCAGTAAATATTTTTAAATGATAAAATTACCACTGTTGCTCCCTGAAATTTTGTGTAAATTAAGAGGCTATGGAGACAGATGATCTGGGGATTCATTATTCGATGAATCTAGCACCTGAGCTTTGTAATTTTTTTTTTTTTTTCAATTGTACAGAAGTCATTTTCCACCTGTAGCTAATTTTGGCAATGTTTTGGATAGTTCAGTGTTTTTTAATAGCAGGACTAGTTACATAATTTGTGAGGCCCAGAGCAAAAAAAATGTAGTTCCCCTTGCTCAAAATTAGTAAGAATTTCAAGACAGTGACAGCAGAGCATTAAACCAAGCATGGAGCCCTTCTAAGTGCAGGGCTCATGAAGCTGACCCTGTTTTTGGTAACCCCTGGTTTAGTGAAGTCTAGGCTGGTTACAGCCACCCACTCCTCTTCCTTTTCACTCTGACATCCTCCTCTCTTTTGTGCTCCTGCCTCTCTTCATTGTTCTCCAGGTCTGAATAAGCTTGTCCATTTCTTATGATCCCAACAAACCTTTTCCTCCACCCTCAATGTATGCTTATGTTTGAGAAGCCCTTTGTGTACTGCATGGGGGACTAAAAAGAGAAGCAGGAAATGGGAGACCCAGGCATCCCCAGAAACCCTACATTGCCTGCATGGTCTCCCAGCTACTCTCCACAACTACTTCACACCTACATTGTCTCCAAACCTCAGACCCACTCCCCTCTCTCCTCCCGTTCATCCTTCAGATGACAATAGCCATCTTCCCAAATCCACACTTTCAGCCTTCCTGTCTGCACCCATCCCAACCCTCTGGAGAAGCAGAGATTCTGCTTTTTTTTCTAAGACTAATCCTTCCACCTCTGCTTTGGATTCCTCTCCACCTTAGCCTATCATGTATCTCTTTTTGCTCCTTATTCAGCTGTATCATTTCCATTGGCACCTGTGTCAAAATTCAATTGACCTTAGATGTGAGGGTTTATTTCTGGAGTCTCAATTCTATTCTGCTGATATATACATGTCTATGTTGTCTATCTTGATGCTAGTACCACACAATCTTTTTTTTTTTTTTTTTTGATTATGCAGAGAAGGAGTTTATTAAAAGGGTATAGAGGAGTCCACAAAATCATTGAGAGGACTGAAGAACCAGGCTAGAGGCTAAACTCCAGAAACATATCTTCGACTATGCTGTAGAACTGGCCTGATGAGAAAGCCATGGCTGTCACCATAATGAACATGATGCTATAGTTTGTTCTGCTGCAATATCTGCACCAGGGATTAGACTTTCTTCCCCCACCAGTGCATCTGACTGGCAGAGCCCAGGCCACGTGTCTGCACAGCAGTTGCAGGGGAGACTGCGGAAGTAAGCTCTTCCCACACCAAAGAGTACTTACAAGATGTCAGGCATCACAAACATGACCAATGTCCTCTACAAATGGACAGTCGCACAGTCTTCCCTTGCTCCTGGCTCATAATTGTACATCTGAATATTGACGTGTACACAATAAGGATACTTACATAGATAAATGTGGGAGCTTGACCGAGAACACTCTAAACTCTTTTCCTACCTTTGCAGCTGATTTTGCTTTTCGCCATTGGATGCTTTAATTTAGCCATCTAGAAAATTAATGTAATACCATCTACCAGATGCTGAGAATCAGCAGTTATAGTAATGCATTCTGAAGTCTTTGGATAAAAAGCACTCCAAAGATGCACTGTATCATTATTTAAAATAGATGATTTCTAATGAAAATGCAAAGTTCAAAGGGCTTGATGGCTTCTCAGGATGCAAAATGGGCAATACCTGGTATATTAACTTAATAAACCAGTCCCAAAGTGTTTGCCTTACTCTTTTTCCTGCTCCTCTGTGGGCATTAGGAGGCAAAAATATGCAGGAAAGGTAATAAGCATAATCAGTCTCAACATACGAGCTTATTATGTTGGCTGCCTGCACAGTTGGAGCCTTCTGGAGCTAGTCACAGCCCTTTTGCAAAGTTCATTGGGTTGAACTTTTCCAATACATCCTCATTCCAGGTAGGTTGAGAGGTAGAGAAGCTACAGATGACGCCCCTGATAGGACCATTTACTTGACCACACAATCTTTTGTGGCTTTTCCATAAGTTTTGGAATCAGGGAGTGTGTGTCCTTCAACTTTGTTCTTTTTCAAGATCATTTTGGCAATTTTGGGTCCCTTGAATTTTCATAAGAGTTTTAGGATTGACTTATCAATTACTGGAAAGAAGCCAGCTGAAATTAGCATGGAGATTGCATTAAATCTGTAGATCAGTTTGGGAAGGAGTGCCATTTTAATGATATTGTCTCCCAGTCCATGAATATGGGATGTCTTTCCTTTTATTTACATTTTCTTTAATTTCTTTCAACAATGGTTTGTAGTTTTCTGAGTACAATTTTTAGACCTCTTTGTTAAATTTATTCCTAAAAAGCTTATTCTTTTTGATGCAATTATAAATGGAGTAGTTTTCTCAGTTTTATTTTCAGAATGTTAATTCCTAGTATATAGGAATACAATTGATTTTTTAATATTGATCTTGAATGCTACAATCTTGCTGAAGTTGTTTATTAGTTCTAATAGTTTTTTATTGGACTCCTTAGGATTTTCTATATACAAGATCATGTTATCTGCAAATAGAAATAGTTTTATTCTTCCTTTCCAGTTGGATGTTTATTTCATTTTCTTGCCTACTTGCCCTGGCTAGACTTTCCAGTACAACGTGTAGAAGTGGCAAGAGTAGGCACCCTTGTATTGTTCCTGATCTTAGGGGAAAAGCATTCAGTCTTTTACCATTGACTATGATCTTAGCTGTGGGTTTTATATTGATGTTCTTTTTCAGCTTGAGGAAATTCCCTTCTATTCCTAGCTTGTTGAATGCTTTTATCATGATTGAGTGTTGAATTTTGCCAAATGCTATTTATGCTTTATATTAAGATGATCATGTGGCTTTTTTCTTTATTCCACTGATATGGTGCATTACATTAATTGATTTTTCTGATATTCATTCCTAGAATAATCCCACTTGGTCATGGTGTTTATAGTTATAGATTGCTGTATTTAGCTGACTAGTGTTTTGTTGAGGATTTCTGTGTCTTTATTCATGACAGACATTGGTCTGTAGTTTTTTTTTCCCTATGACATCTGTTTCTTTTTGGTTTCTTCATTTGTTGTATGCCCTCAGGACAACTTTCAGAGACTTTAAATGGTTGTATTTAAAATATTTTCCCCAGTTATGGTTGCTTCCTGGGAAGGGGGTCCACAGGCTCCTCATATTGCCATCCCAGAAGCCCCCATTGGCTTTTAAATAAACTCGAGTCTTCATCACTAAAAAACTAAATTTTATCCTGTTTCAACCACTGCTCTATTTCTTTTTGCTTTTGCTGTCAAAGTTCTATCTATATTTCTTCTTTTCCAAGTTGTTCCTCAATCATTCTAAAAGACTTTTTCTGGGCCCATCAATCCTGAAAAATCAGCTTATCCTCAGGTCACCAGTGACTTCCACATTTCAATATCAGTCCAGTATTTTTCATGTCTCATCTTATTTTGTCTGCCAGCAGCATCCTGACTCCGTCAACTGTTTGCTCTTTATTGAACAGTCTTCTCTTGACTTCTGTGACTGGCACTCCCCTGGATTGACTCCTACCTCTCTGGTTGCTTGTTCTCTGCCTTCTTTGCAGGCTTATTCTCCTCTCCCAGCCATTAAGGAAGGGACTTCTCAAGGCCAGGGGATGGGCTCTGTCTTAGTTGTCATTGCTGAGAATCAAATTGCCTCCAAATTTAGCAGCTTAGAACAACGAGCATATATCATCTCACAATTTCTCTGGGACAGGAGTCTGGGTGTCTCTGGCTCAAAGTCTCTTGAAAGGTTGCAATAATGGGGTTGGCTGGGGCTGCAGCCATCCAAGAACTTGACTGGGACTGTCAAATCTGCTTCTAAGCCCCTTCACGTGGTTGCTGGCAGGATTCACTTCTTTACTGGATGTTGAATTAAGGACCTCAGGTCCTCACTGACAGTTGGCTGGAAGCCTCCTTCAGTTCCTTGCCATATTGGTCTGTCCATAGGGCAGTTTACAATATGGCAACTGGCTTCCTTCAAGATGAATGATTGAGTGTGAGGCACCCAAGATGGAAGCCAGTTTTTTTGTAACCTAATCTTGGATGTGACATCCCATTACTTTTATGGTATTTTATTCTTTGGAAGTGAGTCACTAGGTCTAGCCCACGTTCAAGGGGAGTGATCACACAGGAAATAAATACAGGAGGTAGGGATTATTGGGGACATCTAAAAGCTGCCAACTACTGTCTCCCTTCTTTTCTCACTTGCTACCCTTTTCTTAGACAATCGCAGGTATATCTAATTGTCAATTTCAAATCATACAAGAGGGAGAGGATTGACAAACTTATATTTTCAGTCTAGACTTTTTCTCACTAGGCTTACATCCAGTTGATTAACTGATCATTTGTTGTATCACTTGGACTTCTCAAAGTTTCTTCAAAAGCAACATGTCTGAAATTAGACTCATGGATTTCCTTCAAACCTGGTCTTGTTCCATTATTCCCTATGTGTTAGTTAAGGTACAGGCTAAGACATGAGATAGAAAGACAAGACTTAAAAAGATAGATGTTTCTCTCTCAAGTAACAGTGCAGAGGTAGATGGATAGTCCAGCTCTCCTCTACATGGTGTCTGGTTGCTCTGCTATCCCTTCTGGTGTGACTTCACCTTCATGGTCAAAGTCAACGCACTAGCCCCAGAACAGGGAAAGAACGGAAATGATGAGTAAACAAAATTTCAATTTTAACGGATGTGACCCAGAAGAAGCATACATCTACATCCACTCATAACCACAGCTAGCTGTAAAGAAGTTTAAGAAATCGAATCTCTAGCTAGGAACAGCCATATCCCCAGCTAAAACTTGGGGGATTATATTACTACCTTACTCTGAGTTTCCCTCAGAGCAGAGTTTAAGGCAGAGGGCTTATGTGCTCTTATTTGATTAGGGAGTAAAAGCTCAGGGAATAGGAGTAAGTAACAAGGAGAGTGAAGGAGGAAGGAGGTAGAGCGCAGATGAGGACGCATATTGACTTGACCAATCTGTAAGACCATGATCCTACGTTGTATAAACTGCCCCTGAGAGCAAGCCCCCTGGGAGAGAATGAGGGAAGCGTTTCTCCATTGGCTTCTGTCTCCCATTGGTCAAAAGTTTGCCCCCTGGAGTTCTGTCTCTTCTGCCCTTCTGGGTTGTGCATGCACCGAGCAGAGTCCAGCCATATCGACAGGGAAGCCTGAGATGAGAGGCAAGATGAGCCAGGCATGGGCCCAGCAGTGAGAAGTCTTCAGACTGTGCCTGTTTTCAATTCATCAAGGCTTCACCAAGCTGGGACAAAAGGTAGACGAGCCCAAGAAAGAGGACTGTGATGCAATCACTAAAAAGAGAAGGAGTAAATAGATACTGGGGTTCAGTGACCAGTTTTTGCCACACCCTGTTTCCATGAATGACACCCCTATTCATTTAGTTCCAGCAAGTGAGAAACCAGAGATATCCTGACATCTCCTTTTTCCTTATACCCATATCCAATCCAAAATATCTCTGAAATCTGTTTGCTCCTTTTCGTTTTGACCTCCATACACTTAATCCAAGTTCCCATCAACTCTCGTGGAGACTCAGAATTGGACTCTCTGCATCCACTCTTGTCCTCTTTCCTATCCAATGTCTATGTACAACAGCCAGAGTGGCTTTGCTGAAACACCCAGTTGGATCATGTCTCCACGCCCTGCTACTTAACACCCTTCAAAAGCCTCTCATTCCAGGGAGGACAAAGAGAAAACTCAAGGTGGCCATAAAGCCCTGAGGGGTTTGGCCCCTCGCCTCCTCTTATAACATTGTCCCCATTGTCCTCTATTTCAGCCTCATCCATCTTTTTCTGGCCCTCAGTTTCTCAGTGCTTCAGGCTTCAGCAGAACCCTTACACAGTCTCTGCCCACTGCCTGCCATGATCTGCCTTTTTCACCTACCACATTTTCATTTTGCAGCTCTCAGTGCAGCTACCACTTCCTCGGGGAAGTCTTTCCTGATTAGGTCAAACCCCTATAGTAACAGATATGTCTGTTTCTGGTCCTAGATTCCCATCAGGCAAGCTAGGTATGTATCTTGGGCATTAGCAAAGCAGGGTTACTCCCAATTTTTAATAATATACTATTTGATTTTTGTTTCTGTAAAACAGTATCAAAAAAGTCATAGGAAAAATAAGACACTTTTTGGGGTTTCTTTATACTTATCTTTTGATTCTGTTTGTTTTTATTTTAAATTGACTACTAGGGTGTCATCATATCGTCAGTACTTACCATCTCCGAAAATCAGATGCTGAAACTCTGAATGTGGATATAACTCTCCTTGTAATATTTTCTGCAGTTGCAGCTTTACGTTTTTATGTCAGGAGTTAATAGGTGTCTGTCTCTCCAACAAGGCCCTACTTCTCTCGAGGGCAGAGGCCTTGGTGGTGTTTTGACTCAAGGTTCCCTCCAGTGTGACACTCAATCAACATCTGTTGAGTGGGTGAGACGCAGCTCTGTCCCCTCAGCCTCTTTGTGCTGAAGTTCACCCATCTTGTCAGAGAGGCTAGTGCCCAAGAAACGGAAACATGTATTTCCAGAGTGAAAAAGCAGGAAAGTGAAAAAGCACATACACGTATTTAAAAGATAATATGATTAACTATATCTCCATGTGGCCTTCAGGGTCCCAGGACTAAGACTGGAATTGCTTGGAGGGGGCCATGGATAAAGAATATTTCCGTTTACATGTTTTGCACTCGGGCCAACCCTGCTGTACTAAAACTAGTGGGAAATATTTCAGTACAAAGTTTGTTGAGAGAAAAAGTTCAGATATGGGGCTTAGGAGACGAGCCAAGGCAATAGAGCATATAAAAGATTTGCTGTACGTTTTAAAAATGGCTGAAAGTATTGGGGACTGCTAATTTAGAAAGCCGAGCCCTAGATCTTGGGGCTTGCCCTTATGAAGCTTGTTACTGCAAAGGAGAGGTTAAGCCTACTTACAATTATGCCCAAGAGTCACCCCCAGAGAACCTCTTCTGTTGCTCAGATGTGGTCTCTCTCTCTAAGCCAACTTGGCAGGTAAACTCACTGCCTTCCCCCCCGCCATGGAACATGTCCCAAGGGTTTAAATCTCCCTGGCAAAGTGGGACATGACTTCTGGGGATGATTCTGGACCTGGCATCATAGGATTGAGAAAGCCTTCTTGACAGAAAGGGAGAAAAGAAATGAAACAAAATAAAGTTTCAATGGCTGAGAGATTTCAAAGGGAGTGGAGAGGTCGTTCTGGAGGTTATTCTTTTGCATCATATAGATGTTCCTTTTTATAGTTTAGTGTATCAGAATAGCTAGAAAGAAATACCTGAAACTGTTGAACTGTAATCCAGTAGCCTTGATTCTTGAAGATGATTGTATAACTATATAGCTTTTATGGTGTAGCTGTGTAATTGTGAAAACCTTGCAACTGACACTCTCTCTTTCTTTCTTTTTTTTTTTTTTAATCTTCATTTTATTGAGATATATTCACATACCACGCAGTCTTACAAAACAAATCGTACTTTCGATTGTTTACAGTACCATTACATAGTGGTACATTCATCACCCAAATCAATCCCTGAGACCTTCATTAGCACACACACAAAAATAACAAGAATAATAATTAGAGTGAAAAAGAGCAATTGAAGTAAAAAAGAACACTGGGTACCTTTGTCTGTTTGTTTCCTTCCCCTATTTTTCTTCTCATCCATCCATAAACTAGACAAAGTGGAGTGTGGTCCTTATGGCTTTCCCAATCCCATTGTCACCCCTCATAAGCTACATTTTTATACAACTGTCTTCGAGATTCATGGGTTCTGGGTTGTAGTTTGATAGTTTCAGGTATCCACCACCAGCTACCCCAATTCTTTAGAACCTAAAAAGGGTTGTCTAAAGTGTGCATGAGTGCCCACCAGAGTGACCTCTCGGCTCCTTTTGGATTCTCTCTGCCACTGAAGCTTATTTCATTTCCTTTCACATCTCCCTTTTGGTCAAGAAGATGTTCTCCGTCCCACGATGCCAGGTCTACATTCCTCCCCGGGAGTCATATTCCACGTTGCCAGGGAGATTCACTCCCCTGGGAACTGACACTCTCTTTATTCAGTGTATGGACAGAAGAGAAAGAACATAAAAACAGTAAATAAATAAATAATAGGGGGATGAAGGGTATGGTATGTTTTGGGTGTTTTTTTCATTTTTATTATTTTAATTTTTTTTGGAGTAATGAAATGTTCAAAAAGTGATTGTGGTGTTGAATGCACAGCTGTATGATGATACTGTGAACCACTAATTGTACACTTTGGATGATTCTCTGGTATGTGAATATATCTCAATAAATTCGCATTAAAAAAATGGTGGCTGAAGTGAGCAAGAGTGGAGTCTTGGGCTTGCTATCATGCAAACAACCACACGGTGGCGCTGAGGCCCAGCAATAAGGCTCCTTGTCTCCAGGAACATGTCAATATTTTTCCTTATCAATTGCAAAATTTTTTAAAAGTCTTAGTCTCTTTCTAGTCCATAATTTCCCTTTTGAAACAGGTATAAATATTTTTCCTTTTGATGTATTATCTTTACAGAGTGACATGCTTGAGGAACAGTCATGAATAATACTGAGTTTGATTCAGTCTCTTGTTTTTACTCCTGCACCAGCCAAAGAGAAAATGACAAGACAAGAACATTTCTTCTCCTCTATTCATGTCATAACATGATGTTGGATTATTACAGTGGGGTGGTTTTAGCCACATTGTAAGAGAGAATCTATAGCTTAAAACACTGAACTGGGCAGAGAGACCTGGGGCTTGATTCTCCAGGAGATGGGGTGGGGTTGGGGCCCCCCACGAGCTGTTTTTAGGACCTGTTCAGCCTCAGAATCATCCGCTCCTATGACTGTAGGCAAGTGCCCTTCGCTAAGGGTTCTTCTGGCCCCAAAGCTGTAGGATTCTGGGTGGGAATTCCAGCCGTCTTGGGAGCCCAGAGGGAGAGGCCAGGTTTGGCTGGGTCCTCTGGGCACGCAGCCTGTGTGGGGGTGGTGGTGGTGAGGGGTGGGCGGGCCACCCCTGAGGCTGGGACTTGTGGGGCTCAGGGGAAGGCCGAGGCGGAGTACCAGCTCATGTCCACCAGAGGTCAGCATTGCCAAGGGGTCAGAGGCACAGTGAATGCCCAGCTGGGCCCAGGATAATCTTGAAAGGAGCTTGGATCTCCCATCTGTCCTGACTCCTGAGTCATTTATTCCACCTCCCTAAGCAGCCCTTGGCCCCGAGTGGTCGCAAGGGTGGGAGATACTGTAGCATGGGTGTCATGCCTTCCGGGCAAGGGTAGATTGGCATTAGGTGCCTGCGGCGTTTACCCCTCTGTGCTCACACGCCACAGCTGATTATCCAACTGGCCGCTGCCCAAGCCTTGGGCAGGCAGAGCAGGAACCTTCGCACCTCAAGAAACTACCATGGAAAGTATTAGAATGACGAAGGACATAAAAAAATTCGGCTTTACAGGTTGTTCCAGGCCGTGAGTTATATACCCTGGTGTTAAGACGTGGGTCCCGGAACCAGACATCCTAGGTGGGAATCTCACATCTGATACTTATAAATTGAGGGACCTAGACAAGTTTCTTAATGTCTTTGTGCCTCCGTATCCACATCTGTGAAATGGGACTATAATCATTCCCATTTATCTTTATTGATTCCCCTATCCCATTGGAATAATTGTGAGGATGATGTGAAGTCATTATAAAAGGCAGTGCTTACTGAACATTTATTCTGTGCCAGGCATGGACCTAAGTCTTTCAGGCTAATATCTTATGATTCTGATAACCACAGTAGATTATTACCCCATTTTACAGTTGATGAAACTGAGGCTGGAAGAGGTACAGTGCAGTGGAGCCAGATTTGAAACCAGGCATTTGACCTCCAGAGTTTACTCTTTTAATCATCAGTCTTCATTAGAACAGTGCCTGTGGACCTGGAGTCAGCACTCAATTAAAAAAATTATGATTATTACTAGTAGTGTTATTGCTATTACTATGGAGTTGTTGTGGTTTGATCTCTTGTCTACACTGCACAATCTCAAGGCATGTTGGTTGGCCAATTCTCCTTTCACCATGAAAGCCATGAGCCATAGGCAAACAGCCCCAGGTGAATTTTTCTTTATTCAACCCCAGTCCTGCAGTCAGGCTGTTGAAAAATGGGCCTGTGCTGTGATGTAGGAGAAAGCTGGTTCCATCTAGGAGGTCCCTCCGATGCCCCCCTTCAGCAAAGCAATAGCAGGTCAGATTTGGGTGCAGACTCAAGCCTTGTCTTGGGAGAGAACCTCCTTGCTGCAGAGTTCTCAGGCTTCTAGTGTAGAGCCCAGGGTTTGAATCCTTTCTCTGTTACTCAAAAGCCCCTTGATCCTGAGCCCATGATGTAAGTCTCCATCACTTTGGCTTAAAAAGGGCATCAAGATGTAATTTACTTTATGACATTTTAGTGGAAAATACATTGGGAAAATGCAATGAAATGTGCTTCCACAGTGCCTGATAATAAAATTTACCTCTACCTGTTTTATTGCGATAAGCTTTATGTGTTACTGGTAGCTATGTTATATGGGGCTGCACTTTGGGGAGGAGAGAGAGCACACCCCTCCCTGAGACCACCTTGTGATAAACCACCAAGGACTGGAAGATGTAAATGAGTTGTCCCCTTAATTAGCCTTTGGTCTGGACAACTGCATCTGTTTCCTAATGAGCCTCCCCATTCCAGCCACCCTCAACTATGCTCCAGAAGGAATGTTCTAAAGCTTTGAACTGATGCTTTAGCTCTGTGTGGTCCAAAAGAAGTATGATGTGAGCCACGTATATAATTTTAATCTTTCTAGAAGCCACATTAAAAAAAGCAAAAGAAACAGGTGAAATTAATTTCAACAATATATTTTATTAACCCTGATTTATTCATAAGATCACCGTTTTGACATGTTATCAATATACAAAATTATTAATGAGGTATTTTGCATTCTTATTTTCATGCTAAGTCTTTGAGACCCAGCACTCACCTCCGTGCTCACTGGCCACATTTCCAGTGCTCAACAGCCACATGTGGCCAACGGCCAATGTACTGGGGGGCAGGTTGAGCTCTTGAGTGGCCCTTTATCAGCCATAAAATGGTTGTTGACTTTTCCAGCCTCTTCTAATTTGCACCCTACGACATTTTAAGGTCTTTCTCTCCCATCTCTGCACCTTTGCCCACACTTCCTGCCTGTGTGGAATTCTCTGCAGGCTGCTGGGCACTTTGCCTCTACCCTCTTGTTGAATCTTCACACCAGTCCTATGAAGTAGTTACTACAATGACTCCCATTTTGCAGGTGTGATAACCAAGGCTTGACATGAATGGGTTCCTTGTCCAAGGCAATGTGACTGATAAGTAGCAGCACCGGTATCCTGATTCCAGCACCTGGGCTCTGAAGCACTCTGCTCCACAGAACGTCACACTTCTGAATGAGCTGTGATGTAGCCAACTGAAATGGGAATGAATGAGTATTTGCTCATCAGAGGTATTTAAGAGGCTGTTGGAGGGCTGTCAGATTGGCGTGCAATCGAGAAGACGTCTGCACCGGTTTGGGGTGGAGGAGGTAGATGGAGGATGCTCTCTGCAGCTCAGTGAGCCTGGGATGCCTTCCCTTGCCCAGAAAGGGCCTACTCCAGGCAGCCTAGATGGGGCCCATGGTCTCTACTGCCTGCCCCTGCCCAGGGCAGATGCTCGATTTCCTCCTTTTTCAACTGTGCAAGGCTCCAGCCCTCCCTGTGCAGCCTCTGGACTGATTGTGTTGATCTTCTCCCCTGGAAGATGGACCTCACATCCTCCCATTGTCATTGCTGATACAGTACCTCATTAATTTAGACTCACTGTAAATATTTTTGGCAACACCGCGTTTCTCTCCCAAAGGCTGGTCGGGCTGGTGTGAGCTGGGCCAGGGTCCCATTTGCCTCTTCCTGACCTCCTTCCTGCCGCCACTCAGCTTCCTGTCCTGCCGCCCCTGCCCGAGCCCCTCCTCTCGGCTCAACAAAGGCTCCCAGGAGACAGGCTTCCTCTGTACGGGGTCTTCAGGGGTGGGAGGGAAAGATGGGGTGGCTCAGCGGGCAGCTGGGACACCTATAGAATCCCTGTGCCTCTCTGAGCCTCGCTTGCTTCATCAGTAAGGTCGAGTGTGTGGACTCGATAGTCAGGCGTAACCTTTCCACCATCAAAGCCCACTTGGCTTGACTTCCCGCCACCCCCATCCCCCCTGACTGAGTTCTCTTTTTGGAAGGATTTTGTTTATGTAACCCACCCCGTTTATTAAACAATCATTCATCTTCTCATTTTTAATTCATCAAAGGCATTCTTAGTGGCATGAAGTAAACAGGGTCACCACCCCCAGGAGTTAAAATTCAAGCTCCAGGGGCCAGCCCTTGACATTTAGAGAGCCTCGGTTATCTTACTATGGGAGAAGACATGCCATTTCAAAATATTTATGAAATACTGATGCTGGCCCTGGGCTACCTCCTCTTCTCCTCATTACCGTCGTCTGGGGTCTAGGACCTCAAACTTGGGAATCAGTGACGTAAATGAATTTCAGGAGACTTTCCAGTTACAGGTGAGGGGAACCCAGCTCCCCAGCCTGTTGTCTTGGTGAAGGCCTTGACTGCTTCTGAGGTTCTAGAAACTGGTCCTACTGGCTGGGGTGCCTTTTATCAGAGGCCCGCAGTGCACAGTGCCCTGGGCTAAGAAATGGGGGTGGGAGGTGGGTGAGTGTGGGTGAGGGGGTGGGAGGGGGTGGGGAGGAGAGCAAAGGCTTCCAGACCCCCGTGGCTCTTGGTCTACCTCTCGGGGACAGGAACAGGTAGGTACATGGAGGGAAGAATGGATTCTGATCTGATCCTGCCCGTCCATTGATCTGCTCCACTGAGAGGGGTCAGTTTGCCTCTGTCTTTTGACCTCTTTAGCAAGAAACTTAATTCTCCAGCTACTCCTGGGGCCATGGCTACAATTCCCAGAATCAAGGAAAGCAGGACTCAGCTGGTCCCATGCTCTCACATACAGGGAAGGAAATCGAGGATCAGAGAAGGGGAGAGTGTGGTCCAGGGCCACACAGCAAGTGAATCACTCAAGGTTTCAGCTCCATCTCCCTGACCCCAAGAGACCTTCCTAGTCTATCCTGGCTGAAAATGCCCCTTTCTTTCATTCTCCATCTCATTACCCAGTTTAACTTTCTTTGCAGTGCTTATCACTAGCTGAGTCCGTGGCCTTCATTTATTTGTTCGTGTTTTTGCCTCTAGAATGTAAGCGCAGAAGAATGGGGACATGGTCTGAATCGTTGTGTACCCACCTAGTGCTTATAACAGTGGCTGGCACAAGGTGGCTGCTTCATAAATATTTGCTGAGTGAGTGAATCAGTGGCCAAGAGGGAATTGGGACTTAGGTTCCTGGCTCCCGGGCCAGTGGGCTTTTGGGCATTCTTTGTCCCCAGAGCCCAGGACCCCGTTGCCTGGGAGTTTGACGTGGTGCCAAATGGCCAGAGAATGAAGGGGGAGGGTTGAGGCGGCTCTGCTTTAATTGTCAGGAGGCATCTGGCCATTTGTTTTTGGTCAGATAAGCTGCTAAAGTGGGTCTTGTGTGTGTGTTTAGGGCTGGGATGGGGGTGTGTGGCTGGAGAAAGGGGAGGGGGAGTTCCAAATTATGGGCTGGGCAGCCAAGTTTCGTTCTGCCTCCTTCCCTCCCCTCCCCTCCCCTCCCCTCTCCTTCCCCTTGGATAACACCACCAGCTGTTAGGGACACAGCTGCGGCTGCCTCCTGGGAAGGAGAGAAAAGGGCCCTGTTACCCGGGGTGAGTTCCGAAGCTGTGGAGTTCAAAGCAGAACTGTGAAGTGAGGAGGCAGGAGCGGAGAGCTGGGAGGGAGGAGGTGAGAAGTCAGCAAGGGGCAGGGAAGGCAGCGCTTTCGCTTTGATGTCCACAGCCCAGAGCTTCTGGGTGAGGAGGTCCCAGGCAGAGAGGTTTGGCTTTCCCCCACCTTGTCCCGAAGCTTTGGAGAGATCCAGTTAACCACCCCTTCCTGTCCTCCACAGGGACAGGATGCTTATCTAGATCCCATGCACATAAGCGAGTATGCGGGTGCAAGCCCATGCACGTGTGGGCCAGCACACGCGCCCGCCCCATGCACACACTTACTCCAGGACTGCTCACCAGCACCTGCGGGCATCAGGCTCAAGCAACCACACTGTGCACACACAAATGCTGCACTCACGAAGTGTGCACAGACCCACACATCCACAGGCCCAGGGTCAAGCCAGTCTCTGCTTTCCAGGCCAGGAACAAATCTTGGGGGCAGCGAGGAATGAGGTCTATTGAATCCCTGACTCCAGAAGCCTCCAAGCAGTCTGGGCTCGCCTCAAAGGGTGACGTGGCAGGCTTGGGGCACTGTTCTGCCAGGAGCCATTCATCTCAGGCTCCTCACCATGCCCTGAAGAAATCATCCAGGAGAGAGAGGAGTCCCCGAGGAGACCCACTTGGGCCTCTCCGGGGCAGACCAGCCCCGAGGAAGCTGCCCAGCAGCCCTGCGTTAACTGCTGGTTTGCCAAATGGCTCCAGATAGATCATTCTGGTTCAACTGAGCAAAAAGGTGTCTTTGTTAATGCAGTGGACTAGCCCCCGGGTGAAGACCCAGGCTTCCCCAACCGGCTCCTGAGTGAATGTCTGTCTAAATCTTTAATTCAACAGATATTTACCAGGCGCCAAGTTGAAGGGAACAGAAACAAAAGGCAGGGTCATCCTTCTACTGGTCCTACTAATCTTTCATCTTCTCTGTTGGATGGTGCAACGTGGGGTGGTTGGGACAGGGAGGTTGGGTGTCAGGCTGGGAGGAGTGAGGCTGCCATAGCTGGGGGACACTGGGCCCATCTGGCTCCAATTAGCTTTTGGCTGGAGGCTGTATCTTATCAGCACTCTATGCCCTCTGGCCCCAAACAGTGGGTCCCAGGCCCCATTTCCAGTGAGTTCTTCCCAGGAGATTAACTGCTTCTTTACTACCTCTGAGGCAGAGAGCCTGGAGGCTGAGAACTAGAGAGATGGATCCACATCTTCTCCCTTGCTGGGTCTCCAGGATCCCATCTGATACCCGGGACCCAAGTGGAAGCAAGTGGAGGGAGGGAGAATGGGACCTGGCTTCAGGGACCTGGCTCCCCTCCCTCTATGTTCCTTGCTACTAAGGGCATGGGGTGCATGCATTTTTCTGGAAAATCTGGTACCATCGGGGGGACTCAAACTTGGCCTTAATCTTCAATGTCCTCAGTAGAAATTTTTATTCATAACAAGGCCACCTATTGTGATCTGACCCGAGCCAAACTGTTCCTGCAGAAGTCTTAGGTAGAAATTGCTACTGAAAGAGTTTGACTGAAAGCTAACCATTTTCCCCAACTCGCTATTGGGTAATGATGAAAATCATTTGCCACCTGCACAGACTTCTATTAGACCACATGCAAGCAGGCCCCCGACAGTTCCTTCCACGTGCTCTAGGGACTCCCTGAAGCCCGTCTCTGCGTTGTTTAGGGTGTCCCCATTCTGCAGACAGCCTGGATTCCAGAGGTGGGCTCTGTTACCCTCCCAGCTGGCAGCAGGCAACTAGGAATCCTCATTTCTGATGGCCCCACACGGGTCAGTTTCTGGATCAAGCCTAGGGTGCTAACTCCAAGGGTGCAGACTTTGTAGCCAGTGGGGAGTGCGTCTCAAATATTTTAGCTAAACTGTTTTTAGTTTCACCCAAGAGAGCTCACTTGGTAGTATATTACAGGTATCCTGGCATTGTCCCACATTTCTATCATTTAACAGTTGATAATCCTCCAGAAGTGATGAAGCGGTGGAATTCTTTTCTTTGGGAGGAATAGTGGTACAGGTCACGGACTCCAGACATTTCCAGTTCACACTTTAGCCCTGGGTGAGCTTGGCAAAGTTACAGCACCTCCCTGTGCCTCAGTTTCCTCATGTTTAAATTCAGGCTTATGAGAGAACTACTTCCTAGTGTTGTGCCGAATTGAAAGACATAATAAATGTCCGATCCGCAGTAAGTGCTCTGTCCTGTAATTTTCATGAGAACCATTGACAGGTTAATCATTTCCCACTACCTTTAGGCTAAAGGTCACCCTAGGCTCTCAGGATCTTTCTTATTTTTCTCTCCAGCCTCCTATCCTGAACCTCCCATTGGAACTCCATCCTAAGTCTGCTGCCTTGCTTGTTTTCATTTCTCTATCTTTGCACATTATTTTCCTCCCTCTGCTCTATCCTCCTTGTTGTTCTCCGACCTTCTATTCTTGGCCAGCTCCTACTCAAAGGGTACCAGCTGGGGGCCCGAGGACATGTTTTCCTTGTTCTGCCCTATTTTCTTTTTATTGAATTAATTTCCCAAATTTACGAATAAGGAAATTTCTCAAAAAACATCCAGAATTTGAAATTCTCCTGAAGAATGAGAAAGAACTGTAATGCTGGGTTCCCCACTTCTGCACAGCAACCGAAGGCTGGAGCTGGGGAGGCCATCTCGTGATGGAGGTTGCTTGCTTCAGTTTGCCACAGTCTCCACTATTCCCTATTGCCCCAAACTGGCTTCTTAATATATACACACTCAGCCTGGTCCCTGTGGGCATTTGGCTCCTAGCTTTGTAAACTCTTTGCCTTGGATGTGGCCAAGACTTACTTCCTGATTTCGCTCCATATCACCCCTGCCCAGCTTTCGGTGACCTTCCCCATGTAGGGGGATGGAGGAAAGAGTGCATATTCTTTATCTTAACTCACGCCTCTTTCTTTCCTCTCTGGGCAAAGGTCCTAGAGAGGTGATCAGTGGGGTAAAGTGAGTTTCTATGGGACTGTCCACAGCAGCTGCCCATTTCCGTGCCTCTTCCTGTGGCCACAACCTCCTGACCTCCATGTGATCTTATTATACAAAACCTCCTGATCCGCAAAGAGCAGGGAAAACCAGGAGAGGAAAGGAGGAACCTGGCAACCAAAATCTGTCTACACCCTCATCACATAGTACTGCATACTCTTGTTCCTCTGGGTTCAGACTCCTCTCTCTACCTGCTCCCTAATTCCTCTAACCACTTACTTGCTCATTCACTCAACAACCACTTACTGATCACCTACAATAAGCCAGGCACTGTGTTAGGTGCTTGGAGAGGAAGAAAAGGAAATAACTAAGAGTAAAAGAACTTACCCTGCGACCTGGGGCAGGACATCTATCTTGTCGGGCCTCGGTCTCCCCACAGGTAATGACTTTTTCAGGGATGCTTTTGTCTGGGATTTCTTTCACCCTGCGACTCTCTCCTGGACCCTCTAAAACTTCCTGTGCAATCTGCCAACTGCAATTTACTGCTGGCTTCTGGATTCTAGAGAAATTCCCCTGTAACAGTGTCTACAAACCACAGCGCTTCCCAGAGAGAGGGACAAGGCTGAGGGGTAAAGGAGGGTGATGTGAGGGGTGGAAAGAGGGTCCTAGAGATCAGCCAGGTTGTCTGGGTGGGGCCTGGGAACCCAGGGGGCAATGAGGGGCCAGACCTGCCTGCTGGGAGGGGCTTGCCAGATGCTTGGCCTGTCTTGCGAAATCTCACACCCTCTCCTTCCCCCCCACCCATCCTGGCTCCAGCTTAGGCTGGATTTCAGTCTGCATAATTTGACCCATTTAGAGGGGGATGGGAGGGGGTTGAGAACCGGAGGGTGGAGAGGACTGAGGAGGGAGTGCCCCAAAGAGTAGGCAAGGACAGTGGCCAGAGGAAATTCCCAGGGGTTGGGACAGAGGCTGGCCTAAGGTGGGTGGCGGTCAGAGGGAGGAGGCGGTCCTGGAGGAGGGCAGGCCTGCAAACCACAGATAACAGTCTGCCCAGCACGGCAGGGGTCAATTTGGTCCACTTTGCCCAGGGACAAGAAGGGAAAAAAAAAAAAAAAAAAAGTGGGCTGTAACTTAAAGATCTTAAGACTCACAAGTGAGGGGCTGGTCTGGAGGTGGGAGGAGAGAGTGACAGCCAAGGAGGAGACAGAGACTCAGGAGAGCGTAAGGAAGCGTCTTCTTGGCTGAGGCTGGGGCGAGGCGGGAGAGGTTGGAGGGAAGTCTGCAGAGGAGAGACATCCTTTGGGGTCTGCAGATCTTCTCGTGCTCTGGGAAGTGCTTTGTGCACTTAGAGGCACCTCCAGCCCTTCCCACTTTCCAAGGCTCAAGCTGGAAGCTCGGGGTGCTTGCTGAGTTGGCGACACAGCCACCGAGCTGGTACCCCCTTGCCCAGCATGGAGGAAGGTGATGATTTTGACCACTACTACGGGGTGGACAACCAGTCCGAGTGTGAGTACATGGACTGGAAGTCCTCCGGGGCCCTCATCCCTGCTATCTACTTGCTAGTCTTCCTCCTGGGCACCACGGGCAACGGGCTGGTGCTCTGGACCGTCTTTCGCAGCAGCCGGGAGAAGAGGCGCTCGGCGGACATCTTCATCGCCAGCCTGGCCGTGGCCGACCTGACCTTCGTGGTGACCCTGCCGCTGTGGGCCACCTACACATACCGGGACTACGACTGGCCGTTCGGCACCTTCGCCTGCAAGCTCAGCAGCTACCTCATCTTCGTCAACATGTACGCCAGCGTCTTCTGCCTCACCGGCCTCAGCTTCGACCGCTACCTGGCCATCGTGAGGCCTGTGGCCAACGCGCGGCTGAGGCTGCGGGTGAGCGGGGCCGTGGCCACAGCCGTCCTGTGGGTGCTGGCCGCGCTGCTGGCCGTGCCCGTCATGGTGTTCCGCTCCACCGGCGACCTGGAGAACACCACCAAGGTGCAGTGCTACATGGACTACTCCCTGGTGGCCGCCTCTGGCTCGGAGTGGGCCTGGGAGGTGGGCCTGGGGATCTCGTCCACGGCCGTGGGCTTTGTGGTGCCCTTCACCATCATGCTGACCTGTTACTTCTTCATTGCCCAAACCATCGCCAGCCACTTCCGCAAGGAGCGCATAGAGGGCCTCCGGAAGCGGCGGCGGCTGCTGGGCATCATCGTGGTGCTGGTGGTGACTTTTGCCCTGTGTTGGATGCCCTATCACCTGGTGAAGACGCTCTACATGCTGGGCAGCCTCCTCCACTGGCCCTGCGACTTCGACCTCTTCCTCATGAACGTCTTCCCCTACTGCACCTGCATCAGCTACGTCAACAGCTGCCTCAATCCCTTCCTCTACGCCTTCTTCGATCCCCGCTTCCGCCAGGCCTGCACCGCCATGCTCTGCTGCGGCCAGAGCAGGTGTGGGGGTGTCTCCCACAGCAGCAGTGGGGAGAAGTCGGCCAGCTACTCCTCGGCGCACAGCCAGGGGCCTGGCTCCAACCTGGGGAAGGGTGGAGAGCAGGGGCCCGAGAAATCCATCCCCTACAGCCAAGAGACCCTTGTGGTTGACTAGGGCTGGGACCTGAGAGAAGCCTGGTGCCCTCTGCCCCTACCCTGCTCTTTGCCCTCTGAAAATCAGGTATAGTGACTGCACCTGCACCTTCCCTCTCGCACTTCACTCCCACCCCTTATCCCTGCCCCCTACCTGGGTCTCGCTGGCCTCTCACCTCTAATTGACTCTTTTTCCAGAGCTTTGCAGTAGGGGGCAAGGATCTGAGCCTGCAGACCCACCCTCAGCTGCTTAATATCTGCGAGGTGCACAAATCTCTTTTCTTAACTGCTTGGAGCCCCAGTTTCTCTATTTGTATAATAAGGTGGTAGTCACATTGACCCTAAAATGTTGATGTGATAGTCCTTGGCTCAGTAAAATTTAGTTTCTTATTATCTCCAGCACTCTCTCTTCCTTTTCAGTTTTCCCTTTACCTCTTCCGCCCTCTCCTTTCCCTCTTTCTTTGCAATCTTAGCTTTGAATCCTTACCTTCTGGCTCCAAACCCCTCTCCTTCAACTGGTCCCTGTCCCTCCATCCCAACTTCTCCCCCTTTTACCTCCTCCCTCTGAAGGGCTCCTAAGGGTTAAGTATCTGGAAGCTTGCAAAGACTGACCCTGTTTAAGCTCTTTATCCTGTTGCCTGAGACGCAGAGTTAGGGAATGGGCTGGGGTGGGGATGGGCTGTGTGTTGGCAAAGAATTAGCTCTCCAGCCCCTGGAGCTGGGAGCTCCAGAACTTTCCCTAAAATTGGATCAGTTCACTGTCATTTAAGGCCCTTGGGCTAGAGCCATATCCAGCTCCTTCCCAGAAGGTGCCTTACCTTCCTGCAGCCCCTCTTTGACGGTGCCAATTAGATACACTTGCTGCTAATTTCCTCAGACTCTTTTAATCGATCCTCTATCTTCTGTGGGATTGGAAGGCCATGGGACTGGTGAAACCAAGGACTCCTTGGTTTCATTATATGAATGGGAAGTTGGGAAGGGAGAAGGGAGAGTAGAGAAAGAGGGGGAGGAGAGATTTCCCTGGGTTTGGCTTATACACTGCTTGGCTCCCCTCCCCATATCCTCATCCCTCCAACTTTCTTTGAAACTGAGCGGTGGGTCTTTCCCATGTCTCTCCAGCCCACCCTTTCATCCCAGGCTGTTTTTCTTGGGCACTGGTGCTTCTTGGTGCTGAGAGTCACTTTCGTGGGGTGGGGCTGCTTGCTCTTTGCCTTATGTGGGTAGAAGCATGGGTGGGCTTACCCAAAGAGCAGTGCTCCCACGTCACTTGGATGAACCACCCTCCCACCCAGTTCGTTCCGCCCTTCACGCAATATCCTTGCGTATGGAGGCAATACAGGATAAAAATGTGTGCACCCCCCACTGGATTTGGGGGCTCCAACGGCTGGTCCGTGCTTTAAGAGGGAAGGCTGTGTTTGTGCTGGCTTCTCTACAGGGACATCTCTTCCAAAAGGGGCTGGCATCCAAGGCTTGGGAACTTCCTCCTGAGCTGGGGCCTTCCCTAGTGCCATGAGGGAGATAGGAGCCTTGTTAAACGCTTCCCTTGGCCCCCTTCCCAGCCTCCCCACCTTGCTTCGAATTTATGAGCCTTTCCCTCATCACTCTCCCTTTTCCCAGAGCCAGTGGTCCGATCCCTGAGGAAGCCACCTCTTTGCTGTGGGGTGACAATCACAGGATGGGCTTGGTCTCGCCATCAGGGTTGGAGCTCTTGGCTTCTCCTGCGGGTTGGGGGGCTGGGACCATGGTGGGGCTGATGGCTTGACATCCATGCCACCAGCGAGGCCTTGAAGAAGTGGATGGCGGGGGCTTTGTGAGCTGGGGGCAGGGCGTGCACATTCTGGGTTTTGTTCTTGGAGGGCTTTGGACACAAAGACAAGACGTGAGCTGTGCTGGCAGGGAGAGCCCAGCTTGATGTAAATGGATGCCTGACCGTCCCTGGGTGCTGAGCGAAGAGGAAGGGGAGGGGGCTCCTTGCAGCTTAGTCTCCCCACCACAGGCTGGAATCTCCCACAGGCTCACTTTTCCTGCCCAGGGCTGGTTTCAAAGCCTCCTGTCAGGACTGGAAGAAGCTTCTAGAGAGGAACAGTGTGCCCCTGAGGCCGTTCTGGGGGACCACCTGCAGAGACTTCCTGCCTGGGGCTCACTGGGGGTTCGGGAGAGAAGGCGGGCGACGCTGCCACTGGGTGCCCCCTCATCTCCCACCTGCCCCTTCTGTGCTATTTTCTGACCCTGTTAGTCATTGTGGTTCAACAAATAAATCAGTTTTGTGTTACTCTTGTGTCGAAATCTTCCTCTCACAAAAGTGTCTTGGGATAAGGAATGAACCCTCAGTTTTCACACGTTACAGTGGGGTGGAGGTGGGGTGAGTCTGGCTGGTGGGGGAGGCAGGAGGGAGCAGTGGGAACGAAAAGGGGGGAGTGACGTGGAAAGCTGGAGGGGAAGTGAGGGGGAGGGGAGATGATGGGGGAAACAGACCAGGAAAGGGAAGGCTGGGGCGTTAGATCATGGGAGGGCATAGAAAATAAAGGAACGGGGGAGCAGCCAAGTTTAATGCTCTGAAGAGCTACAGAAAAAAATGAGCACATGTTTTGGAGTCCAGAGCACAAGTCTGGGGAAAAATACCAACATTTCTTCCTGTGGAGGTAGACCTAACAGTTTCATCATTCATTCATTCATTCATTCCTTTATTCATTTGTCATCCCCAATTGACTCGTTCATTGATTTAATATCGAGAGGGCATCCACTCCATTTGAATCTAGGCCAGAAGTTGGAATCCCTGGTCTGTTGGGACAGAGTCATTGTGGATGTTTTTGAGAATAGCCATTCCTGGATCTCACCCCTCCCTTTGGAATTAGAATCTCCTGGACTGGCCCTAGATGTTGACAGTTCCAAAAAGTTCCTTAGATGATTTCAGGGGGAACCAGCTTTGGGGATAGCTTCATCCAGCCATATTCTGCCCAAATCAAAGTGGGTGAAAGAGTCTAGAGAGTCCGAAAGAACCAGCCCTGCAGGAAGCTCCACTTTGGGAAGGAAGGATGATATCTGGGGGAAACACTCAGTCCAGAGAGGTTCACCATCTCCAGCAAAGACCTAGTAATGCTTGCAGAGGACCCAGAAGCTATCGCTACAGAGAAGGGACAGTAAGGAGAGAGCTGACATTCATTGAGTTCTAAGTCTGTGCTAAGTGTTTTCCAAGCACCACTCCACTGAATCTTTGCAGTTGTGCTCTGAGAGGGGCACTTTTTAAAAACCTATTTTGCTGACAAGGAAACTGAGGAACAGAGAAGTTAGGCCCCTTGACCGAGGCCACACAGCGAGTGTGGGAAGAGCCAGGCCTGGGACTGGCTGAATCTGCACAGTTCCAAATCCCATGCTCCTCACCGTTGCAGGGCCAAGCTTCTCCCAGAGCACTACGAGGCAGCACAGGAGAATTGGGGGGAAAAGTGGTGTCTCATCTGTGAGGTGCCTGGCACTTATGGAGAATGCTTCCTGAACGGCGGCTGGGGGAGGAAAGGGAAGGAAAAGGAGTGGAGGGAAATGCTTGAAAGACAGAGAGAGGGAAAAGAGAGGGGAGAGAGATAGAGATAGAGCCAGTAAAAGAGAGAGAGAATGAGAAGTGAGAGAAACAGAGAGAAAGAATGTGAGAGGAGAGAGAGAGAGAGGAGAGAAAGAGAGGCAGAGAGAGAGTCAAAGAGAGAGGTAATAAGAGACAGAAAGAATGAGGAGAGAGCTGGGAAGAAATTGGGAAGCAGGGAGTGAGACTGAGGACAGCGTGCTTGTTTCCCTGCTTCTAAAGCACACTGGGGAATTCCCTGCAGGAATTTACAACTCTAACAACAAACTATTTGAGCTTGTGTTCACAGATGCTGTCAAAACCTCCCCAACTCTCCTGGGATATTTGAGGTAAGTTATCCAAAAAATTATGAGTATAGAGCACTTGTTCAATAATCCATTTGTTCATACATTTATTCATTCTTCACTCATTCATTCATTTGCTATTCCAACGAGTCTTAATTTATTACCTACTATGTGCCAAGCACCCATGCGGGACACTGAGGATCAAACAGTGAGCGAGACGCTGTGGGCTCACAGCTAGTAGTGGGGGCAGACAGTTAAATGAGTGATGATAATCAAGAGAGGGAAGGTACAGAGTGTTCTGAGGGCCTGTGTAGAGACAATGGAATCAGCTAGGCAGGGCATCAGGGGAGACTCTTTGGAGACAGTGCCAGCCAGGAGCCTGCTCCCTGCAGGGTGGAGGGTGTGTGGTTAGTGAGGAGATGCTCTGAACATAAGGAGCACCCAGGGATGAGAGAGCGCAGCTCCTCCCAGCTGCTGGGAAGGGTGCTCCACGGGAGTTGGGTCAGCCAGAGGCACAGAGGATAACACACTCAGGTCTCAGAGCATGGGTGATGAGCAGATTGGAGGCTGCAACCAGCATTGGGTGTCTAGGCAACTTTGGGGGGCCAGAGGTATTTTTTGTTTTATTTCGCTTTGGGTGACTTCAGTTTCTCCTCTCCCTTGACTGGAGATGTAATGTACCCTCCAAGGTCTCCTAACCAAGGACTGGGGGCTCTCTGAGTTTTTTGGAGAAAGAGGCTAGCAAGGGGCAGATGAATTCCTTGGGAAGACCACTCCCTGGAAGCCAGGATGACACCCAACTTGATGGGATCTGGACGTGATGCAGCCACTGTCTCATCTGGTACACACATCTGTTTGAACAAAGTGATCCCAAGACAGGGACATTCACAGGGGTGCCCCTTCCGCCCCTCCCTCCGGGCTCAGGCATTCTCCCAGGCCAAAGCCAAGTTTTCAGGGTCTGATCCAGTAAGTACAGCTGTTCTCAATCATTTTCCAAATGCTTATAAAGTTACCAAGAGCAGCGGACGTTGTGGTAGAAAGATACCAAGACATGACTCAGGGAGCATAAACTCAAGGGCCCAAGAAAAGAGATTCTGGGATGTTGGACTGAGTCTCCAAGTTTTAGTTTGCAAGTGGAGTGTTCAATTATCAGAGCAATGTGCGTTTATTTATTCATTCCCCAAACTCTTGTTCAGTGCCCACTACGTGGCTGGCAGTCTTAGTTGCTGAGGGTACCATGATGAACCAGCTGTCAACCCTGTCCTCAGGGAGCAACTTAAAGAGCCTCTGCCACCATCCGCTATATGACTTTGCATAAATCATTCCTCCTTCATGGGCCTCAGTTTACCCATCTAGTTGACAAGAAGGTAGGACTAGAAACCTTGCTTCTCACTGCCAGGCGAGAGCATGTCCTATGGCTCCAGTCTTAGAAAGCAGAGAAAGTCTTCTCTGATTGAGAGCACAAAGAGCAAGTGGAGTAATTAATAGATAATTAATTAATTAATTAGAGGAGTTGTGGGTTTATAGAACTACATCATTTATTTTAAATCTTTTTAGACATACATAAAAATTGCTAATGTGGTACAGAGGGTTTCCACATATCCCATATTCAGTTTCCCCAATTTTTAACATGTTACCTTGGCATGGCAAATTTGTCGCAATTACTGAACCAGTATTGATGCATCAGTGTTAACTAGAGTCCATAATTCATTCAGATTTCCTTACTTTTTACCTAATGCCCCTTTTTCTGTTCCAGGATCCCATCCGGGATACCACATTACATTTACTCATCCTGTCTCCTTCAGCTCCTCTTGGCTGTGACAGTTCCTTAGATTGTCCCTTGATTTTGATGACCTTGACAGTTTGGAGGAGGACTGGTCAGGTATTTTGTTTCATATACTTTTAAAACAGATATTTCTAATTTCTATCTACCAGTCACATGTTAGGTGATGAGGATAGAGCAATAGGTAAGAATCAAGGGATTTCTGCTTGTTTTTTTGGAGTTTAACAATCAATAATGAGGTGTAGTTGGCACGTGGTAACAAATAATGAAGTGGGAGCTGTGGACACAAACGCTCATCTTCTGGTGTGAGATACAGAGTGATCCCAAGACAGGGACATTCACAGGGGTGCCCCTTCCGCCCCTCCCTCCTGGCTCAGGCATTCTCCCAGGCCCAAAGCCACCCTGGGGCTCGTTTTCCTGCATGAATGTCTGGAATCCTGGAGATAGGAGACAAAGGACTATTCCTGCTCAATGAGCATCTGACTCCATATCACTCTGTACTTCATTATTTAGTCGTGTGATTCATCTCTTACCTACATGGGGTTGCTTCCTACTTGGATGATGGATAATTAGAAACAGATTCTCCAAAACTACATGGCATACCCCACTCAGCCAGGACCCTGTTGCTCTCCCATCCTGTGTCCTGAGCCCTGAGAACGCACCTCTGGAAGAGCCGAGATTCTGCTGCTCTGTACCCTGTTGCCTCTGCTTCATGGGTACCTCATCTAGAGTAGGATGTGTTTACCCATTTTTGTAGTCTCAGTGCTTGGAACACAGTAGGTGTCAATGAGTATTTGCTTAAACAGTAGAAGAAGGGATAAAGAAAGTGTACGAAGAAAGGTGGGAGAAACTCTTTTGCTTAAAGCAAACAAGTAGATGGCTTTGAAAAGAGCCCAGAGAGATGGAGTAGAGACAGGTGTCAGGAGAGAGGCACTGGGATTGATGAGTGCTGAGATTATTAACCACTGGCCCAACTAAACCAAGTAGCCTGGTCCTCTTGGAGCTTCCTCTTGGGAACCACAGAGCCGGAACCCAGGACTAGCTGCATCGTGCTCTGGGGGCACTTCTGACATTCTTATAAGTAGACTTCCTCAAGTTGTGGCTTTGCTGTGACCAATCCAGTGTTTATGCTGGAAATAATGCCTTCCAATCTGTTTGGCTGGGTGATGGTGTGTAAGATTGGTTGGCTTCCTGGGGAAGTTATGGTGAGCCAAGTGGAGTTGGCACTGAGTCAGACAGTTTCTGGGAATTCGTGTCTGGACATCCACTGTTCATTGGAGGAAGGACTTGTGTGATGATGGGGATGCACTGATTAAATAGAAAATAAAATTCTGGACTTCCCCCTCTATAAAAATACTCAGAGAAAACCTCTTCCGGCCCCTGCGAAAATCCGGACCAAGTTTAAGGGCATCCAAGAAGACCTGGCCATCTTTCTTCTGGGTCTGGATTATATCCATAAGTTCAAGAAGTCTTCCTGTCTGGTGGGGTGAAGTGGCTTCTGATGAGTAGGAAGAGACCTTGGTGTCACTCTAAGTGGCTGGGTCGGGTCCCTTTGGCAGAGTGTTGGCAGCAGGGATGACAGTGGTCCAGAGTCTGGGAATTGTCATCCCAAGGTCCCAAGATTGAAGAGTATGGGTATAGCCTTTGCCCTTTTGGTGGCTAGTTGGTTTCCGGGATGAGACCTGGAAGTCCTGCATATCTTTGGGATCCAGCTGGCTAAAAGCTCTGAATTGGGGGTGCTGACAGGCTGTCAGGGCCCCTGGAAGGTGGTGGTTATTTATTGTGCTAATAAGTTATTTTTATGTTTGGTAAAAGCAACACAGCAATTACCAAAGGAGTTGAGTAGAGATAGACACTGCAGGCTGGAGAAGGAAGCGGTTTCCACTCTGATGGTGTAGGAGCCCAGGCAGCCCCACGTGCTAGCTTGAGAAGCATGGCATAATTGAGTTGGAAAGGGTCATTCCTACCTTCCCACTTCACCAGGAAAAAAGTGAGGCCCAAGAGTTGGAGTGACTTTCTTAAGGTCATTGCAAAGCAGTGGCTGAGCTGGCTGGCTTGTTTCTCTTGATCTCCAGACCTGCCTGCTTTCCAATGTTACCAGGATGCCTCCTTTCCAAATTGCAGATGGTTTGGGAAGGGATAATTGTCAGAATAGACAGACAAGCAATTAAACGAGGCTTTGACTTGCCCAAGGAGTGTTTGTGATGACTTACCTCGTCTTCAGCAAAACCATGATGTCTGTGGCTCGGCTGTCCATTCTGTTCAGAGCACAGTCAGATAAGAGTTGAATCCCAATTCTTCCACTTATTTGGCTGTGTCATTTAGACCAGTGCTTCTCAAACTTTAACATGCAGCAAAATCACCTGGGGATGTTGTTAAAATACAGATTCTTATTCAGTAGATCTAGGATGAGTCCCAAGAATCTTGTTTCAAAAAGACCCCAGAAAATGCTGGATGCTGTTTTCCCACAGACCATACTTAGAGGAGTAAAGAGCTGGGGTTTCAAAATACTCATCAGTGGTCTGTTTTCTCATCTGTAAAACGGAATAATAAAAGTAGTTACCCCACAGGGCTCTTTTTGAAGATTAAGTGTGCCTTGTACAGTTCTCTGGCACATAAAAGAAAATCAAAAGGTTTAAATTTTCTTCCGTTCTCCCTTTTCACCTTTACTGTTACAAGGAAAAGTGATTTGATGAATCCCTTTTCACTACAGAGGGGTTGGGGGAGTCTTTGCATTTAAATAGAGGGCCTAAGGAATAAGTGAGTGCTCAGCTCAGAGAATGTGGCAGTTGAGGATTCTTCTTGTATTTAAAATATTTTCATCTTGGTGGTAACAGCAAAGCAAAACTAGAAACATTGGACAGAAGTTTGTGTATAAAATTAATCTGGTCAGAGGTTTGTTGGAAAGAATGATTAAAAATAATATGCTGCTAAATTTTTTTTTTTTTTTTTAATATACAATTCACAAGGTCAGCAGTCATTCAAGTCTGTGAGCCTTAGCGTCTCTGTCTGGGGATGTACCTGATATAATTCCACACTGGTGGTCCAGAGACACAGGTTCTGTTCCCACCACTGCCTCCAACTAAGAGCATGGCTGTGAATTTTAAGGGAAACCACTTAACCTGGCAGTGTGATTTTTCTCAGGCAGCATTTAGCAGCTGTGGTATAGGCACAGAGGAGGTGCTGGAGTTTTGTAAGGTGGTTGGACACAGGACAGAGTTGCAAGGGCGTCTGGGGTGCTTGGAAGAGAGTAATTATAAAGAATAGCAGTGGGATCTAATTTATGTAAGGAAGGAAGCAAAGGCAGGAGGTGGCTGCTGGATGGTGGATATGTGGTGGGATCAATGGATTTTAGTGGTTAGGATAAAGGATGGGAAATGTGGGAGCGGAGGTTACTAGAGCGAGAGAGATGGAAGGACGGGAAGTGGAGGTCAAAGAGAAAGATTTTGAAATAGAGATTTTTGGTAACGATGAGGTCAATGGTGTGACCGTTGAGTGGGTGACTGCAGTAGAGTGGAGACAATGCTCGCTTGGGTGGAGGACATTGAGGAACTGAGAGACCAAGTTTCTGGGTGAGTCACAGATACAGATAGCAAAAATTGAGATTTATTGTAGAAAGGGGGCAGTGACTAGGATTGCAGTCATCTGCGGTGAAGGAGGAGGATGACCAAGAGGTGGGTAGAAAGTTCCCAGGGAGGAGGACAAGGGTAAGAAATAGCTGAAAGTGGGTCCATGGCTAGCCCATGTGATGCCTTTGTGCAACTTAGGGGAAAATGTCCCTACTCTAGGGAAGCAGGCTGGTCCCAGGATTTCCCGCTTGGGGAGTGTGGGCTGGATTTCACTCACTCCTCATGTAGGCGTCCTTGGCCAGGGCTCAACCTTCCTGCACAGCCTGTACAGCCATGCTTGGTAGCCCTGGTTAAATGGCATAGACATCAAAGGAGCCCTCAACCCCCTTTAATTTTTTTTTTTTTTTTTTTTTTTTGCAAGAGAAATGGCTTGAAAGAGTCAATGGGGACAGCAAAGATCAACCCTCTGCTTTTACAGACAGGGCAACGGAGGCCCAGAGAAGGAAATAACTCCAACACATAGGAGACCGGTGGCATCATTGGCTCTAAACTGCTCTCCCAACTCTGTGCTTTCTGCCCCACCCTGTAATGGAACTGATGTTTCAGCAAACACTCTAAAATTGCAAATTCAAAAACATGCTGTCCCTCAAAGTCACTTCTATGGGAGGTGACAGATGTCTTTCTAGTGATGCTTCCATTGTTCCAACCACTTCTGGAAGCTCCTTCAGAGAAATGGTCTTTAGAGCCAGCTTCTGAGTCACCAAAGACAACCCTGTGCACCACAGAAGCTTATTTAACATGTGGAGTGAGGACTGTCCTTTTCCATCACTAGTGCTGGGTCTGAGAGCCCAAGATGCAGCCTGGGAAAAAGGGTTCTTGTGGTCTCTCTTCATTTTTTTTCCAGCGAATATTTATTTCTCTGTTACCATGTTCTGGGCCCAGGAGAGCCCAGTCCGGGGGGTGAGGGGAGGGCTTCAGCTTTGCTGGGAGGTGTGTTCAGTGTGTACAGGTTTTGTTTTGCAGGGCTGGCATGTGTGAGATTTGCATTGCTTGGCCCTCTTAGATGCTGACATCTCCCAGCTTTTTACGCAGAAAATGAATTTAATGAAGGATTTTTGGTAGCTCACAGAATCCCTGGAGAATTAGGCTTGGAGAAGGAGCCTCTTCAAATTACCAGGCTCTATTAGGGACCTCAATGCTTGCACTATGAAGTTACTCCTGTGTCTGGACCGCCAGCTCTTCTGCCAGTGGCATCCCTGAGATCTTGACAATTCCATGCCACACTCCCCACCTCAACCCAAATAGGGTACCACACAGCTCCTGCATCCTCAGGTCATTCTCCTTCAAAGTGAATTCTCACAGGTGTGTGTATGATTGGCGGAGCCCAGGCCATGCTGACACTAGCTGCAGAGGAGCATGAGAAGTGGGCTCCAGCTTCTAACTCGGCAGGTGGCACTCAGATTGTGGGAAGATCCCCATACGTAGAAAGTTTGTTCAAAAGAGAGTGGGTGCCATACATATGGCAAAGGTTGACTGTAAGTCTGGTGGCTTCCTTGGGCCCTTATGCCTAGAATTTGGGAAAGCTGGGCTGTGTCCCTCTTGGCTTGTTGGCCAATCTTCATGAAGTATGATTACTAGGTGAGAGATCTCAGCACAGTTACGCTTTTCCTATTAAAATTTGGAATTCTTTTTAAAAATAATGTAAAGAGAGGCAGAAACTCATGCCTTCAGGCCCCTGCAAACGGTTGTAAAGGTCAAATAAATCCTCCTTCAATGAGCCTGTGTCCATGAAGAAAGCTGAGACATTTTGCCTGGAGATGCTATTCCTCAAATAAGGACTGTAGTGATACCATTTGCTGAGCAAATCAATATGCTGGTAGGTATTTTACATAAATTATCCCTAATCCTTTAAATAACCTGGTAAGGGAGGTATTATCATCTCTATTCTACAGTTAGAAAACTGAAAATGATCCAGTTTCTATAATAGAAAGATGACCTAGCTGCTCCCTGTGCAAGCTGAGATTTCATATGACAATGTCACATGACATATGACAATGACATTTTTTAAAATTCAATTTTATTGAGATATATTCACATACCATACAATCATCCAAAGTGTACAATCAGTTGTTCATGTTACCATCATGTAGTTGTTCATTCATCACCCTGATCGTATTTTTTGAACATTTTCCTTGTGCCAGAAAAAGTGAAAATAAGAATTAAAAAAAAAAGAGTAAAAAAGAACACCCAAATTGTCCCCCACCCCCATTTTTCCTTTAGTTTTTTTGTCCCCATTTTTCTACTCATCCATCCTTACACTGGGTAAAGGGGAGTGTGATCCACAAGGCTTTCACAATCACACTGTCACCCCCTGGAAGCTACATTGCTATACAATTGTCTTCAAGAGTCAAGGCTACCAGATTGCAGTTTGATAGTTTCAGGTATTTACTTCTAGCTATTCCAATACATTAAAACCTAAAAAGGGTTATTTATATAGTGTGTAAGAGTTCCCACCAGAGCGACCGCTCAACTCCATTTGGAATCTCTCAGCCACTGAAACTTTATTTTGCTTCATTTCGCATCCCCCTTTTGGTCAAGATGTTCTCAATCCCATGATTTTGGGTCCAGATTCATCCCTGGGAGCCATATCCCCTGTTGCCAGGGAGATTTACACCCCTGGGTATGACAATGACATATTGAATACCTGCTGGGGGTCAGACAGTGAGCTTGAACCTGGGCAGAGGGCCTAGGTGGTTTCAGAGTTGACTGGCCTCTGCTTACAAATAAGGACATAGTGATACCATTTGCTGAACATCTCAATGTGCTGGTAGGTATTTTACATAAATTATTCCTAATCCTTTAAATAACCTGATAAGGGAGATATCATCATCTCTATTCTGCAGGAGAGGAATCTGAAACTCGGAAATATTAGGCAATTTGCTCAAGGCTGTGTAACCAGAAAATGACAGTGCCAAGATTCAAAGCCATGTTTGCCTAATTATAAAACCTGTGTTGGTTCCACACTCATGAGTCTCACTGGATTATTTTTAATTGACATGAAAACTCATAACATTAATACTCTATGTCTAGAAAGCTCTAAATATCTGTATCTATATTATATCTGTAACTATCTAATCTACATCTATCAATTACTTATCTCTATCATCTATCAATTATCTATCCTTTATCTATCATCTATCAATGGAATGGCAGAAATTTACCTTCTAACTCAGAATCTCTTGCCTTTCCAATATCTTTGAAAAGTTAGGTGCATTACCCTTTCTGGATGGAGAAGCTACAGTACAGTTAACTGTTGTCATTAAAGGTGACAATATCCTGCCTTCTTCCTCAATCATGAATAGACCCAAGAACTGGTCCCCTGAGAAGGAAGTTTTGGGAGCTGACTTTTAGGGTGTGATAGAGATCCTTTAAACTTCCTGCCTCTTTCTGCAGGTCCCTTCAGTCACTCATCAATGCCCGAAATCCCCTCCTCTTTCCATCTGTTGTGGTGTAGTGTGGTGAAATGCCTACAAGCTTTGTATTGATAGGGATCTTAGTTGAAATCTTGGCTCTGTCTTCATCAACAATCCTTGCCTGAGCCTCAGTTTGTTGGCAAAACAGGGATGGTAATTGTACCTACTTTACAGGCTGTTGTGAGAATTAAAATTATGTCTTTAAAATTCTGGGCACTCAGATGCTTATCAGGTCTCTTCTTTAAACTTTTCTTTTTATAACCCTCCTATGGGTAGAAGTGTCTTAAGACTTATTAAACAGGCATTTTGGATTATTATCCTGATTCTCATCTTTGAAAAGGCAGAAGGGGGTTAGTTAGACCTAAAGGTGTTTGGCCATAGCCAATCACCTTGAGTGAAATTAGAGGGCAGAAGAAGGGAAGAAAGAACAAAGAAAGGGCTTATCAGAGGCAAAGTTCAGGATTTATTCAGGATTAATTTATTCAGGATTCAGGCCCAGGTCTCTTCATGAAAGCAGGCAGCAGATGGCCTGGGCAGCCCCTTTTGATGTCGACTGTGTTCCTCAAAGGTTGGATACGATTTTCATCAAGTCATAAATATGTTCTGGGCTCCAAACACAACCTTAACCTTCCCTTAAAGGGCAGAACGCTCTCTGGTGGAGAGGTGACTTTATTTGGGTTTCCGTGGGGTGAGCAGCAGCTTACAGAAGGCTCTTGGCAGGAAGTGGCCCTGGTGGCTCCTGGCCAGGCCGGTGGGGACCCTTGACCTCCCTGGTCCTCAGGAACTTCTGCTTCCCCGGGAGGAGGAAGGAGGCTGGAGGGAGAGGAAGGCACCCGCAGGAGCAGCGGGAGGTTTCCGGTCAAAGATTGGCCATCAGGGAACCAAGGTGAGTGGGAGGATCCCGACAGAACTGAGAGCCCTTGGGTGTTTTTGTCATTGCTCCTTTCTCTTGTTTCTTTGTGCCCTTTAGTTCTTGAGGACATTTGAGGTCCCTGAGTGATAGAGGATCATAAGGTCTCACCCCCCTATTTTGCTTTAGGTGACAAAGGCCCAGAAAGGGGAAGTCCTTTCTGGATCCAGGACCAATACCCACATCCTGAACCCTTCTTACTGTATTACAGCGCTGCTCTGCTGTGTTATTTCATGTAATTAGTCCAGACGCAGATGATTGCTGATAATAATAATGATGATGATAATAATAACAGCAGCAATTAAAATTAACTGAGCACTTTCTGAGCCAGACACTGCTCAGTACTTCATGGGCTTTATCTCCTTTAATCCTGAGAGGCATAAGTGCTATTTTACAGCCTCATTTCACACATAAGAAACTTGAAGCTCAAAAGGCTAAAATAACCTGCCAAACTTGAAACGATAGCAAGAAGTGGTTGGGATTTGAACCTGGGGTGTGGATTCCAGGGCTTGAGTGCTTTTGCATCACAATGTGCTCTGAAGGTGACCTACTGTGTTTTACTCATCCCCATGCCTTCTGAAAGGATTGGGATGTAGGGATCAAGTTGCTCAGTAAATTATTTTTACGTAAATAATGATGAATTTTAATTTTTTTTTTTTTTTTATTTTATAGCTCTGCTTGGGTCCTGGTGCTGAGAATACATGTTAGGCACTCAAAACATATTGATTCAGTATTTATTTTCATGGGCAAGGAGGGACCGGTTTGGAAAGAACAGGCATTAATGTGCATATATATAAAATCTGTTACCTCCTTAGTCAAAAAAATATGGCAAGAGAGAGCATCATTAATTTTATTTCACATTTATCCAGCACATTGGAGAAAAGCAATGGGTATTGCATGTGTTTGTGCTGCTAGGCATTTTAGCATCTCTTTCCACAGAATGATTGCAACTGTCTGGAAAGGGAGTGGCTGGATTATTACTCCCATATTACAGGTTAAATTTAGAACTAACATAAATGGAAGAGGCAGGTTAGGGACCCAGGAGAATTGCACCCTTAAGTCCACTACACCAAGTTGCCTGCCAGGTGTTTTAAAGAGGGAGAACCAGATTTACTTCTGTTCTGCATGCTGGGATGAGACCCAAACAAAGGCAAATGAGAAGTCTCATGTATTTCTTTATGTCTTCTGAAAGATGGAGAACTCCTGCAAACGAGAGGATAGAATGTGAGCTCCTAAGGACTTGGGAAGGATCCAACACAAGTCAGTAGGATGGCACTGAATCATGGAGCTGGGGCCCGTAGGCTCCAGTGTTTCCTTCTCCAAGGACCCCACCAAGGACACCCCTGGGCTCAGAAACATTTGGTCTCCAATCAGTGCTGAATAAGAACTAATGCCTTGATGACTTCATTTACCAAAAAATTAAGCTGAAACAACAGAACTGCCCACCAGAATTCCGGACTTGCCTGTAACATCTATTGAGAACCATGTGGGTTGTTGTCAACCACTCTGAAGGAGAGAGACCTCATTCTTCCATTCACTTGTGATGCTTGAGCTTGTCCAGCACCCATGGGGCATTCTGAAATATTGCTAGTATTTGGAGGACCCCTCTCCAACCTGAGTACCCTCCTAGGGATCTGGATCTCCAAGCTGGGCTCCCTCAAAGTGGGAAGTGAAACGTTTCCCTCCTGTTCTCATTTATCTGCATTAGTTGCCCACTGTCCCTTGTCCTTTCAAACAGGATTGATGGCTTCTGCTGGGCTGGGGTAGGGCAGCCTACTGGAGTGTGGGGCTCCCCGTCTGCAGCATCTGCAACTCTCTTGTCACCAGGCAGTTGAAGAGGCTTAGAAGCAAATGTTCAAGCTGTGAGTCTTAAGGCCAGGGGGCTCGAGGCACTACGTTGTGGGGGTGAGGGGTCCCTGAGGGCATGGGCAGCTCTGGGAGGTCACTGGAAGGGTTTTATGGCCTGGGAATGGACAGAGGTTGTTTTAGCTGCAAGGGTCATCTATCTGCAGAGGTTGTTTTCTTGGTGGACTGAGTCTGGCTGTACTGGGGAAGGTGGGGCTGGTGAGTGTGTATCTGTGTGTGTGTGTGTGTGTGTATGTGCATGTGTGTGTGCTCCTTTAGGGTTGCTAGGCCAGGCTTGGACTTAACCCAGCAAAGGCTCTTTGAAGTGAAAATCAGAAAGCTCAGTCCCTCCTTCCTCCTGAAGCAGAGTGAGAGCATGGCAGGGAAAGCATTTGTGAGCTATTTTCTCACTTTCACACTGTCTCCTCCATCCCAAATGGTGGCACAAACAGTGTTTTTGTGCAAGACCCCTGGCTGCTAGACCGAGCTGGTTTCCATGGAAACTATAAAGACCACTCAAAGGGGGCTGGAGGGAGTAGGGGCGGGGGAGGGAACTCCAGTGGGTGGAAGGTTTCCTTTCCAGACAAAGGGGAGGAACAAAGACTTGGGGGAGGGGGAGAAGGGGTGTCATTGAGGATAGGATTTATTGGCTTTGTCTTGTGGCTCTCCCAATTGATTACAGAATAATGGAGCCTCAGGGCCTGGGGAAGAAAATTTGAAGAATGGTGAAGCCAGGTCTTGGGCGGGATCATGATTCAAAGACTGGGACAAAGGGGCTGGAGGAAGAGCCGTCACTCACCCCATTGCTTGCAGGATGGGAAAAAAAAAAACACCTCTGTAGACTGTGCCGTTCAAGGCCCTCAGTTTCTGACTTCACTAGAGCTGCTTAGTTTTCTTTCCTGGTGGAACCCTCCTCATGATTCAGATTTCCTCCCTGAATATCTCATAGAGCAGCGACCTCATCTTACTTTTTTCTGCATCCCCTTTGCTTGGCACCCAGAGCTGAGCTGTATAAATTGATAACCTGCACATGCTTATTTTTACCCCTGAGCCTTTGTTCTGTCAGAGCTCCCTGCCCGGGAGGCCCTGTTCTCTCTCCCCTTTTCAACATTCAAATTGAGTCCTACTCTCTCAGAAGTTTTCCCAGCCTATATTCATTACCAAGGTCTTCAAAAAATGAATATAGTTTCTTGGCTGGCAAGTGCATATTAATATCTGATTTTTCTGAACAACTGTGTCAGTCCTTAATCAGGGTCTGTTTGTTTTTAAAGGCAAGCTCTTTCCCTCGGGTTGGAAAGGGCATGGAATTTGAATGACAAAACTAACAGTCAACATTAATTCAGTTCCTATCAGAGCGTTTTGCATGCAAGGTAGCATTTGAGTAACAAATAATGACCTGAGTTTGAGGCCTCCGCAAGACATTCTGACTCTTGGTTTCCTACTTTGGAAAATGGGAATAATAGTGATTTCCATGTCTGTCTCATAGGGTTGTTTGGCTCCTAGAACGTGGTCAGTCAGGACGGTGTTTTGAAACCTCTGATGATGTGAGTTATGGGTACTGCCAGGCTTTCTTTGAGTGCAGGGAGCATGTACTGATTTTATGGTTGTCTTGGCTCGCTGCAAGCACAAATGCCTTAGCTGCTTATTGCAAACACACAATAAATGTTTGTTGAATTGAACTGAAGATTTGTAGAGGAAATGGCACTGGAAGGGTTGGCTGAGCCCAGGTGGGGAAACATGGAATGTGTAACCCATGGCGTTTGGGGATTGGTAGGGGATTTTGCTAGTTTTTTTTTTTGTTTTTTTTGTTTTTGGTTAGGGTAACAAAACTGCAGAGGTCAGAGGTCACAGCCTGGGGCACTTCTATTGTTAAGAGAAAATTTGGGGGAAAGGGCAAGAGGAAGATTAAGAAATCTCAGGGAAAGGGGCTTAGGGAAGCTTTTTAAAAATACTCGGGCATCTGCTGCCTGTCAGCCACTTTCATTTACTAATCATCAATTGGGAGTTATTTTCCCAACCACCTTGTGAAGTGGGTGTTACTAGCCCCATTTTAAGGGTGAAGACACTAAAACTCAGAGCATTGCCTGGCCTAGATCCTTTTTACCTCACTGACCCTGCGCTGGGGTCTTGATGGAGCTGGAGTAAGATGACACTTTGAAAGACCCACTGAGTGTCCCTGGGGGAGAGAAAACCAATAGGTGTGGTGACTGTAAGAAAACATTTGGCTGGAAATCACAGCTTGGCATGGAGGAGTGAGTTCACACCAGGGGGAAGAAACCCTATTGGTTTCCTGTGGTGTTCCCCGGGTGGTCTGGTTCCTGCACTCTCTGAATGTCTGTCTGTCCCATTTAACTGTGGACATCCATCACTGCAGGGCACAGGGAGGAGTGACATGGAGGGGCAGGAGGACAGAGGGGGGTGGGAAAGTCAACTGGTGATCACCAACAGCTGTTGTCCCTCGGCCCCTCCTCACTTGGGCTCCAAGGTTCCCAGGGGCAGAGGTGAGTCTGATTAAGAGCCGTCTGTCAGGACATGCCCACAGCTGCCGGGTGACCTCAGGGACTGTTTTATGTCCAGAAACACAATATCAGTCACAACCTTTGCCCGTCAGCACTGCTGGAGGATGGAGCTTATATGTCAAAGAGGAAAACATCTTTAAAATAGAAGCCAGCCTCCTCAGCCCACCCCCCTGGCTCTTCCTGCAACTTCAGTGCTCTCCTTGGAAGCCTGGAGATGGGTGTTTTCCCTGCTTCACTTGAGTCAAGAAAGGGGCCAGGTGGAAAATTTACCAAATAGAACAGACCACCAGGACTAACTGTTGTCTTGGAGCCGGTGAAAACATTTTGATTTCCAAGGAAGTGTCTGAGAGAGCCACTACTTCTTTTCTAAAGCCTTATGTTCATGGCTCAGCCCCTGTCACACCGAGGGGCCTGATCCGTAGTCACAAGCCACAGGTGGCTATTTAAATTTAATTTACATAATTTAAAATGAAATAAAATAAAATAATTCAGGTCTTCAGTTGCACCAGCCAAGTTCCAAGTGCTGAATAGCCACCGGTGGCTGGTGCGTACTGGAGTAGACAGCGCAGGTGCAGGACATTTTCCTCATTGCAGAAAGCCCTTTAGGGGAGGGGTGGCCCTGAGCGGTGGCTCTGCACCCTGGCCACATATCAAAATCACTAGGGGAATTTAGGAAAGATCCTGATGCCTGGCTCATTCCCTAAAGCAGGGGCTAGCATCAGAATTTTGAAAAAGCTCCCCGAGTGATCCCAGTGTATGTCAAGCACTGGTTTGGTGTATCCCCAAACTAGATTCCTAAGAATCTTCCCTAAGATTCTGACTCAGCAGGTCAGGGGTGGGCCTTGTGAATCTGTGTTTTCGGTAAATGTGTCAAGAAATTCTTGTGGTCAAGCAGGTTTTGGGAAAATTGGTGCAGACTAGGAGATAGGGACAGGAAGAATGCCACTCACGAGGCACCTGCTGGGTTGGGAATTGTGCTGGGGCTTTACCCAAAGGGCGCCAACAGTGCCGACAGCCTGCAAGGTGGACTTTATCTGCTGCCTAGGTTTGCAGGTAAGGAAAATGCAGATTCAGGAAAGCCGAAGTCCTCACCCAAAGTGGCTCAGCCAGTAAGTGGTGGCACCAGCCTTGTCTGAGTGTTTAAGGGAGGGGACACTGACAACTTTTTGGGGTTCAGATAACACCTCTAAGTAGGTGTGTGCTGTTGGGCAAGTCACTAAACCTCTCAAAGTTGAGGTTTTTGTAAACATTTCCTTGTAAAACAGGAATCATAACAGTATGCACCTCCTAGAGATGTGGTGGTGGTTTGATGAGATATTGCAAAGGAGAACATGGCACTGCTGGCATCAGATGTGTCCAATAAACTTAGCTACTCTGGTGATCACAAAAATAATGCCACTGCAGGCAGATTGCTCTTTCCCTTGGGTTATTGCAAGAGAATCTCTTGTGCAGGTCTCTTTCTCCTTATGTAAGCTTTGGGTCTGCTCCTTCTTGGCGTCCGACTCTACCTGCTGGGTGTGAGGCCCCGCAGACCCATGCTGCCTCCTTGCCCCCAGTTGGCTGTGCCGCAGGACTGCAAATACAACTTCGGCAGAATAATAAAAACAGTAATAGAAATGATAGTAACGATCATTTGTAAGAAAGTAGCAGCTACTTTTCCCGAGAGCTCCTCAAATGCCAGGCACCATGCTAAGTGCTTTATCTATCAATGTTTTTAATTCTTGCAGCAAATCTACGAGGCAGAGTTGATTGCACTCTCTTTGCACACCAGAAAACTGATGCTTAGAGCCATTAAACACTCTGGGTTCACACAGGTAGTAAGGAGCAGAGCTGAGATTGGAAGTTAGGTTCTGACCCCAAAACTGGTGCTGTCACCCAAACATAAAACAAGAAAGAGAAAGCATCTACATGATGCAAACAGAGTTTTGTATGTTTCACTCTATAAGGTGCTTCCATGCACATGGAATTGCTGGATTCTTCCATCTATCCCATGTGGTGGAGGGAGTTAGCCCCAATTCCAAGGTTAGGAAAATGGGATCCCTAGAGGGTGTGAAATACCAGGATTGTCTGGCCAGTGGTGGTGGAGTTGGATGTTGAGGTCAGGGTCCGAAGGACATCTCTCTGTCCTTTCCAACACAAGATCACCAAAGAACAATTCAATTTGTTATTTCTAGAGTGGATTATTGTCATCCTTCTGTCTAATCCCATGAGTGATGAAGAGCCAACTAACTCTCTCCTCCAAAGGTGATAGTGCCTTGGATTTGGCTAATGCCTGAGCAAACACAAGATGGGAGTTATCTCATGAAGCCATCTTAGTTCTAATTCTTCGCCAGGAAGGAGGGAAGATCCTGTGGCCTCCAGATCCCCTTGAGGGAAACGTTGGCTCCTGGGATTGCCTCTTCCCCTTGGTTCACTGCAGTTCTCCACTTCAACAGAAGGAAAACTAGCTCAGGGGCTGGGCAGGCAGCACGGCAGCAATGGCAGGAGAATGGGCGCTGGAATCAGGCAGACCTGTATTTGAATCCCTGTTCTGCTGCCTTCTTGCTGTGTGACCTTAAGCATGCAATTTAGCCTCTCTGTGCCCTAGTTTGGCTTACTGTAAAACTGAGAACAACAATAATATTTATTTTACCGGATTGTTGGGAGGGCTGAGTTAGATAATGGTTGTTAGTGTCTACCACTGCCTGACGCATGAGGCTTTGAAATGGGAGTCATCACCATCTATGAACAGAGTTATTGGCCTTATCACCTTTCTACCCCACCCAACTGTAAATTTCCAGGGCTGGGATGGTGTCTCTCTCCATCTTCATTGTATTTCCATAGCCAGGCTTGGTGGTCAACACGGAGAAGTAGAGGAAAGGGGAGCTTCACTTTGAGTTGCCCCAGGGCCCTTTCTCTCAGTGTTGATTGGAGACAGAGGAAAGGGGGGGCTGGTATTGGAGAAAGGACAGAGGCCCTTTAATGAGCTCAGGAAAGCCCATCTCCTGACAATAATAGCCTGGGACTCTGCAATAACATCCTGCCGGCAGAGGCAGCGACAGGATATGTGCTGGGGGTGGGAGCGTGTGGCAGCCCCACGCCCGCCCGCCTGCCCGCTGGTCACTCAGCTCCGAGGAGGCTCAGGAAGTAGCAGCCGAGGATCAGAGGCAGATGAAGACTTCCCCCTCCACATGCATCCGGCACTGATATGGATCCTGGAGTATCAGCTCTCTTTGGACAGATGCTCCTGATGGGCAGGTTGCTAGAGGCTTCTCCATGAGCGGCTCCCACCCACACTGTTCTCCTTGCCTTAGCTGGAGCCACCCTTTGGTCCATGCTCAGTGGGCTTCTGTAGTTTCATTGAGCCATGGAGCAGGACTGGTGAGGGAGATGGTCCTCACCTGCCAATCAAACAATCCAGTTTTGATGAAGACCTTCTGGGTGTTGACCACCGAGCCTGGCTATGGAAATACCAGGATGATGGAGAGAAACTCCCTCCCAGCCCTGGAAATATACAGTTGGGTGGGACAGAAAGGTGATAAGCAATTACAACTAAAAGTGAGCCAAATAGAAGTCCAGAAGTCTGGAGGGTGCTTTGGGGATTTTGTAGGGCATCGGGGGAGGGCTGGGGAAGGCTTCTTGGAGGAGGAAGATGGGCACAGCGAAGGATGAGCAGTCATGGGCCAGGTGAGAGGAACTGAAAGGGCTGAGTGGGGCTGTAGCTTAGAGTCCCGGGGGCGGGGGGGTGTGTGGCTGGAGAGGAAGTCAAGGGCCAGCTCATGGAGACTTTGAGGGCCATACCAGGAAGGATGGACTTTATCTGAAGGGTAGTGGGAAGCCACAGAAGCCTTCTAAGTGAGGGAAGTAGCCTGATCAGATTTGCATTTTGAATCTTGACATGCCCCCTCCCATCAATGAACAAGCCTTTCCAGGGACTGGCTCTGCTCTCAAGCCCGGAGTGGATCTAAGGGAGTCCTGGGGAGTAGTAGACAGAGACCTTGGCTCTGCCTGTCATTTGTGCTGTGATCTGGACAAATTGCTTTTGCCCTCTGGATCCCATTGCTCAGCTATAAACCCAAAAGCTAGAACTAGGTGAGTCCTGAAGGCCATTTCAGATAGTTTATTCTATGATCCAAACCTCAACTAAGTTTCCCTGCTCTCAAGGTTTGGGAGTGAATGGCGAATGAGACCGTATGCTTGGTGAATGTCGGCGGACCTAGAAAGCACCTCTCCTGGGGTGAGGGGAGGGAGCGGAACTCTCCATGTCCCGGCAAGAAGATTTTCTGCATGCAGAGAAGGGCTTGCTGCAACACACTCACCTCCTGCTGGAACTGATGCTGGATTCCTCAGTAACCCCAGCCCTGGGAGGGACCAGCTTCTCCAGCTGGTGGGCAGGGGATACAACGGGCTGTAGCTGCCCTCTTTGGGGAAGAGCCCAGGAATCTTGATATTGGGAACTTCTTGGATAAAGAAGTGATTAGCCATCCGAGAGTCTTTGGCGATTCTGGCCCTGTGGGGGCATCAGTAGGACCCTTCCCTGTGAAGATGAGTGGCAATGGGGAAAGAAGTCAATTTGAAGTAGAAGACCTGGGTTATATTCCTGGCTCTGCCAGCAAAGGACAGGCTGTGTGACCCTAGGCATGTCACTCTCCCTCTCTGGGCCTTAGTTTCCTTGTCTATAGAATAGCAAGGCTTTTTGCTAAGTAAAGCTTTGTTCCAGGCACTTGGTTGCTGGTGATAAAAGATGAAAAAGAGAAGGTCCCTTCCCTCAGGCAGCCTTCAGTCTGGTGAGGGAGAAAGATGTGGAAACATACATTCAGTGTAGGGTGCTAAGTACAATGCTAGAGGGGAGCCCAGGAGGGTGCAGAAGCACAGGCTTCGGGTGCTTAGTCTAGCCAGCAAGGAGCTGGAGGGCTTCCTGGAGGGGACGGCTGCATTCATGCTGTCTTGAATGATCAGTCAGGGGAAGGAGGTGGGAAAGGTGCTTTAGGCATTTCTAAAGAATGAGGACCTTATCTAGTCATCACGCCTTTCTCCAGCTTAAACTCCCGGTTCCCCCGAGCTCCCCAGTCAGGTGCTCCTGGAGTCGGTCCTCTGTTGCCAAAGGCTGGGAGGACAGCGTCACTGGAGAGCCCTGGGGAGGACTACTGAGCTCCCTCTGCTGGAGTGAACTCTGAGCACAGCCCACAGTTGGCTTTAAGTCACCGGCCAGCCAGTTTTCCAGCAGTCAGCAGGATATCTCTTCAGGAGCCTCCAAGACTTGCAGAGCTCGTTTTGCCTTCACCTCTGTCAGGGTTTACGGGAAGAGATGCCGTCCTCCCCTCTGGGGCGGCCTAAGGGGCAGAGAACTCAGTGCCATCTGCCCAGACTGGAAATATTTACTGAGTATAGACTAATGGGTACTTGGCTAGGCACTGGCTCCTGCCTTTACAGAGCTCACGATCCAGACTGCAGGAGAGCTAGAGAACAAAATAATTCCCATCGATGAACCCACACAGAGAAACTGGTCAGAATGCTCTGCGGGAAAGGGTCTAATCTTTGTGGGAGAGTCTACCCAGGGAATTCAAGCTGACCTGGTGGGTTCCTGGGACCACCCTGAGGAAGGATGCTTGAGATGAGATCTAGAGGAAGAGAAGTTCACTAGCTGAAGGGGATGGATTGGGAAAGAGAGGGAGAGGCTCGGTGTTATCAATAAAAGGAATAGCGTGCACAAAGGCTCTGGGGCCCGGAAACATGATCCAGTAAAGAGGTGAAAGGAGTCCAGGTGGCTGGTGTGCAGAGGGAAGGGGAGGGAGATGTGACATGCTGCTCAAGGCTTGACCTGGGCCAGTCACACTCACCTTGAAGGCAGCACTAGGGGTTCTCATCTTTACTCTAAAAGCGATGGTACTGCATATCAGCAGAGCTCATATGATGAGATTTGTATTTTGAAAATAAAAAGGATACCTTGAGAAGAATGTTTGTTGGAGGGGGAGATGGATGTTGCTGGACTAGTTAGGAGGCTATTGCTTTGGGCCTGTTGGGAGATACATGTGGCCTGAACTAGCAGGTGACAGTAGAGAGGCTGAGCTGGGTCAGTTTTGCAAGTGACAGGATTTGGCAAGTAGCTGGTAAGGGAGAAGGAGTGCCAGGATGTCTTCTGGTTTCTGAGAAGTCACAGCTGAGGAGCACGGAGAGGTCAGCTATCTACTCCCTCTTCTCACTGCACAAAGAAACTGAGGCTCAGAGAGAGAGAGGGACTTGCCCAGGCTGGCAGCACAGGGCGAGAATCAGAGCCAAACCCTGCACTCATTCTGTTCTCTTACAGTAAAATCCCAGAATCCTAAAGACTTCAGGGCAGGGAGTAACCGTAGAAAGCAAGTTGGCTAATTCTTACATTTTATAGATAAGGAAACTGAGGCCCTGAGAGGTGAAGGCTTTATCGGCCAAAGGCCACCCAGAGAGTTAATTAATTAATCAGTCGAATGGTCCAAGCATATATAAACATGGCTCTGTTGACATCTAGATAGTGGGACTTGTTTGTTCAGGAGGTAGATAACTTGGCAGCGATCTCCAAATGCATTCCCAAGCCTCCTTGCTCCCCGCTGGCTCTTCTGTGAGTTGGCTGCCTGGGGTTAGGGAATCCAGATGTTTGGGCTCCATAGATCATCTGGAAGGAATGCCAAGCTGTTCTTCCAGCAGCCGAGTTTAGAGAGAGGGCTCATTTCATTAGGGTGCCCCAAATGTGTCCTTCACCACCGCCACCCCACCCCATCCCCCACTGTAGTTGGGCAGAGCCCTGTGGCTAAAGCCAGAACTTGCCAGTTGCAAGTTGCACAAATGTGGGGACCGTGCTCTTTGGAACCAAATATTGTGATGGGCTCTGGCAGCTGTTAATCAAATATTGTGCTGCTTCCAGATGTGAGTGATCATTTGGGAGATGCTGGAATTTTCGTTTTCTGAGAAAAATAGGCAGAATATTTGAAATTGGGATTGTATTAAGAAATTTCAGAGCATATGTTTTTGCAGCTGTCTGAGCGGTCCATTGTCAGCAAGACCTGGCCTTGTCCCTGAGGAATGAAACCCTGGGGCCCTAGAAGGACCCAGAAATCCAGTTCTCTGGGGCTGCCCCCTTGAGTCCTCAGGGATATTCAGGTAAGGTGCAAAATGTGCCACCTTCTGTGCAGACCCAGGTGGCTGGGAAGACTGGCAGGTGGAAATGCACAGAGTCTTTGGGATCATCCGGTCTTAGGGGATGGTGGTGGTGAGTGGATGGGGAGGGCCGCAGTTGTGTCCTGGCTTCACCACTTATTACCTGTGTGACATTGGTATTTGCCTCAGTTTCCTGTTTTGTCATGTAGGGGTGAGGATAGTTATTCTCCATTGTCATCCTGATTATGAAGTGAGGTAATTGA